>NC_135823.1:61298180-61598180 GCF_964213995.1 Mustelus asterias
AAAATGCTTGGAATCTTTTTGCCTTCCAAGGCTGCACAACAGAAAAGTCAGGTTGCTCCAAGAGCACTGGGCACACAAGGACAATGGCATGTAATGCATGACGTCCCATACTTGCGGGAACTGGATCATTTCCAATAATAGGATGTGTTGCCAGTGCTTGCGAGGGCAATGCACCAGCACTTTGTCCCAATTCCACTTCACTGGGCTGAAGAAACCTTATGTAGTTATTTCCGGACACAATGAAAGTCAATCAGTTCAGTTCAGGCCGATTACCTTTCGGCCTCATGTGGTGGTGGTCCCTTTAAGGATCAATCTGCAGAGTAAGGGTCACTTGAAACCACCCGGGTAAGTATGGGGTTCTGTATTCAGAGCCATCTTGGAAGCTGATTGCAGCCAGAGCCTCTGTATAGTTTTAACCTGTAAATAAATGAGGTGTGTTTTCCCTAAACTAGTGAATGAGCATCTTTTCATTTGGTGACAAGGAAAAATAAAAGCAATCCCTGGACTGTGAGTCTCCAGTTGATATTGAAGTTGAGT
This sequence comes from Mustelus asterias, assembly GCF_964213995.1. Taxonomy (NCBI): domain Eukaryota; kingdom Metazoa; phylum Chordata; class Chondrichthyes; order Carcharhiniformes; family Triakidae; genus Mustelus; species Mustelus asterias. The sequence goes on from NC_135823.1 coordinate 61,298,718, forward strand.
AAAGTTGAGAAAAAACTGCTTACCAAGATTCCCCTCTTTGGACGGATGGATCCATTTGACGCCCCCGCGGCGGACTGGACACAATAGGCACGATTCTCCGGCCACGCTCGATTGTAAACCAGAGATTCCTGCCCGACTTCAAGGGACCTTTACGTGGTCCGCCCACCCGCCCCCCCCCCCCCCCCCCCCCCCCCCACCCCTCGCCCACTAGAATTCCAGTGGTGGGCAGGATGGGAGAATTCCGGCCAATATGTAGAACGCCTTGGGTATTACTTTGAAGTGAATGAAATAGAGGAGAGAGTGAAGTGCAAGGCAATTTTCCTGAGTGCATGTGGAACCCAAACTTACAATCTGATTCGTCGTCCCAAGCGCACCTGATTCCAAATCCTTCAGTGAGCTCATGGAATTGGTAAAGACACGTTTCCAGCCTAAACCATCAGTCATACTCTAGAGTTTCAAGCTTGATTTAAGGGGGAGAGCCCCAGGCAATTGTGATTCATATCACTAAATTGAAACTGATATCGGAATATTGCAACGTGGAGCCACATTAAATGATACGTTATGGGACAGATTAGTCTGCGGGGTGAACAACGAGGCGATTCAACAGAAATTACTTGCAGAAGTTGATTTAAATTTTAAACGAGCAATCGAGGGAGCGCAGGCCATGGAAAGTGCTGGAAAAGGTGCACAAAAGTTACAGAGCACACAAAATGGCACCATTCATCAGTTAGGGCGGGAATCTGCAGTCAGCAGCAGCATCAAAACTGAAGAAGTAGCCATGAGGCAGGAAATGAGTTCAGACACAAATAAGACAAGAAGATTTAGAAGAGGAAGCCAATCAACAAAGTTTGAAGGGAATGTTACCAATGTGGAGGTATCCACTCTCCTGAAGCCGACAGGTATCAGGAGGCTGAGTGGTTGTTTTTGGAATAGGCGAGGCCACTTAAGGCATAGGTGCAGAGCCAAGTCAAGTCTACTGAGTAGCCAATTAAATAATACGTCACCAATACACAATGCAGAAGAAGCTAGCACCAATGATTTAAACATTCAAAGAACAAAGAACAGTACAGCACAGGAACAGGTTTCTTGGCCCACCAAGCCTCCGCCAATTACATTGTCCTATCTAGACCAACCGCCTGTATCCCTCTATTCCCCGCCTGTTCATGTGTCTATCCAGATAAGTCTTAAATGTTACGAACGTGTCTGCCTCAACCACCTCACTTGGCAGTGCATTCCAGGCCCCCACCACCCTCTGTGTAAAAAACTTCCCCCGCACATCTCCACTAAACCTTTCCCCCCTTACCTTGAACTTGTGCCCCCTTGTAATTATCATTTCTGCCCTGGGAAAAAGCTTCCAACTGTTCACCCTATCTATGCCCCTCATAATTGTATAAACTTCTATCAGGTCGCCCCTCAGCCTCCGTCTTTCCAGGGAGAACAATCCCAGTTTATTCAATCTCTCCTCATTGCCAATACCCTCCATACCTTTTCTGCACTCCCTCCAAAGCCACCGCATCCTTCACTCACTGTTTAATATTAAAGTGGGCAAGATGGCCCCGATTATTGTAATGCTCTGGGTAAATGGGAAGCCTCTTAAGATGAAAGTTGATACAAGGGATATCAGCTACTGTGATGTGTGAGCATACATATTGGCACTTGAAAGCAAGAGTTTAACCATTGAATTTGAAGAAATAGAACTTTGGGTTTTTGAGTTTCTCTGGAATTGGAAGACACAAAATGAATGAGTTGGATTTTAAGACTGCCAGGAGCAGTGTTGGGGTGTGTGGTGGTCGAGGCCCAGCAGTGGGCGGCATACTCATAGGTCAATGTGATGTATGTGTCAATGGCTTATTTAACCCATGATGTGGAGATGCCGGCGTTGGACTGGGGTAAGCACAGTAAGAAGTCTCACAACACCAGGTTAACGTCCAACAGGTTTATTTGGTAGCAAATACCATTACATTGTCCTATCTAGACCAACCGCCTGTATCCCTCTATTCCCCGCCTGTTCATGTGTCTATCCAGATAAGACATACATTTGCTACCAAATAAACCTGTTGGACGTTAACCTGGTGTTGTGAGACTTCTTACCGTTATTTAACCCAGCCAGTGCATTACCGTATCCATTGCTAGCAGACGCTGCTGGACGCTGTGAGGGTCTGGGGGAAACGTGCCGCTGTTCCTTAGTGACTGGAGGATGAGGACGGCTCAGAACATCAGGTCGTGGAGGGGGTCAGTAGCAGGAGTATGGTGGCTTTCTCCTGGATACACTGTGGGAAGCAGTTCAGTGCCCAAAGCAGGGGGGATAAGACGACCATGAAACCATTGTCGTTAAAAACCCACCTGGTTCACTAATGTCCCTTAGGGAAGGAAATCTGCCATCCTTGCCTGGTCTGGCCTACATGTGACTCCAGAGCCACAGCAATGCGGTTGACTCTTAAATGCCCTCACGGATGGGCAATAAATGCTTGGCCCAGCCAGCGACGCCCACATCCCAGGAATGAATTTTACAAAATAGTAAATTCCCCTCCATTCTGATGTGCACGTCACTCCAACCTCCCTCACTTTGTACTTTCAAGCTTATTCCGGCACATCTCTCCTTCAACAAATGGAACTCACTCATTCTTCTCTTTGCTCTTCCTCACATCCTTGTCTGCCCCGTCGCCTGTGGTAATCACCTATTTCCTGGTGCATGTTACCCTTCTCTGCCGGAGTCACACTCAACAAATGTTCTTCATCCGTTGAGTACATGCCATGACTCACTCCCAGGCCTCTCCTTTCCCTCTTTGCTCGGGGAGGCAGCACAGAACACAAGGGAGAGGTGACCCTTGAGAGTTTTAAAGTTTATTTATTATTGGCACAAGCAGGCTTACATTAACACTGCAATGAAGTTACTGTGAAAATCCCCTAGTCACCACATTCTGGCGCCTGTTCGGGTACACTGAGGGAGAATTTAGCACGGCCAATGCACCTAACCAGCACATCTTTCGGACTGTGGGAGGAAACCCACAGCAGTGCAGACTCGAGGGGCTAAATGACCTTCTCCTGCTCCCAGATCATATGTAAACCGGAGCATCCGGAGGAAACCCACGCAGACACAGGGAGAACGTGCAGACTCCACACAGACAGTGACCCAAGCCGGGAATCGAACCTGGTTCCCGGGTGCTGTGAGGCAGCATTGCTAACCAGAGACCTCACGGCTACCAGTTACGAGGAGACTCTGGGAATTATTCCACTCTTGGATCTCAAGAGACGCCGGACTCCCCAGGAATAATGAAATATCAAATAACCACACGATATACAATGCCCGCTCCTGTTGATATGTGTATAATGTCAAACTTTCTTACCTTCTTGACAACGCTTATTCACTTCTTCTATCTCATGCAAGGCTGTCATGTGCTTTGCACAGCACAATCCAGACCACTGCTGTTGTTAGCTCTTGAGAGGAGGGCTTTCCCTCTGAGAGAGCACTGTCATTGACCTCATTTAGACCACACGCTGGCTCAGACACTCACATTTCAGGAGGACCAGTGAGACAGAGCTTAGGTTTTCACCCAGTGACTCACACATCACAAGGCAGCACGAGCAGATGGTGGAGACAGCAACAGCAGTGGAGAGTCAGCGTTGAAGGGAGCATAGGGGCCGTGAGTTATTTCTGGAACAGCAGCAGAGTATGTGCGATGTGCTGGCAAACATTTCAGCCACGCAGTGCACACTTGAAGAGATATTGGGAGGAGCCTGTTACAAGTTCACTAATGTCCTTTAGGGAAGGACATTACCTGGTCCTGACCTGGTCTGTCTGCATGTGACTCCAGAGCCACAGCAATGTGGTTGACTCTCAGCTGCCCTCCAAGGGCAATTAGAGATGGGCAATAAATGCTGGCCTACCGGGACGCCACGAATGAATAAAAACAAATGCATGAATGGCACATTGTCACAGACCTTGATGACTTCATCCAAGGAAAGAATGGCGAACAATCTTGAATATCAAACATACAATCGAATGGGTACACACAGGGGTTCACCAATGCCTTGCACACTTGGGGCGGCACGGTGGCACAGTGGTTAGCACTGCTGCCTCACAGCGCCAGGTACCCCGGTTCATTTCCCAGCTTAGGTCACTGTCTGTGTGGAGTCTGCACATTCTCCCCTTGTCTGCGTGGGTTTCCTCCGGGTTCTCCAGTTTCCTCCCACACTCCAAAAGACGCGCTGGTTAGGGTGCATTGGCCGTGCTAAATTCTCCCTCAGTATACCCGAACAGGCGCCGGAGTGTGGCAACTGGGGGATTTTCACAGTAACTTCATTGCAGTGTTAAAGCAAGCCTACTTGTGACACCAATAAATAAACTTTACTATGAATGCCAGGTTAAGTTGAATGACTTGCCCTGTCAAGTTGGTAATGAAGAGTTTCAGGCCTGGGAAACCCCATGATAATATTGCAGTTATTAACCATTAACACATTCAAAGTGACTACCTGCCTCTCCTGAAGTGGTTGCTTGCCTACGGTTTGGGGTGCTGCTGTGAGGTGGGTTGGAGTCGGCCTACGTTTTTCCCAGATTTCACTCCCCAACTGTAGGCAAAATGCACATCTCAAAATTCCCTGCTATGTGTGTCAGTGCTACCAATGGCAGAAGCCAGCAGATTTACAGAGCGACAATTTTCCTGGGGCAGTTCCCAAAACTAATGTCGCCGTATAAATTTATAATGTGGTAAAGTAAAAACAGGGACCAAGATGTTGTAGACGGAAAAGGAGCAGACAGCTAACCTTTAAAACTACTTAATGTTTAAAATTTGCAGGACTGGGCGGGAGGGTGGTAATGGCCGATGATAAAAAGATATGTAGAGGGACAGGTAGTATTGAGGAAGCAGTGGAGCAGCAGAAGGACTTGGACAGGGTAGGAGAATGGGCAAAGAAGTGGCAGATGGAATACAATGTGGAAAAGTGTGAGGTTATGCACTTTGGAAGGAGGAATGGAGGCACAGACATTTTCTAAATGGGAAAATGGTTAGGACATCAGAAACACAAAGGGACTTGGGAGTCATTGTTCAAGATTCTCTTAAGGTTAACGTGCAGGTTCAGTCGGCAGTTAGGAAGGCAAATGCAACATGAGCATTTATGTCAAGAGGGCCAGAATACAAGAGCAGGGATGTACTTCTGAGGCTGTATAAGGCTCTGGTCAGACCCCATTAGGAGTGTTGTGAGTGGTTTTGGGCCCCATATCTAAAGAAGGATGTGCTGGCCTTGGAAAGGGTGTAGAGGAGGTTCACAAGAATGATCCCTGGAATGAAGAGCTTGTCGTATGAGGAACGGTTGAGGAACTCTGGGTCTGTACTCGTTGGAGTTTAGAAGGATGGGGGTTGGATCTTATTGAAACTTTCAGGATACTGTGAGGCCTGGATAGAGTGGACGTGGAGAGGATGTTTCTACTAGTAGGAAAAACTAGAACCAGAGGGCACAACCTCAGGCTGAAGGGATGATCCTTTAAAACAGAGATGAGGAGGAATTTCTTCAGCCAGAGAATGGTGAATCTGTGGAACTCTTTGCCGCAGAAGGCTGTGGAGGCCAGGTCACTGAGTGTCTTTAAGACAGAGATAGATAGGTTCTTGATTAATAAGGGGATCACGGATTATAGGGAAAAGGCAGGAGAATGGGGATGAGAAAAATATCAGCCATGATTGAATGGCAGAGCTGACTCGATGGGCCGAGTGGCCTAATTCTGCTCCTATGTCTTATGGTCCTATTGTCTTATGCCTAAGGCGAATTGCTTTTGCAGTGAGCTAGCACAGATCTGATGGGCTGACTGGCCTCCTACTGTGCTGTAGCCATTCTATGATTTCACATATTATGGTGGTGGAAGCAGATTCAAGCTTCTCTGCCCAAAATTGCAAAAAACTACAAAGGGTTGTGAACGAAGCCCAGTCCATCACTCAAACCAGCCTCCCACCCATTGACTCTGTCTACACTTCCCGCTGCCTTGGAAAAGCAGCCAGCACAATTAAGGACCCCATGGACCCCGGACATTCTCTCTTCCACCTTCTTCCATCAGGAAAAAGATGCAAAAGTCTGAGGTCACGTACCAACCGACTCAAGAATAGCTTCTTCCCTGCTGCCGTCAGACTTTTGAATGGACCTACCATTTATTAAGTTGATCTTTCTCTACACCCTAGCTATGACTGTAACACTACATTCTGCACTCTCTCCTTTCCTTCTCTATGTGTGGTATGCTTTTTCTGTATAGTGCGCAAGAAACAATACTTTTCATTGTATACCAATACATGTGACAATAATAAATCAAATCAAATCAAACTGACACCAAGAGGTAATGGGGGAATTTAAGCACGAGGACCAAACAAAGGTTAGAAAACAGGATCCTTTATTCCACTGGCAGCAAGTTTTTTACAAACATTGATGAAAATGCTTAACATAGAGGGACAGACATTTACAATGAATGTTTGGAACCAACACTCCAGAACTACCCGGAGGCCATCAGGAGCTTAACTCCTGTTTCCTAATCAGTCGGGTATCAGAGTTTATCTGGTGGAGTCCCTGTTGCGAATTTCCCACGAACATGGGAACCAGATTACCTTGTGTCTCAGACACGAGAAGAATTCCTTTCTCTGGGGCTTTTTGGACTCAGGGGTGCTGCCCAGATAGTCTGGCTAGGTCTCTGACAGCTGTGTTCCCTGCTCCATTTCCATTTCCCGGTTTCTGGCCACCATCTGGGGGGGATTGTTGTCGGTGCAGGCCTGATGGGCTGAATGGCCTCCTTCTGCACTGCAGAACAAGGCCATTGATTCTATGATCAGAGTTTTTGAGCTGCTCTTGGCCTTGGCTCCGGAACGCTGCGACTCACCTGTCCTGGACTTCTGCTCCTTTCCCCCTCACCTCATGGAACCTGGTTCCACCCTCCCAGTTTGCCAATGACTCTGATCCCTGCAGGCAGGGGCCATCTGGGGCCGACCAGCTCCCCTGCTCGGTGCTCTCCTCCCATCTGCTGCTGGAGGCCATGCTGCATCTTGAATTCCCTGTTTGATTTATTCGTGATTGATTATATATTGCAGTTGCATCATAGAATCCATACAGTGCTGAAGGAGGCCATTCAGCCCATCGAGTCTACACTGACTCTGACCCAGACCCTCTCCCCCGCCTTATCTCGCACATTTGCCATGGCTAATCTACCTAACCTACACATCTTTGGACACCAAGGGGCAATTTAGCACGGCCAATCCACCGAACCTGCACATCTTTGGAGTGTGGGAGGAAACCAGAGCACCCGGAGGAAACCCACGCAGACACCAGGAGAACGTGCAAACTCTGCACAGACAGTGACCCAAACTGGGATTTGGATCCGGGTCCCTGGCACTCTGAGGCAGCAGTGCTAATCACTGTGTCACTGTGCTGCCTCAGTGAAGGCCAGTCGGAAAGAGGAGTAGTAGCGTGCCTGTTGGTGAAGGATATGGTTATTCAAAACATTTTTGCAAGGTGCAAATGGGAAACGACTGCTTTCTTTCCATTTTTACAATAAACTTTGAAGAGGCAGTGAATTTGTGTGAACAGTGTTGCAGTGCTGCTCTGACCAAGGCTGCAATAAACTACAAAGGGTCGTGAATGTAGCCCAGTCCATCACGCAAACCAACCTCCCATCCATTGACACTGTCTACCGCTGCCTCGGCAAATCAGCCATCATAATTAAGGATCCCACGCACCCCGGACATTCTCTCTTCCACCTTCTTCCATCGGGAAAAAGATACAAAATTCTGAGGTCACGTACCAACCGACTCAAGAGCAGCTTCTTCCCTGCTGCCATCAGAATTGAATGGACTTACTATATATTAAGCTGATCTTTCTCTAAACCCTAGCAATGACTGTAACATTATATTCTGCACCCTCTCCTTTCCTTCTCTGTGAACGATGTGGGGTCTGTTTATTTCTTAGAATAGGCGTAGGCAGCACTGATCTGAAATTGAACTTTTTTTTATTGAGCAATAGTTAAAATTAACATACCAGAAAGCCGAAAAGGATTACGTCAAAGAGAGAGAAAGAGAGAGAGATAGTGGGACCCAGCAGAAGCTAGTCTTGATGCAGGCTCGATCCAAAGTTTGCACAGGGCTGAACTGACTATGCAGATAACTATTACTGCAATATATGAATTCTTATCTGTGTTATTGAAATTGCTGGTACAAACTGTGTCCTTAACTTTCACAAACAATTGGCAGCTGTGGCCATGAAAGACTTCTGTTTGGGCTTATGAGAACGCCTTGCTTGCAAGATTACTGTCAAAAAATGCAGTCAACTTTCCAAACTAACCCCAGAATTCCTGGCTGAGTTTAAAATGTGGCCACGTTAGCTTTAAAGCTTAGCATAAGTAGTTACATAGGCAGAAATATCTTAAAATGCAGTCTTTTAACTGACGCAAACCAAAGGATCCCTCGAACGGTGTGCTTTGTCTGTATAGCACACAAGAAACAATACTTTTCAGTGTATACTAATACATGTGAAATGGAATTTCTTCAGCCAGAGAGTGGTGAATCTGTGGAACCCTTTGCCGCAGAAGGCCATGGAGGCCAGGTCATTGAGTGTCTTTAAGACAGAGATAGATAGGTTCTTGATTAATAAGGGGATCAGGGGTTATGGGGAAAAGGCAGGAGAATGGGAATGAGAAAAATATCAGCCATGATTGAATGGTGGAGCAGACTCGATGGGCCGAGTGGCCTAATTCTGCTCCTAGGTCTTATGGTCTTATGTGACAATAATAAATCAAATCAAATCAGATCAAAAAGTACTGACTATATCATTGGTTTTAACTCCTGGTCTGGAGTAATAAAACCTTGCTATGGGGCAATTTAATAGTTTTCCACATGTCGAAAGGGGAGGTATAATGTCACTGAATGGAATTTTATATGTGGGCTGAAATGCTTGGCGGAGGTTGGTGGGGAGGGGGGAAGGGATTGGGTGGGGACTGATGAAATGCCAGTTATTTATTTCCAGTAACGCGAATGGTCACCATGACTTATTCACAACAACATAGCTGCTCGCTCAGTTCCAGATTAAAATAACAGCTAGCTGACAGCATGCTGTAACGCAGCTATTCAAACCTCTTCTGAACAGCACTCACCCCCTTGGGAGGATTGCCGTTTCAGACAACAGCCTCTGCCGCTCGCAAATGGCTCAAATTAGAGGGAACACACACATAGAATCCAGACTCGGAGGTTACAGGCTGATCTATTCACAACCACATGCTTCCCGAACCTCCTCCCAAATCTGGAATTGGTAAGCACGAGAGTCACCGGGTCTTGTAGAGCGGTTGACATAGTCATCTGGGATATTCTTAGCATCACGCACTCCTTACTGAAGCTCAGTCCAGAGACAGCAAACACTGGCATTCTCCACAGACTCACATATGGGTAAAAACCAACGCTAGTCAATTGACCTTATTGATAGCCAATTGATATTATTAAACTAGAAAGAGTGCAGAAAAGATTTACTAGGATGCTACCGGGACTTGATGGATTGAGTTATAAGGAGAGGCTGGATAGACTGGGACTTTTTTCTCTGGTGCGTAGGAGGCTGAGGGGTGACCTTATAGAGCTCTATAAAATAATGAGGGGCATAGATCAGCTAGATAGTCAATACCTTTTCCCAAAGGTAGGGGAGTCTAAAACTAGAGGGCATAGGTTTAAGGTGAGAAGGGAGAGGTACAAAAGTGTCCAGAGGGGCAATTTTTTCACACAGAGGGTGGTGAGTGTCTGGGACAAGCTGCCAGAGGTAGTAGTAGAGGCGGGTACAATTTTAACTTTTAAAAAGCATTTAGACAGTTACATGGGTACGATGGGTATAGAGGGATATGGGCCAAATGCGGCAATTGAGATTAGCTTAGGGGTTTTTAAAAAAAAAGGGCGGCATGGACAATCATAGAGTCATAGAATCCTACAGTGCAGAAAGAGGCCATTCAGCCCATCGAGTCTGCACCAACCACAATCCCACCCAGGCCCTATCCACATATCCCTACATATTTTACCCACTAATCCCTCTAACCTATGCATCCTGGCTCACTAAGAGGCAATTTAGAATGGCCAATCAACCTAGCCCGCACATCTTTGGACAAGTTGGACCGAAGGGCCTGTTTCCATGCTGTAAACCTCTATGACTCTATGACTCTGTGACCATGACTCTGGTTCTCCATTATTACCATGGGAACACCCAAAGGGTGACAAGTGATCTTCCCCTCCCAATAAAGCGGCAGCAATTGCCATGAAAATGGGCATTTCCGGAAAATCTCCGGCAGCACCTGTGGGGGAGAGAAACAGGGTGGGATTTTCCGGCTCCGCCCGCCACCAGGATTGTCCGATTCCGCCGAGCTGCTACATTCCTCGTGGTAGGTCCCACCACGGGCGGGTCTGGAAAATTCCACACACAGGGTTAACATGCCATATTTTCAGTTGCCAATGGGGTTGGGATCCAGTGAGGGCACAACTGCAAAATTGTGTTCTCGGAAGGTGTCTCTGGAACCAACACTTCCGTCCTCATGGGCGGCACGGTGGCACAGTGGTTAGCACTGCTACCTCACAGCGTCAGGGATGTGCGTTCAATTCCTGGCCTTGAGTCACTGTCTGTGCGGAGTCTGCCCATTCTCCCTGCGTTTGCGTGGGTTTCCTCCGGGTGCTCCGGTTTCCTCCCACAGTCTGAAAGATGTGCTGGTTAGGTGCATTGGCCATGCTAAATTCTCCCTCAGTGTACCCAAACAGGCGCCGAAGTGTGGCGACTGGGGGATTTTCACAGTAACTTCATTGCAGTGTTAATGTAAGCCTACTTGTGATACTAATAAATAAACGAAACACTGTGATTTTCAAAATCATAGAATCATAGAATTTATGACACGGAGACAGGCCCTTCGGTCCAAACGGGTCCTTGCTGACCAAAATGCCCATCTAATCTAACCCCATTTGCCTGCATTTGGCCCATTTCCCTCTAAATCTTTCCTACCCATGTATCTGTCCAAATGCCTTTTAAATGTTGTCAATGTCCCTGCCTCAACCACTTCCTCCGGCAGCTCATTCCACATAGGTTCCACCCACTGTGTAAAAATGTTGCTCCTCAGGTTCCCATTAGTCCTTAATGTTGTGGAAGGGGATGGTGGGGGAGCGGGCATCGGGGGATGGTGCGGGGTGGTTGGGGATGGCAGGGGAGGGGTGGACGGTAGGGGTTGGCGGTAACAGAGATCACACTTGCCACCAATTCATGGCCCATTAAACTCCTGGGGGTGTTTGTCTGTGGCCCAGGGAGAGTGAGCACGGAAATTTTCAATGCAAAATTGTGCAAACTCAGCCAATAGTTAACACCGTTGCCTCACAGCGCCAGGGACCCGGGTTCGATTCTTGGCTTGGGTCACTGTGCGGAGTTTGCATGTTCTCCCCGTGTCTGCGTGAGTTTCCTCCGGGTGCTCCAGTTTCCTCCCACAGTCCGAAAGACATGCTGGTTAGGTGCATTGGCCGTGCTAAATTCTCCCTCAGTGTACCCCAACAGGTGCCGGAGTGTGGCGATTAGGGGATTTTCACAGTTACTTCATTGCAGTGTTAATGTAAGCCTTACTTGTGACTAATAAATAAATAGACTAAAATAAATTAAACTCTCCCCAGGAGAGAGTTGTGTGCATGCCCGAGTTTGCACGTTCTCCCCGTGTCTGCGTGGGTTTCCTCCGGGTGCTTGGTTGAATGATCAAACTGATTATCCGACATCCAGAATTGGATAAGCAGAAATTTCCTCCAGTTAAACATTGGGAAGACTGAAGCCAATGCCTTTGATGCCCACTCCAAATTCCGTTCCTGAGGTACCGACTCCATCCTTCTCCCTGCCAACCAGGCAGCTTGCAACCTTGGCTTCATAGTTGACCCCATGATAAGCTTTTGACCTCAAATCTGTGCTATCACTCAGACTGCCTACTTTCTATCTCTGTCACATCACTCAACATCAGCCCTGTCTCACCCCATCTGCTCCTGAGACCCTCACTCATTCCTTGTTACCTCGCGAATCGACTATTCCAATGAACCCCTTCACTCGCCCGTTTGGCTACCCACATTGTATCCTCCATAAACATGAGGCCATCCAAAGTTCTGCTGCATATGTCTTAACTCTCACCCAAAAGCCCCAGGGGAGCAGCTTTCCATTAATAGGAGGCACTAGGACCCGAGGGCACTGCCTCAGAACAAAGGGGCGACCCTTTAGAACCGAGATGAGGAGGAATTCCCTCAGCCAGAGGCTGGTGAACCAATGGAATCCATTGCCACAGAAGGCTGTGGAGGCCAGGTCATTGTCAGAGATAGATAGGTTCATGATTGGTAAGGGGATCAAAGGTTACGGGGAAAAGACAGGAGAATGGGGCTGAGAAACTTATCAGCCATGATCGGGTGGCGGAGCAGACTCGATGGGCTGAATGGCCTAATTCAGCTCCAATATCTTATGGTCTTATGGTATTTGGAAACAGATGCAGAGAATGACTCCATTCTCCATTAAAAGGAATCCAACAAAGAAAATAATACAGAATAGAACCATCTATTTTGTGAATGGCCCAAAATGTTGACCATTCATATATGTCCCTCGCATGTCCCCAAATCTTCATCCGAAGACCAGAAATTTTTTTTAAATCCTGTTGCGGCGATAGGCAACCTTTAGTGGATCCAGGCAGTCCAGGCTTGGCTCCCTTTGGCTCTAATGAAATCAATGCCTGTGTACTGATCCATGTGAGGTCTGGATGGGTCAGTGTTGTGGGCACAGAATCATTTGGGCCTCAAGCTACACGTATGCAACCAGGTATCTCTTCAGGTTGCGCAGGCCCTGCCCACGTGCATACCCTTCTTCAGTTTCCAGCCACTCATGGCTGCTCTTCCACTGGTGCCACAAGATGGCGCTTTGATGGCACAAAAAACAACCTGGCAAGAGGCAACCTTGGCCAATTAAGCGCAAATGGTAACCAAAAGCTCGGCCAAAGGGGTGGGTTTTAAGTAAGGCCTTGAAAGTATAGAGCGAAGTGGATTCTACATCAGCACATAAGTCTTAGGAACAGGGGAAGGCCCTTCTAGCCTGTTCCACCATTCGATAAGATTGTGGCTGATCTGACTGTGGCCTCAATCCACTTTCTTATCTGCCCCCAGCCACCCCTCCCCCACCACTTCCCCCCTCCCCCACCACTACCTTAACATTTGACTTACTTGTCTATGAAAAAAAACATCGAACTGGGAATTAAAAGTGTGAGGTCCCCTGGCTGAATGGAAAAGAGGGTGGATTCAGAGAAATGCAGGCCTAGAAATTCCTTTTACTCTTTATTTTGGGAATAATGTGTGTGCCTGAAGTCAGGGGCTGGAGGGTTGTTAGAAATGGATTCTTGGGCCTCATCAACAAACCTGGGATGAGGCAGCATGGGTAATGTGGAGGTGGGAGGCGCAGAATTGCTTAAAATGACCTTTTTTGATGTTAGCACCTTGCCAGTGGATGAGAGGAAAACCTGTCACCTCAGGGCACCATAAGCTGACACAAGGTCCCTCGATAAACATTATCCTCCATTTAACACGTGCAAGAAGTCTGCTTTAGGCAACCACTCACAATTCTACAAAAAACAGACCCAATGAATTTAGCAGTGCGTTAAACGCCTCTTGGGCGCCAACTCTCCAACTACTGGATTGACATTGCTCAATGGGGCGGCATGGTGACACAATGGTTAGCACTGCTGCCTCACAGCGCCAGAGACCCGGGTTCAACTCCGGCTTTGGATCACTGTCTGTGCGGAATCTGCGCGCTCTCCCCGTGTCTGCGTGGGTTTACTATGGGTGCTCCTGTTTCCTCCCACACTCCAAAGATGTGCAGTTAAGGTGGATTGGCCGTGCTAAATTGCTCCTGAGTGTCAAGCGGATTAGCAGGATAAATACGTAGGGTCACAGGGATAGGATGGAATTGTTGTTGGTGCAGACTCAATGGGCCGAATGGCCTCCTTCTGCACTGTGGGATTCTATGGCAAGGTTTATACCAGAAGAATGGATACAGCACTTACCAATTTCTACCTTGGAGCTTTTGGGGTGGAGGTTATACCCCTGGAAGAGGGGTGTAGTACATGGCATTGTGGTATTGTCATTGGACCAGTAGTCTAAAGACTCAGAGAACTGCGCCTGCTCTGGGGATCCAGGTTCAAATCCCACCACGACAGATGGTGAAATTTGAATTCCATAAAAATTTGGAATTAAAAGTCTAATGGTGACCGTGAAACTATTGTCAATTGTCGTAAAAACCCATCTGGTTCACTAAGGAAAGGAAATCTGCCTTCCTTACCTGGTCTGGCCTACATGTGACTCCAGAGCCACAACAATGTGGTTGATACTCAACTACCATTCAGTTTGAAGACAATTAGGAATGAGCAACAAATGCTGGCCTTGCTGGCAAGGCCAACATCCCACAAAAGAATAAAGAAAGAAAAAGGCCAGTGAAATGTATGAATGGAAATTATCGCAGTGCGGTGTCTCCTTAATTAGTATTGATGGAGGCTGTGAGGAGACTCATATACCCCGGTGCTGCCCAGTAACAAATAAGTGGAAAATATATCCTGCTATGAATGACTGACTGAATTTGAGGGGGACAGTTGATGGCACAGTGCCAATGTCAATGGATGAGTAATCCAGTGACCCAAGCTAATCACATTACACCTTTGGCCCATCATGTCTGCACTGACTTTCCCCCAGTGCCATCCCCCTGCCTTCTCCCCATAACCCTGCACATTCTTCCTTTTCAGATACCAGTCTTTAATTCCCTCTTAAATGCCTCGATTAAACCTGCCTCCACCACACTCTCTCAGCTTTTCCTCTGGTCATGGAATCATAGAATCCCTGCAGTGCAGAAGGAGGCCATTCTGCCCATCGAGCCTGCACTGACCACAATCCCACCCAGGCCCTATTCCCGTAACCCCACATATTTACCCGACTAATCCCCTTGATACTAGGGTCAATTTAGCATGGCCAATCAACCTAACCCGCACATCTTTGGTTGCTTTTGTTTCTTTTGCCAATTGCTTTCATTCTGTGCCCTCTCATTCCTGATCCCTTCACGAGTGACAAGGGTATACGGGCAACACCAACTCAATCAATTTAATAGTATAGCAGACTAGTGCGAAAATACATTGCGCTGACGAAGTGGAAAGGGTCGAGAGCTTCAAGTTTTTAGGTGTCCATATCACCAACAACCTGTCCTGGTCCCCCCATGCCGATACTATAGTTAAGAAAGCCCACCAAAGCCTCTACTTTCTCAGAAGACTAAGGAAATTTGGCATGTCAGCTATGACTCTCACCAACTTTTACAGATGCACCATAGAAAGCATTCTTTCTGGTTGTATCACAGCTTGGTATGGCTCCTGCTCTGCCCAAAACTGCAAGGAACTACAAAAGGTCGTGAATGTAGCCCAATCCATCACGCAAACCCGCCTCCCATCCATTGACTCTGTCTACACTTCCCACTGCCTCAGCAAAGCAGCCAGCATAATTAAGGACTCCATTCACCCTGGACATTCTCTCTTCCCCCTTCTTCCGTCGGGAAAAAGATACAAAAGTCTGAGGTCACACACCAACCGACTCACGAACAGCTTCTTCCCTGCTGCTGTCAGACGTTTGAATGGACCTACCTCGCATTAAGTTGATCTTTCTCTACACCCTAGCAATGACTGTGACACTACATTCTGCACTCTCTCCTTTCCGTCTCTATGAATGGTATGCTTTGTCTGTATCGCGTGCAAGAAACAATACCTTTCACTGTATGTTAATGTATGTGACAATAATAAATTAAATCAAATCAAAATCACATCAAATGTCGCAGTGGCAATGTCTGCAAACCTTTTGTGCTCACTGGTGTTACACCTCTCAAACTGAAAGCTTCCTCTGTCATGCTCTCATGCACATCAATGCAAAAACCCAAAAGTTGCTGTCAGTGACTCTATGCTTCTCTTAAAGGGTGAGGTCTCCCCAGATTGCAGGCAATTGGAAAACAGAATTGATGGAGATTTTCCACTCTTACAATGCCCAGTGCAAAAACCCTTGAATAGTTACATGTCGCAGAATGAAAAATAACTGGGTTTTTAAATGGAGTCCAGTGGTCATCATTACTGCTGAACAGCCTCACTGGCTTTGAAAATAATTTTATATTTGTTGAATGTCAAATTTCTCCATGGCAAGAAATAGTCTTACTTTCGATTTGGCCTGGGGAGTACCCGTTCAAACCCCACCGTGGCAGCTGGTGGAATTTGAATACAATTAATAAATCTGGAATCTTGGGTCACTGTCTGTGTGAAGTTCGCACATTCTCCCCGTGTCTGCGTGGGTTTCCTCCGGGTGCTCCGGATTCCTCCTACAGTCTGAAAGACGTGCTGGTTAGGTGCATTGGCCGTGCTAAATTCTCCCTTAGTGTACCCGAACAGATGCTGGAGTGTGGCGACTAGGGGATTTTACAGTAACCAAAAGAGAAAATGCTGGAAAATCTCAGCAGGTCTGGCAGCATCTGTAAGGAGAGTAAAGAGCTGACGTTTTGAGTCCAGATGACCCTTTGTCAAAAGGCTTTGATGAAAGGTCATCTGGACTCGAAATGTCAGCTCTTTTCTCTCCTTACAGATGCTGCCAGACCTGCTCAGATTTTCCAGCATTTTCTCTTTTGGTTTCAGATTCCAGCATCCGCAGTAACTTGCTTGTATCCAGATTTTCACAGTAACTTCATTGCAGCGCAGTGCAGTGCCGACTTGTGACACTAATAAATAAAGTTAAACTTTAAAACTAGTCTCACTATTGGCGACCATGCGAAATAAACATTGACTTTTGCTAAAAGCCCATCTGGTTCACTGATGTCCTTTAGGGAAGGAAATCTGCCGTCCTTACCTGGTCTGGCCTACATGTGACTCCAGAGCCACAGTAATGTGGTTGACTCTGAAATGTCTGAGCGAGACAGTCAGTTCAAGGCCAATTAGGGACAGGCAACAAATGCTGGCCTTGCCACCAGCACTTACATCCTGTGAAGGAATATAAAATAACAAAATCCCAAACCATTATGGTAGGACCTTAATTTGTGGGGAGAAATGTTCAAAAGAATTCTAAGTGTAAAAGTGTAAACTCCCTGTTCCCTCGCCACTTTCATCAGCGAGTTAAGTAAAATTTAAAGTTTATTTTTTATTAGTGTCACAAGTAGGCTTACATTAACACTGCAATGAAGTCACAGTGAAAATCCCCTAGTCGCCATACTCCGGCGCCTGTTCGGGTAACACTGAGGGAGAATTTAGCACGGCCAATGCACCCTAACCAGCACGTCTTCAGACTGTGGGAGGAAACCCACGCAGACACGGGGAAAACGTGCAAACTCCGCACATACAGTGACCCAAGCCGGGAATCGAACTCGGGTCACTGGCGCTGTGAGGCAGCAGTGATAACCATTATGCCACCGTGTTGCTAAGGTGACAGCTAAGACCTATCTGCTTCTGGAAGCTTCTGCTGAAAAAAAGACAGGACACTGCAGATAGAGTCATGGAGTCATAGAGGTTTACAGCATGGAAACAGGCCCTTCGGCCCAACTTGTCCATGACGGAGATTTGGATGAGCTGTTACCTTGGGATTTCATCACCTTGAGTTTTGTGTCTGCCGTCGCCTATGTAGCCACAGGGTCCCTACCCAACAGACCAGATGGGACCCAGGTTCGATTCCTGGCTCGGCTCACTGTCTATGTGGAGTCTGCGTGTTCTCCCTGTGTCTGTGTGGGTTTCCTCCGCATGCTCCGGTTTCCTCCCACATTCGGAAAGACGTGTTGATTAGGTGCATTGGCCATGTTAAATTCTCCCTCAGTGTACCCAAACAGGCGTTGGAGTGTGGCGACTGGGGGATTTTCACAGTAACTTCATTACAGTGTTTATGTAAGCCGACTTGTGACACTGATAAATAAACTTAAATAAACTTTAAAAAAAGATGATGTGTCAATGTATCAGCATGTGCATAGCAGACCAATTACATTGTTAATCTCACTGCCTTCTGCCTCTCATGACAGTTGTTGGCTCAACCTGCAAAATGGGCATAGTTGGAACAGTTGGAGAAGGGTGGGAATGGGAATGGGAGTCTTATACGGAGTGTGTATCTCTGTTGTTTTTGATGCAGAATAAACTTGCTGAAAGTAAAAGGCAAGCTGCTGTATAATTCCTCTATTATAGATGACCTATGAGTATTAACACATGGTCATCTACGCTTCAGAGGACAGACAAGAGGGACCTGCCTGAGGTAAGATGTCTGGCACCAAGAATTCCATCTGCATCTGGCACCAATAGACGTACCAGTACCCTGGAGAATCTGTTGACTGAGCTTGAGGAACGGTTAGGATTGTATTCATTGGAGTTTGGAAATTCTAGCAGGATTAGAATTTTAGAACCTCGAGTATTGTGTGCAGTTTTGGTGTCCTTATCTGAGGAAGGATAGAGGGAGTACAACAAAGGTTTACCAGGCTGATGCCTGGGATGGCAGGTCTGTCACATGAGGAGAGACTAAGTCGGTTAGGATTACATTCACTTGAATTTAGAAGAGTGAGAGGGGATCTCGTTGAAACTTATAAAATTCTAACAGGATTAGACAGGGTGGATTCAGGAAGAATGTTCAGAATGGTGGGAGAGTCCAGAACTACAGGCCATAGTTTGAGGATAACGGGAAAACCTTTTTAGGACTGAGGTGAGGAGAAATTTCTTCACCCAGAGAGTGGTGAATTTGTGGAATCCACTACCACAGAATGTAGCTGAGGCCAAAACATTGTGTGATTTCAAGAAGAAATTAGCTATAGCTCCTGGGGCTAAAGGGATCAAGGGATATGGGGGGGAAGGGGGGGATCAGGATATTGAATTCGATGATCAGCCATGATCATAATGAAAGGCAGAGCAGGCTTGAAGGGCCTAACGACCTTTTCCTGCTTCTAATTTCTATGTTTCTATGTCCTCAGTAGTTCAAGGAGAAAGGAAGAAAGTCTTACATTTATATAGTGCCTGTCATGACGTTAGGATTCCCCAAAGTGCTTGACAGCCAATGGTGCTAATTTGGAAATGTAGTCACTGTCCTCATGTCAGGAAAGGAAGAAGAAGGGTCTGGCCTAGCTGTGAGACCCCAACACTTGTCTGCCCACATGGGTGAGGGTTTGGACTCTTGCTGGGCCTGCCTTCTCTTGGGAATTGATACAGGAACAGCCGGAATTTCCCATGTTCTTTGAGTGCATCGTTCATCAGGCAGAGAATATACAGCTGCGCGTTGCGAACCATCTCCAGTCCCGTGTGAGGGATTTCGAGAGAAACAGAGTCCCACGGAGTAAATGGCATCTTTGCAGCCAGGGGCAGAGGAAGCACAGAGAGCACAAGGACAGACCAGCTTTCTCTCGCTAACACTGTGACCGGCACCATGGAGATAGACTTATCTCTCAGTCATTGTTGGATTGTACAGACAAGGTGATCATTTGGGAAGAGCGGTGATGCTACATATCAATTACATGAAATCATAGAAATCATAGAAACCCTACAGTGCAGAAGGAGGCCATTTGGTCCATCGAGTCTGCACCGACCACAATCCCACCCAGGCCCTACCCCCACATATTTACCCGCTAATCTCTCTAACCTACACATCCCAGGACTCTAAGGGGCAATTTTTAACCTGGCTAATCAACCTAACCCGCACATCTTTCATGGGACATACCTTGGGGGGCACTGCTCTCTAACCGTTGATCATCTAGTTGGGGGGGGAAGCGATGGCCTAGTGGTATTATCGCTTGCTTATTAATTCAGAAACTCAGGTAATGTGCTGGGGATCCAGGTTAGAATCCCGCCCTGGCGGATGGTGGAATTTGAATTCAATAAAGAATATCTGGAATTAAGAATCTACATGAAACCATTGTCGATTGTTGGAAAAACCCATCTGGTTCACTAATGTCCTTTAGGGAAGGAAATCTGCCATCCTTACCTGGTCTGGCCTACATGTGACTCCAGAGCCACAGCAAAGTGGTTGACTCCCAACTGCAGCATGGTTGGTGCAGGCTTGGAGGGCCGAAGGGCCTGTTCCTGTACTGTAATTTTCTTTGTTCTTTGCCCTCCAAGGGCAACTAGAGATGGGCAATAATTGCTGGCGACACCAATGTCCCACAAACAAAATGGAGGATGCAATGCATGGGGCAGGGAAGGGGCCAATCAGGTAACTTTTTGTCGCCTCCTCCGACTCCTCCAGAGCTATGAGGCTCCAGAGTTGTCCTGGTGTTGATGCTGGGTGAGGGAAGGTACGGGGTTCATGTACATTAGACTTCAGGGCTGCTGTCCAGTGAGCATTTTGTCACAATACACTACAGATGCATTCTGAGGTACGTTACCTTGTATCTTCAACCCACGCACAGCAGCCAGGATCTCTTACAGTGACCTGCATCTGTTGGACAGCCTCTAGGCCTTTGAAAACAGATCTTGTTATTCAGTGGGGAGTACGTTGGCATGGCAGTGTAATGACCATATCCTGTGTGAGTCAACTGTGCCAATCCAGTCAGCCCGGTCCCGTGTGTCCACTATTTCTGCTGCGCATCATATGCCAGCTTTGCAAATGGTCCCAGCTTTAATTGCTGGCCCAGCTGTTCAGCTGCCTAATGGGGAAATATGCAGTCTGTCACCGTGCAACAGAAAACAGCTGCTGCTCAGACTCCAGAACCTGGAAAGAAATGCTTTACTATTCACTGAGGACCATGTCGAGCCACTCTACCCCGCAGCGATCTCTCGGTAACGTTTCTGTAAGGCTCACCCAGGGGGCCGAATCTTCCCGTCCCGCCCGCCGCGGGAATCGGAGCGGGACGAGCGGCGGACCGTGGAAAGGTGCGTTGACCTCGGGTGGGATTTTCCGCTTTCGGAGCGAGCGAGGCTGGAAAATCCCGTCCAATGTGTCAGAGAAACATCAGCAAAGTGCGGCTAATTTTTTGCGATCTTTGGTGTGAACTCTCCATATCCAGGATTCCAAATGTGTGCCAGGAGTCAAATTTGCCTGCACCAATGGTGAGGATCAGGCTTCGTCCGACACACTCAGGTTAATTAGTCTCTGTCCAACAAATTCCTTTTGTTCTTGAACCAACTTTGATGTCGAGCCCAGATGGCAAACAAATAATGGCACACTTTCCAAATATTGCTTTCAGACAAGCTGCTTCACACACGTACACACACGTGTGTACACACACACACACGTGACTAAACAAGGCTGACCAAGTTGGAGAAATTATTTATTAACAGTGAGCCTAATAGTTCAAAGCCCACACTGAGGAGATTGCAACAATTAGTTGAAAAGGGGCGGCACAGTGGTTGGCACTGCTGCCTCACAGCGCCAGGGACCTGGGATCAATTCCCAGCCTTGGGTCACTGTCTGGGCGGAGTCTGTATGTTCTCCCCGTGTCTGCGTGGGTTTCCTCCGGGTGTTCTGGTTTCCTCCCACGGTCCAAAGGATGTGCAGGTTAGGGTGCATTGGCCGTGCTAAATTCTCCCTCAGTGTTACCCGAACAGGCCCCGGAGTGTGGCGACTAGGGGATTTTCACAGTAACTTCATTGTAGTGTTAATGTAAGTTAACTTGTGACTAATAAATATACTTTTACTTTTTAGCTTCTCTCCCTAACCCTTCCCATTCTCCCTTTTCTAATAACAGACTAATTCCATTTTGAATGCCTCGATTGAAGCTGCTTCCACCACACTCTCAGAAAGTGCATTCCAGACCTTAACCACTCACTGTGTGGAAAAGATTTTCCTCGCGTCACTATTACTACTTTGTCAAATACTTTAAATCAGCGCCCTCTCATTCTTGATCCTTTCACACATGGGAAAACTTTCCCCCTGTCCAATCTGTCCAGGCCTCTCATGATTTTGAATACCTCTTGTCGAATCTCCTCTCAACCTTCTCTTCCCCAAGGAAAACAATCACAACTTCCCCAGTCTATCTTCCCCAGTCTTTCTACCAGAACAGGCGCCGGGAATGTGGCGACTCGGGGATTTTCACAGTAACTTCATTGCAGTTTTAATGTAAGCCTACTTGTGACACTAATAAATAAATTTTAAACTTTATCAAGTCGTCCCTGCACAAACAATTGCAGAGGTAGTTAAGAATCAGAGAGCAGGGCAGGTTTAAAATTGAGTCTTAACTCTTCTTGTTCTGGTCTTGCAGTTTACGACGAGAATATTTTGTATTGACCTTTACAACCCCTTTAAGCTGCATAAAATCAGCAATTAGACATCTCCTTTCTGGATTGCAGGTTCAAGTTGCTTCCATCTTTCTTCATAGCTCCATCATTGATACCTGCGGGACAAACACGCGGTTCTATCCTGCACTGTCTCCAGAGATTGAATCACTGCTGAAATAACTCCTCAGATGTCGGTATCCGTGTGATGACTTCAGCCAGGCTAATGAGGTTGGCTTGCTAGAGTATGGACTACCTGATGAGTCCTTATTCACAGCCAGGTGCCCCGAGAGAGGGAGCATGCGGTGTCCACGGGCGCAGTTGACTCCTTCCATGCCCGCTGGGCACCCCAGGGGTTGGGGTGTATTATAGACCTTGACAATCACATTTTGATTTGATGTTTTAAGTTTCCTTTGTACTTTGATTTTTGGTTCGGGCTGTTCCCCCTCCTTTCGGGGAGCTACCCCTTTTAATTTGTCCCTAAGTTAATTTGATTTAGTTTAATTAGTTGGTACCAGAAAAGAAGTACCTGATAAGTCCTAACTGATGGTTAAGTCGGGGAGCCTCACGCTCCCTATTTAAAGCAGGTGTGTCAGACTCCCAGCCTGAATTCAGCAGGGAGCAACTGGAGAGCTGGCTGTGTATAGATGTATGATGTAAATAAAGTAACTTGGTGATGGGACTTTCGCCTCCATGGAGTTATTACAGTCCGTTTACCAGATTCCCTTCATTTACAAACGTATCCCCACTCCTAAGAGTGCTTCAGGTACAAAGTCAGAATCTGGGGTGGCTGTAGCCCTGACACTCCTCAACATATAACATAGGTGAGGCTCCTGTTTGGGCAGGCGATCACTACTTCAATCAGGGAGCTCATACTCCAAGAGACTCACCTCATAGGCCTGGCTGAAGTCACTACAACTTGCTTATGTTTCAACAACTCAGTCCTCAAGGCAGGCCACTTTGACTCTTGGCAACAATTTAAAACCAGTAATATTGGATCCATAGGATCAGGATCTCCGTAACAGAGTAAACTGGAGAATGCAGCTTTTATAGATCAGCCACGTTTTTTCTTGTTACTCCCATTGACTTTGACCAGATGGAAATTGGGAGCGGGTAAATCAAGCTGAGGACTCACTGTCACTCATTTTACAAGGAGGCTCTGTGGCGTAGTACCCGAACAGGCGGTGGAGTGTGGTGACCCGGGGATTTTCACAGTAACTTCATCGCAGTGTTAATGTAAGCCTACTTGTAACACCAATAAATATACTTCAACCTAAAACTAAACAATACTCGACAGTGTGGGTGCGAGGAAACGTCGTTAAAACACTCTCAGAGTCAGAATCTGCTGCACTGTGCATGCTCAGTGAACCAGTCAATCCAGCTCTTGTTTCTAGGGCAATGATTTCCTCCTCTGCCTCTGAAACCTCAGGGATAGAGAGGGAGCCTTTCACAATCATGCTCATGTTAAATATTATTGTGCATTCTGTGTCACTGACTGAGGGCGGACTGTCCCTTTTCATTTCTTTGACTGGAGCCTTTAAAAAACAGAACATTCGCTGAATAAAGCTGCAGGCGATGACCTATTTTTTTTAAAATCTCTGAACTGGCTTACACTGGAATTTCCTGGATTGTACACAAGATGACACCAGGGCTTGGTGAGGGGAGCTTGTGCTCAAATTTCCTGTGCATTGCATGAGCGGAGGCCGACTTCAAAATTCGTGGTAACAGTCAAAGCTAAAGTAAGTCTTGTAGGCCAACGCTTTGAAAATTAAAAGCATTGTTTCTGGCAAGCCCTCCAGACAGAGCATACCATTCATAGAGTACATAGGGGAGAAGGAAAGGAGAGGGTGCAGAATATAACGTTACTGTCATAGAAAGATCAGCTTAATATATGGTAGGCCATATGGATATTAGTCCCTGTGAGGCAACAGTGCTAACCACTATGCCACCGTGCCACTGCTGGTCGGGACTGGGGATAATTCCCCTGCTCTTCTTCAAGATAGTGTCCTGGTTCTTTTATACCCACCCAGGGAGGCAGATGGGGCCTCGGTCTGATGCCCCATGACAGCACCTCCAGCAGGACTGAGGCACTGGAGTCCGGTGCTGTTTTGGAGCACCAGCCTTCATTCTTGTGCTGGATTGGGACTTGAACGGAAGCCTTGTGACTCAGAGGTGAGAGTGCTACCAACTGAGCCACAGCTGAGGCCCATTCTTTGTGTTGAGTCCTTCACTCTGCATCACTGGGTGATATCATAGAATTCCTACAGTGCAGGAGGAGGCCATTCAGCCCATTGAGCCCGCACTGACAACAATCCCACCCAGGCCCTGTCCCTGTAACCCCATGCATTTACCCTGCTAATCCCCCTGACACTAAGGGGCAATTTAGCGTGGCCAATCCACCTAACCTGCACATCTTTCGGACTGTGGGAGGAAAGCCGAGCATGCGGCGGAAACTCAAGCAGACACGGGGGGGAATGTGCAGACTCCGCACAGACAGTGACAGACAGATACGTTTACCTGCTGCCACCAGCAACTGATTATTCTGCTTCTTATTATTTGGGAGGGGCGACTTTCTCCCCATTGCGCCTACCTGACCATTGAACATCACAAACACAAAATTACTTTGCAGGAACGGAGCGTTTGGTTCAGGAAGCCCGTCGCACACTATGACATCTAGACCAACATGACTGAATACTTCAATCCACTCTCTTCTCGCCCCCTCACTCTGCAGCCATTTTAATCGCTTGGAAGAGACACAAGTGTAGATTCTCTGGGCCGTGAGAACTGTCTGCTCTCAGGCCGCCACCCAAACTAGCCCTGACTCGTCTCCACAGGAAGTACACAAGAGCAGAGAGGAGCCGCTGCAGTGATTCTGATGACAGAAAACACAAGGAAAACGGAAGAGGTTGCATTCACTCAGTGCCATTCAACAAACTCAGGGGGCGGGACCTTCCGGCCACGCACGCCTCCCCAAGACCAGAAAATCCCACCCGAGGTCACCGGACCTTTGCACGGTCCGCGTTCCGCCCCGTCACGATTCCTGTGGTGGGCGGGATGGGACAGGAAAATTTCACCCAGGAACTCTCAAAGTCCTTCATGGCCAATTCACTGCTTTTGAAGTGAAGTCCAATGGAGTTTAATTTAGATAAATGCGAGGTGATGCATTCTGGTAGATCGAAGCAGGGCAGGACTTACTCAGTTAATGGTAGGGCGTTGGGGAGAGTTACAGAACAAAGAGATCTAGGGGTACATGTTCATAGCTCCTTGAAAGTCACAGGTGGACAGAGTGGTGAAGAAGGCATTTGGCATGCTTGGTTTCATCGGTCAGAACATTGAATACAGGAGTTGGGACGTCTTGTTGAAGTTGTACAAGACATTGGTAAGGCCACATTTGCAATATTGCGTACAGTTCTGGTCACCCTATTATAGAAAGGATATTATTAAACTAGAAAGAGTGCAGAAAAGATTTACTTGGATATTACCGGGACTTGATGGTTTGTGTTATAAGGAGAGGCTGGATAGACTGGGTCTTCTTTCCTTGGAGCGTAGGAGAATTAGGGGTGATCTTAAAGAGGTCTATAAAATAATGAGGGGCATAGATCAGCTAAATAGTCAATATCTTTTCCCAAAAGGTTAGAGGGCATAGGTTTAAGGTGAGAGATACAACAGGGTCCAGAGGGGCAATTATTTCACACAGAGGGTGGTGAATGTCTGGAACAAGAGGTAGTATAGAGGCGGGTACAATTTTGTCTTTTAAAAAGCGTTTAGAGAGTTACATGGGTAAGATGGGTATAGAAGGATATGGGCAAAACGCAGCCAATTGGGACTAGCTTAGTGGTTAAAAAAAGGGGCGGCATGGACAAGTTGGATTGAAGGGCCTGTTTCCACACTATAAACCTCTATGATTCTATGACACGTTATTATTTGGAGATGGATAAGATGATAAAGTCCATCTTTGGCCATCTTAACATTGGAAAACACACCTGGTGCATGACCGTTTCATTTTTATGTTTTAGCGATACAAGAACAGTTTTCTAATCAACATTGGAGTAAAAATCAAGAATTTTTACCCAATCTGGGCATCAGTCACCAAAATACACAACTACATTTTAAATCTACTCATTTCTCTTTGAAATTCAAATCTTGACAAGAAAGACTCCACATAGATTGTTTAGACAATTACTTGTATATTAATAGTGTTTAATTGTATGCCGGGGTGGGAATTACTTGATTCACTTGTTCTCCTATCAATAGGAACAGGGCTGTTGAGTTAGGAGATGCATGATTGTAATGTGCATCTCTGCAAATAAATACTTATGAAAGTGTGAGAAGATTGGTTCTAGTTCCCTCTTTCACTGCTTGGCTTTCTGGAATATAGCAGTTATGACATCTATAAATCTTTATATTAATTTAAAATCCTTCCATTTTTCATTTATGTGCTTGCCCAGGATAAATGGTTTTTTACTCTCTTTTTCTAAGCTGCATCATCTCCTTCTGAAACAAGTCTTATTTCCTCAAATCTGTGAAGGTTTATTCCAGGACTGTAAACAACAGTTGAAGGGAACCTTCAAATCTGATTATCAAGAGTGACCCAAACAGATGATGTGGCGGATATGCAACTGGGATAAGTGGATGTATGATAGAGTAGGACCTGACCTTCGCATCCCCGATTCCTAAATTCCTGGGGATGGGGAGGAACATTTCATGATAAGGAGAAATGGTTGAGAGCTTCAAGATTTTAGGTGTCCAGATCACCAACAACATGTCCTGGTCCCCTCATTCCGACATTATAGTTAAGAAAGCCGAATAACGCCTCTACTTTGTCAGGAGGCTAAGGAAATTTGACATGTCAGCTAAGACTCTCACCAACTTTTACAGATGCACCATAGGAAGCATTCTTTCTCGTTGTATCACAGCTTGGTATGGCTCTTACTCTGCCCAAGCCGGCAAGAAAGTACAAAGGGTCGTGAATATAGTCCAGTCCATCACGCAAACCAGCCTCCCATCCATTGACACTGTCTACACTTCCCACTGCCTCGGAAAAGCAGCCAGCATAATCAAGGACCCCATGCATCCTGAACATACTCTCTTCCACTTTCTTTCAAAGAACAAAGAACAAAGCCCTCCAAGCCTGCACCGACCATGCTGCCCGACTGTACTAATACCCCCTACCCTTCCGGGGACCATATCCCTCCATTCCCATCCTATTTATGTATTTGTCCAGATGCCCCTTAAAACTCACTATCGTAACTGCTTCCACTACCTCCCCCGGCAGCGAGTTCCAGGCACCCACCACTCTCTGTGTAAAAAACTTGCCTCGTACATCTCCTTTAAGCCTTGTCCCTCGCACCTTAAACCTATGCCCCCTAGTAATTGACTCTTCCACCCTGGGAAAAAGCTTCTGACTATCCACCCTGTCCATGCCCCTCATAATCTTGTAGACTTCTATCAGGTTGCCCCTCAACCTCTGTTGTTCCAGTGAGAACAAACCAAGTTTCTCCAACCTCTCCTCATAACTAATGCCCTCCATACCAGGCAACATCCTGGTAAATCTTTTCTGTACCCACAGAAAAAGATACAAAAGTCTGAGGTCACGTATCAAAAACAACTTCTTTCCTGCTGCCATCAGATTTTTGAATGGACCTACCTCGCACTAAGTTGATCTTTCTCTACATCCTAGCTATGACTGTAACACTACATTCTGCACTCTCTCCTTTCCTTCTCTATGAACGGTATACTCTGTATAGCAAGCAAGAAACAATACATTTCATTGAATACTAATACAAGTGATGATAATAAATCAAATCAAATCAAAAACCAGCAGGGATTGGCAGGTGAGACAATTTGGAACCAAATCCAGATGCACTGCCGTTTCCCGTATATATATTATAGGAGGTATATTATAGGAGGAGATGATTGAGGAACCTATGCTGAAAAGCACATGAAAGAAAGTATAGACTAAGAAAGGCACCTGGCTGAACCATTTTAATTTTGACGAGGCGCCTGCAGATTCTCCAGAGTAAAAATGCTTTTGAGTGCAGGCTATTCAGCCATCTCTTCATTTTTCACTCTAGCTATAGTTCCACCCTAGGTGTGAGGAAGGAGCATAAGTCATAACGCAATGACGTGTATGTGTGGTGTGTGTGTGTGGGATGAGAGGTGCTGTGTGAATATTCATCCATCCGTTGATTAACAGTGTGAAAGCAGGGTGGGTGTGGTGATGCGCCATACACCTTCCAGTCCTTTCAATTCTTCCTATGTATTCATGACGTGGTTTAACTTTCCTGAACTTGGATGACCATTAAGCTATTCCTGCCACTCTCCTGCTGTCTGGGGGTGGTCAAGGTGGCACTCACTGCCTGTGCTACACTCTTCTTGCCAAGGGGAGTCAGTGAGTCTTTATCTTCATCTCTGCTGATAACACATTCACTGATTGGGTGGCACGGTGGCACAGTGGTTGGCACTGCTGCCTCACGGCGCCAGGGACCCCGGTTCAATTCTGACCTCGGGTGACTGTATGTGTGGAGTTTGCACATTCTCCCCGTGTCTGTGTGGGTTTCCTCCGGGTGCTCCAGTTTCCTCCCAAAGATGTGCGGGTTAGGTTGATTGGCCATGCTAAATTGCCCAATAGTGTCATGGGAATAGCAGGGTAAATACCTGGGGTGAAGGGGATAGTGTCTGTGGTTGGTGCAGACTTGATGAACCGAATGGCCTCCTCTGCACTGCAGGGATTCTATGATTCATCAGGAAATCTGGTAGCAGTTAACACAACAGGTTCCCACTGCAGTATATTCTTCTGCCACTGCAATCAGTTTCTGCTCAACTTTCTATCTCTTTCTCTTTTTTTTTTAACCTTTGCCTCTCTTTCTCCAGTTTAAATGTGTCTGCTCATTTTAAAGTATATGTATTAGTGTCACAAGGTGGCTCACATTAACACTGCAATGAAGTTACTGTGAAAATCCCCATGTCGCCGCACTCCGGTGCCTGTTCGGGTACACTGAGGGAGAATTTAGCAAGGCCAATGCATCTAAGCAGCACATCTTTGGACTGTGGGAGGAAACCGGTGCACCCAGAGGAAACCCATGCAGACACGGGGAGAATGTGCAGACCCTGCACGACAGTGACCCCAGCCTGGAATTGAACACAGGTCCCTGGCGCTGTGAGGCAGCAGTGCTAACCACTTGCCATCGTGCCGCCCATTTTAACCTCTGTGGCCCTTTAATAGCTACATCTTAAATTTCATTTCCTTTGCAAAGTAAACCAGTCAGTAGCATGAATAACGCCGGAAACTGCTTCGCTGTTTGAGATGAGGACTGCCCCAGGAAAAATAGAGCATGCCTACGGTGGTATTTCCAACATTGTAACAAGTGAGCACAATTCAAAATTATTTACTTGGCTGGGAAGCACTTTGGGATGACCTGTGGTTGTAAGCAGTGTTGTATAAAAGTACAGTCTTTCTCAAGTTCCCTTAACATTACTGTCTTCTGTATTACAGAACAGCAACATTCAGCCCTTTGAGTTTCCATTGCTAAAACTAGCTCCTTTACCTCATCAGCAAAAGAATCATAGAATCCCTACAGTGCAGAAGGAGGCTATTCGGCCCATTGGATCTGCCACCAACCACAATCTCACCCAAGCCGTATTCCCGTAACCCCATATATTTACCATGCTAATCCCCTGACACTAAGGTCAATTTAAAAACATGATCAATCAACCTAACCCGCACATCTTTGGACTGTGGAAGGAAATTGGAGCACCCGGAGGAAACCCACGCAGGCACGGGGAGAACGCGCAAACTCCACACAGACAGTGACCCAAGGCCTGAATTGAACCTGGGTCCCTGGCGCTGTGAGGCAGCAGTGCTAACCACTGTGCCACCGTGCCACCCTTAATAGCATAAGCTCACATTTTTAGACAATTATGGTTCTGTGGCTGGGATGAGGAACTTGCTTCGAGCAACGTAAATGTAGATATATAAATGTTGAGGTCATCTGATTGAATGAAACCTGTGTTGAAGTTTTTTAAAGTTATTCTTTCATGGAATGTGGGCATCACTGCCAAGGCCAGAGTATAAAAAAAGGGAAGTTTTGCTAAAATTGCACAAGGCACATGTTGGATCATATCTGGAATACTGGGAACAGTTTTGGTCCCCTTATCTAAGGAAAGATATACTGGCATTGGGGGCAGTCCAGAGAAGATTCACTAGGTTGACATTGGATATGGAAGGATTTTCTTCTGAGTAAAAGTAAAGTGAAGTAAAGTTTATTTATTAGTCACAAGTAGGCTTATATTCACACTGCAATGAAGTTAGTGTGAAAATCCCCTAGTTGCTTTGGTCCGGTTCCTGTTCAGGTACACTGAGGGAGAATTTAGCATGGCCAGTGCACCTAACCAGCACATCTTTGGAGGAGCAGTTGAGTAGATTGGGCCTGTACTTACTGGAGTTTAAAATGATGAGAGGTGACCTTATTGAGACATACAGGCCGGAACTCTACCACCTCGCCTGCCACGGTATCGGAGTGGGCGAGGATCTGACAACAGAAATCTCCGTTGCCCTCGGGTGGGAATTTCCAACCTCGCCCGAGTGAGGCCATAAAATCGCACCCATAGCGTGCAAATTTTATTGGCTGTTCACGCCACACTCCTGTTCCAGCGAAGACGGAGAATCTGGGACTCAGCCAAAACTCCATTCACAGCAGCGGGATGGGAAAATCCCGCCGACGTGAACGGCCATAACATTCTCAGAGGGTAAATGTTGAGAGGTTGTGGGAGAGTCCATGACCAGAGGGCATAATCTCAGAATAAAACAGAGATGAGGAGAAATTTCTTCTCTCAGAGGATAGTGAATCTGTGCAATTTTGTACCGCAGAGGGCTGTCGAGGTTGGGTCATTAAGCATCAAGGCTGAGATAGGCAGATTTTTAATCAGTAAGGGGGAATCCAGGGTGATGTGGATAAGGCGGGAAAGTGGAGTTGAGGATGATATCATTGAATGGCGGAGTAGACTTGATGGGCTGAATGGCCCACTTTTGCTCCTATGTCGTATGTTTTATGGTCTTATTTGTTCTCCATCCCTAATTACCCTTGAGACTGAGTGGCTTGCTTGGCAATTTCAGACTCAATCACAATGTGGTGGGTTTGAAATCACATGTAGGCTGGATATAATGGCAGATTTTCTTCTCTGAAGGACATTAGTGAATCAGATTCACAGATAGTTCTCATTGTCACCATTACCAAGACGAGCTTTCAGTTCGAGATTTATGAACTGAATTTTAATTCCATCAGCTGCTGTGGTGAGATTTGAACCCGTTGTTACGAAACCCGTACTTACTTCTGGAAGTATGGAGCTCCGGTTTCTAACAAACCTCGGGCCTCCTGAGCATTCACGGACTGGGAAATGGCCACACTTGTGCAGTTCTTTTTTTTTTGTTCTTCAGGCTGGGGGTTGGCCATGTGCAGGAGGGAAAAGAGGAAATAGCATGAAGAACAGGCCAGAATGAGACAGCGTGGTGGTTAGCACTGCTGCCTCACAGCGACAGGGACCCGGGTTCGATTCCCGGCTTGGATCACTAACTGTGTGGAGTTTGCACATTCTCCCCATGTCTATGTGGGTTTCCTCCAGGTGCTCCGGTTTCCTCCCACGGTCTGAAAGACGTGCTGGTTAGGCGTATTGGCCATGCTAAATTCTCCTTCAGTGTACCTGAACAGGTGCCAGAGTGTGGCGACTAGGGGATTTTCACAATAACTTTATTGCAGTGTTAATGTAAGCCGACTTGTGACTAATAAATAAACTTTAGCTAGATAAGATGATTTGGAGTGCCATCATAGAGTGTGCGCCCCAGGGAACAAAACAAGGGAGGAGGATGAGGATAGGTTCCAAAAGATAGGGGACAGGGGACAGGAATAGGTCCCGTTAAGTAAAATTAGAAGAAAGGCATGGAGTTATAGGCTCCATATTCAAGAAAGAGCTATAGGGAGTTGACTTTGAGCCAAGTGAGCGTAAGAGGGGACCCAAAGATCAAAGAAGGCAGGTTGTTGACTCCATGCTGCGGGCCTTCAGGGGTGGGAGTAGGGGGGGGGCGGCTAAGGTACCCCTTTGGAACAGTAACATTCTGCTTGGCACAGCTGAAGATCTGAAAGGATTCATGGAAAGTGAAGTTTGAGTACGCTCAGAGATCCAGGGGAAAGGACTCTCAGAAGACGAGATTGAAACTCTGCAAGGCAGGTCATTGTTGAAGATGTCCGAATGGGGGTGACCTTTGAGGAGAATTCCAAGGTGAGATCTTCAAATGTGGAGATCATTACCCTGTGAGAAAGACAAAGTTTCAGTGAGATTGGTTTGGCTCACTATGTGATAGGCTGTTGAGAGATCCATGGAATCTGTTTTGGTCACATCTGTCATCTATTGTGCATATTGATTGAATTAGTGTGGTGTGTCCGACCATAGTTCACCTGTGTACATCATACTTACCCTGAATGTTAGAGTATAAGATAGATATTGTAAATTGTTTTATCTTTCTGGACTTGGATAGTAAAGCTTATTTTTGTTTCCATGGACTCTTGTGGCTTTACTTTCTAGGTAAATGTCTCGACTCGCAAACTTTATCCACTTTAAATAAAATGTTATTGGTCCTTAACTGGATCTCTCCCCCCACGTCCCAAGATCTGACCAAGGATAATAATATTGTCCCCGGAACTTTAGCCTCTGAGTTATTAGTCCAGAGATGTGACCACCACAGCACCATTATTGTCCTATATGATGTCTATACTGTCTACAGTAGCAGCTCTGCCACCTTACATGTTTCTAGTCAAAATCTGTCAGAGGACCCCGAGGAAATACTCCCCCTAAACAATTATCATTGTTCCAAAGTCAATCAGAATGTCAATGGAAGGGAAAGGGAGCCTACAGTTCTCATACAAACAAATGGCACCCACAATAGATATTTAATTGGCTTCTTAACCTCCTTGCTCCATACACCACTTCCCTATGTCTGGACTATTTGCTTAAGTGGCATTTTAACACCATCTTGCTTGTTTAAAAATAGACGATAAGTTAATGGTCTTTACAGAAAAGGCATCAGTTACCTTATCCAAGAGAATGGCAAGAACACTTAATTACAATTTTGACTCTTTTTTCTCTTAAGTATTACACACCTATTGAGGGATATTGATTAATGACAACAATTAGCTGAAGGAAAGGCTTTACTTATCATTGGATTATGCTGAAAGATTCAGCAAATTTATCCGAGGAATTGCCTTCCGCTGCAGGAAGCGGGCAGCTTTACTCGGTGTTGAACTCTAGGTAATCTTCTGTTCCCTCAAAAAATTCAAACTGCGATTAAACCCCACCCCCATTCCACATGGTCAATGGTGAAGTTCGGTTTTCACTCTGCTTGCAGTGTAGATCTATTCAACAGTCTTTTACTTTGACTATCCCTTAATGAGCTGGAAACCACATAAGGTCAAAACTGCAACTAACACTCAGCAAACTTCCAGATCCATTGAAAGCACAGAAGGCCGTAAGTTCCACCTATCATCATGATGACTATGTGATGTCCCCAAACTACCCTTTAGATTAAGTATCCATCATGGATAGATAGAAGATTGAAATATAAGATAGGGTTCTATTTTCTATCTATCTATGGGATTCCATCTTCTATCTATCATTTATGATTTCTTCTTTGACCTGGTGAAGTAAATGGGTTTTACAACTTTTCAGGGTTCACTAAATGCTTTTAAACCTCACAACACCAGTTAAAGTCCAACAGGTTTATTTGGAATCACGAGCTTTCGGAGCGCTGCTCCTTCATCAGGTGAGTGGAGAGGTGGGTTCACAAACACAGCGTTATATATGTTATAGGCCTGGGCCTCCCAACTGTCCTGGCTTGAGACAATTCACACCTCTATAACCTGTGATTATTCCTCTCTCCACTCATACTGTCTGTACCTGTAAAGACTTGATTACCTGTAAAGACTCGCATTCCAACCATTATCTTAAAATTGAGTCTTTGTCTATATATGCCGTGTTTGTGAAACCTACCCCTCCACTCACCTGATGAAGGAGCAGCGCTCCAAAAGCTCGTGATTCCAAGTAAACCTGTTGGACTTTAACCTGGTGTTGTGAGACTTCTTACTGTGCCCACCCCAGTCCAATCCTGGCATTTCCACATCATGTTTTTAAACCGATTTAGCATTTACTCACAAAAAAGGCATCTCTCTGAACTGCCCTTATTGCAATTTGCAGACATCATGTCTAAAAATCAACAAAAAATTACCTCTGAAATATTAACATGAATCATGAGCTTGATGATTGGTCTCTCTCTCCAGAGGTGTTCTGGAAGCTCCTGTTAACCTAAGGCAAGCAAGTATATCTGTGTTTTGCTAACTAATTTTAAAGAGGAGATTAAGTCTATAAGAGGAATATTGCTTGAATTACAACTCATAATGATAGGTTAGCAGTTAAGACTTATATTTTGCAATGTTTAAGTACTGTTCAATTGTTAAAGGTTAAGCTAATTCATTTGTTATTGTTAAACTATGTTGTTAAATAAAGTTTATTTTGAGAAAAGCTTCCTGGTTTGTCAGTCGAATCGTGTCTGGAATGAGACACATTCATGCCAAAATAGAAAATTGTTGGGTTCCAATTTGGCTTCATAACATACCTTGGAGTTTCTGATCTGGTATTCTAACAAAATTGTTGCGATTGTGTGAAATTTGGCATTCTTGAATTTGTCCTGATGAGTGCAAGATGAAAAGCTTTAGCGGCACTTTTCAGAAATAGTCAATAAAACTTAAACGTCCTTTTTTTCCATCGGGATACCGTGTGAGTTTCTCATGGTTCATATATCCCAGTCTAATCCTGTGCTGAGTGTCTGACTGGAGTTATTTATGGTGCTACAATTCGTTTGAACTCTGCTAGGTTATGGATGAGGAAGATCAGTCAAGGTTAACAGTCCTGGCCAATATTTAGTGACATTTGCATCTGCGACATTAGGCAAGGACAGGATAAAACTCCGCCATTCCATTAATCTTACAGCCCACTGACAGCGAGACACTGGGAATATAAGGCAGGAAAAAAAACCCACTAAGTTTCTTATAGGTGAATATCCATTTACCGAATCAGGGGACATGATGGTAGAGTGGTTATCACTCATAGCTGCCTCATAGCGCCAGAGATCCAGGTTCAGCGCCAGCCTCGGGTCACTGTCTGTGTGGAGTTTGCACATTCTCCCCTGTATCTGCATGGGTTTCCTTCGGGTGTTCCGGTTTCCTCCCACACTCCAAAGATATGCAGGTGAGATGGATTGGCCATGTTAAATTGCCCCCTTAGTGTCCTAAGGTGTGTCAGTTAGGTGGATTGGCCATGGGAAATGCACAGGGTTACGGGGATAGGGCCGGGGTGAGGGACTGGACGAGAAAGCCAGAAAGTCAGTGCAGACTCGAAGGGCCGAATGGCTTCCTTGTACATTGTAGGGATTCTAGGAAGACACTCTGATGATTCACAACCATTTTACTGTGATACTAGAGCTCGGTACAAATTCTAGTTTCCGTGCTTTCCTTCTGGATCCTCTCCCTGTCCAGAAGCCGAACCCTCCCTGCCACCGTATCCCCACCCGCCGCCCCCCCCCATCACCCCCTCCAACCCCCACTAGGAAAAACCCAGCTCCCAAGTACAATGAGCATCAGCTGCTTTCAACTCACTCTAAAGCAAGCCCTGGTTTAGAAACATTGAAACATGGAAAATAGGAGCAGAAGGAGGCCATTTGGCCCTTCAAGCCTGCTCCATCATTCCTTATGATAATGGCTGATCCTCCAACCCAATAATGATTTCCTCCCATATCGTTTGATCCCTTTACTCTTAAAGGGACCTGCGCTCCTGACATTGTCATGTGGACCATTTGGCCCATTGCCGTGTCTGGCAAATGTTTTCCATGACATGTATCGTTCCCAGTGTTAAACATTCCTCTGTATCCAACTCACTCCCGAACTTGCTGGTATAGTCTGTTGGTATACCCCCTTCCTTTCCATCCATGACATATTGTTCTTTTAATCTATTCCTTCCACAGCAGTCTTGCTATAAAACCTATGAGCATGTTAAACAATGCTAAACATTGTCCAGGCTCTCATTTTGAGGATGATGCTGTATAGATGATGATAAACTAGTCTCAGTTAGGGCTGTGTGGATGTTTTAAATGACCCAACCTCCCAGAGTAAAACAATACATCGCCCACTCATTGCAACCCACTTCATGGCACCAGATAAAATAGCCCCGCCAAGATTATTTGTATTTGTTCTTCCAAAAATCAATGATTATTATTTTTTGTTACTAGTTTGTCGCTCCTTATGCAGGGAGGGGATGGTTGTACAGGGGAATGGGTGAGGGAGGGGGGTGGGAATTGGCTATCTGTGATGGTCCCTGCCCTTTCATCAGCTTATGTACAACAGAATTGTCAGCTTTGGGGCCGACAACACTGCTTCCTTCATCTCTCTATCACAAAGCGCTCCAAAGCAGTCCATGTTAGGCCTCACAGTCGCAGTTCGATGATGCAAGTCCTGCTTCTTCATAAACTCTACTGTGTTGCACAACTCCACATACACACCCAACCCCCAGTGCCACCTATAGCCCCTTTATACATCAGTGATTTCTATTGAATTTCGCTGGAGTTTAGACGAATGAGGGGGGGACTCTCATAGAGACTTATAAAATTCTAACAGGACTGGACAGGGTAGATGCAGGGAATATGTTCCCAATGGTGGGAGAATCCAGAACCAGAGATCATAGTCTGAGGATTTGGGGTAGGCCATTTAGGATGGAGGTGAGGAGACATTTCTTCACCCAAAGAGTGGTGAGCCTGTGGAATTCATTACCACAGGAAGTAGTTGATACCAAAACATTGAATGTATTCAAGAAGCGGCTGGATATAGCACTTGGGCCGAATGGGATCAAAGGTTATGGGGAGAAAGCAGGATTAGACGATTGAGTTGGATGATCAGCCATGATTGTAATGAATGGCGGAGCAGGCTCGAAGGGCCAAATGGCCTCTTCCTGCTCCTATCTTCTATGTTTCTATGTAATAATTGACATCAAATTAAGATTTAAGTGGAAGGTCTGTTCACCCATTCCTAACAGCCCAGGGCTGGCATGAAAGTCTCTGATAGCGAGGACATCAAGTCTACTGGCACTTTTTGCTGACATTATTTATCCCTGGGGTGAAGGCATCCTGGTCCGAAAGATTCACTTTATGCAGCCTTTTTTTAAATGAGCAAGATCTAACTCGATGTGAGATGCAACCTATCTCCAAAGTACTCCAAACGTTGCTCTCTTCAGAAGGGTTGAGAGCTTATCAACCTTAATCCAAAGATGTGTAGGTTAGGTGGATTGGCCATGATAAATGTGTAGGGTTACAGGGTGGGGGAAAGGGCCTGGGTAAGATGCTCTGTCAGAGAGTTGGTACAGACTGGATGGGCCGAATGGCCTCTTCTGCACTGTGGAGATTCTATGATTCTATTATGGGAATGCAGCAACTCAAGGTTATTCAAATGCATCCTCCGAATCTACGACCTTGAATACCTAGAAGGACAAAGGCTGCAGGTTTTCCACACTGCCCACCAGCTCCCCCTTTTAAAAACATATTTTTACTCCATCCTTAAAGTTGCAAAGCCAATGCTCAGAGTGCATCGGGCAAACCCGAACCTACCTCCTTGCTTGCTCCAAAAACCAAACTCAAATTCCAATTGAATCCAATTCATGGTCCCCACAAGAGAGACAAACAAGATCCAAGCTGGCAAGATAAGGCATTGCACCCCAGCTTGGGCTTGGTCTGACGCTTGATCTTAGAGAACACTGCCCACAAGTTCACCTCTAAGCCACACGCCATCCTGATTTGGAACTAGATCACTGGTTCCTTCACTGTCGCTGGATCAGAATACTGGAACTCACTCCCTAACAGCACTGTGGGATTACCTACACCGCCCGAACAGCGGGGAGTCAAGAAGACAGCTTCACCACCACCAAGAGGTCTATCTGAAGCTAAGTGCTGCCTGATGTAATTGGGGGTCCCCTTCCTAAACCTCTCCTCCTCACTACCCCCCTTTTCTCCTTTAAGATACCTCTGATAAACTACCTCCTCAACCAAGGAAGGCACGGCGGCACAGTGGTTAGCACTGCTGCCTCACAGCCCCGGGGACCCGGTTCCAATTCCATCCTCGGGTGTCTGTGTGGAGTTTGCACATTCTCCCCGTGTCTGCGTGGGTTTCCTCCGGCTGCTCTGGTTTCCTCCCACAGTCCAAAGGTGTGCGGGTTCGGTTGATTGGCCGTGCTCAATTGACCCCTTAGTGTCAGGTGGATTAGGAGGGTAAATATATGGGGTCTGGGTGGAATTGTGGTCGGTGCAGACTCAATGGGCCGAATGGCCTCCTTCTGTAGGGATTCTATGGTGATTCTAATTTTTATCCATCTGTCCTAATATCACCTCATAAGGCTTGGTGCCAAATTTGATAATTGCCCATATTAAACATCTCGGGCCGTTTTACTACAACAACAACTTGCTTTTATGCGATGCACTTTAATGCAATAATTTATAAAAGGCGCTTCATATTGCTATTGATTAAAACAGTGAATCTTCAGCATATTAACACATATTGAACCATATTTTTAATATACTGTCTTTGAAGCAGAAAGAGAAATTCCCATGAATCTTGAGGCAAGCTGCACTGGAAGGGAATACTGGCCCAATCAGCACTCTGGCAGGTGGCACAGTGGTTGCACAGCTGACTCACAGCGCCAGGGACCCGGGTTCAATTCCTGGCTCGGGTCACTGTCTATGCGGAGTTTTTCACATTCTCCCCGTGTCTGCGTGGGTTTCCTCCGGGTGCTCCGATTTCCTCCCACAGTCCAAAAGACGTGCTGGTTAGGGTGCAGTGGCCATGCTGAATTCTCCCTCAGTGTACCCGAACAGGCGCCGAAGTGTGGCGACTAGGGGATTTTCACAGTAACTTCATTGCAGTGTCAATGTAAGCCTAGTTGTGACACTAATAAATGAACTTAAACTCTGAGCTATGCTTCCGGTTAACCTGGCCCTCTACTGGAGGATGGTGGAATTGCTGAATTATCCAAAATGCTCACACCACAGAATCATAGAATCCCTACAGTGCAGATGGAGGCCATTCGGCCCATTGAGCCTGCACCGACCACAATCCCACTCAGACCCTGTCCCTGTAACCCTGCTAATCCCCCTGACACCAACTGGGGAAATTGAGCATGGCCAATCAACCTAACCCGCACATCTTTGGACCGTGGGAAGAAACAGGAGCACTCGGAGGAAACCCACGCAGACATGGGGAGAACGAGCAAACTCCACACAGACAATCACCCGAGCTGGGAATTGAACCTGGGTTCCTGGCAGTGTGAGGCAGCAGTGCTAACCACCGTATCACCGTGCCGCCCCAATTGTGAAATGTTCCAATATTATTTAAAAATCATTATTTATTTTAAATGAGTTACTATCTCAGTTACATTCGGGGGCGGGGGACTATCATATAAATATTCTAAAACTCTAAACATTCACTTCTATGTTTCTTACTTTCTTAGTTGGTCCAAATGTTTTCAATATTCACAGAATCACAGAATCACAGAATGCTACAGTGCAGAAGAGGCCCTTCGGCCCATCAAGTCTGCACCGACGCATGAAAGGCCCTGACCTGCCCACCTAATCCCACTTGCCAGCACTTGGCCCATAGCCCTGAATGTTATGACGTGCCAAGTACTCATCCAGGTACTTTTTAAAGGATGTGAGACAACCCACCTCCACCACCCTCCCAGG
Source organism: Mustelus asterias (assembly GCF_964213995.1). Classification (NCBI taxonomy): domain Eukaryota; kingdom Metazoa; phylum Chordata; class Chondrichthyes; order Carcharhiniformes; family Triakidae; genus Mustelus; species Mustelus asterias. The sequence goes on from NC_135823.1 coordinate 61,338,752, forward strand.
CAGCGCATTCCAGACCCTCACCACCCTCTGGGTAAAAAGGTTTTTCCTCAAATCCCCCCTAACCCTCCCACCCCTCACTTTTAACTTGCGTCCCCCTCGTCACTGACCCTTCAACTCAGGGGAACAGCTGCTCCCTATCCACCTTGAATTTCAGTCCCTGAAATAATACAATTTGACCTTATCTGTCTGCCCGTACAGGTGGATGTACAACATCCTCTGGCACTTTGAGGAGCAGGGTATTCTTCTGGTATTCATCCCCTTAGCTAACACAACTGAGAAATAAACAAAATGGCCTTTCATCCCGCTGCTATTTGTGGGACCCGGTTGCACACAGTCTGGTTGTCATGTCCACCGCACATCGTAGTAACTAACTGGCTGTGAAGTACTACGAGATGGCTTGACAGTATGAAAAGTGCCAGCAAGTTCTCTTCCTTTTGTTCTTCAAATACACTTTACATTCAAAAGGACAACGCTGGTTTCATTGATATGCACTGCAGCAACTCACCAAGGCTCCTTCAACAGGACCTTCCAAAACATGCAACCTCTACCACCTGGAAGGACAAAGGCAGCAGATACATGGGGACATCACCAACTGGAAGTTCCCTCCAAGCCACTCACCATCCTGACTTGGAAATATATTCCTTCACTGTGGCTGGGTCAAAATCCTGGAACTCCCTCCCTAAGGTGCTGTGGATGTACCTACACCACATGGACTGCACCACATGGACTGTGGTTCACGAAGGCAGCTCAACACCACCTCTCAAGGGCAATTAAGGTTGGGCAATAAACACTGGCGTTCCCAACAATTACTGCATCCCATGAATGAGTTAAAAATAGTTTTTTTGTCATGCGTTCACAGGGTACGACTGGCCAGGCCGACAACAACTCAGGATTTTGACCCAGCGACAGTGAAGGAACAGCGACATATTTCCCAGTCAGGGTGGTGAGTGGTTTGGAGGGGAACTTCCAGGTGGTGATGTTCCTGGGTATCTGCTGCCCTTGTCCTTCTATGATGTGGAGATGCCAGCGTTGGACTGGGGTGGGCACAGTAAGAAGTCTCACAACACCAGGTTAAAGCTCAACAGGTTTATTTGGAATCACGAGCTTTCGGAGCGTAAAGACACAATTGCAAGATAATTACTGATTAGAATGTGAAGGATGATTGGAATGTGAGTCTTTACAGGTCATCAAGTCTTTACAGTACGAATAGTGTGCATGTAGAGAAGGATAATCACAGACTCGCATTCCAACCATTCTTCACATTCTAATCTGTGATTATTTTGCAATTGTATCTTTGCCTATATATGCCATGTTTGCGAACTAACCTCCACTCACCTAATGAAGGAGCAGTGCTCCGAAAGCTCGTGATTCCAGATAAACCTGTTGGACTTTAACCTGATATTGTGAGACTTTTGACTTGTCCTTCTAGATGGTAGAGGTTGCGAGTTTGGAAGGTGCTGTCGAAGGAGCCTTGTTGATTTGCTGCAGCGCATCTTGTAGATTGGAACCTAGGAATTATGAGCAGAAGTAGGCAAATTTAGCCCTTTGAGATGGTACACACTGCTGCCACTGTGGTGGGATTGAATGTTTAAGGTGATGGATGGGGTTCCAATCAAGCGGGAATTGTTGTTTTCAGCCATTCACACCAGGCAGGTTGCGGATTTGACACTTGGCTTGTGCTGACCAAGCCCAGCTGTGGTGGTAATACGAGGGACTACAACTGGCCATTGTATATCTGGACAAGGAATGAGAAAAGTCAAGCAGTCATCCTGTTAGAATTTGCCCGAGTCCTATCGTTAATGACATCTCGATGTGACTATCAGAATTAGAATTTGTGTTAACATCAGTTATTGAAAACAATAATGGGAATAGGAACTAAAGCGGACATGTTGGCTACATTCCATGCCAGGTGCAAGTATTGGCCAGAACAATGCAGTAACGTTTAATGACTTAGGATTGTTTAGGTCATCCTGTTCCTTTCATATTAACTACTTAACTCTTCAGCCATCAAGACAGCCATTATATCAAGTCTGGTGGTTAGATGTTGGGGAGGAACTCATTTTAATATCCATACTGCATATCACGGGATATAACTCATTAAGAAAGGATACATAATGTATCAGAAAACAGCCCCTTTAAGGTCAGAGCTCAGGTGACAGCGAGAGGGATATTGGGTGGCATTTTACCATTTTTAGTCTAAGTGCCGGGTGGGTGTAGAACTGGGAGAGTTCCAGATCCATTTTTGGGTGTGTTTCTAGGCCCCACCCCATACGCACTCTGGCTGAAAAATTCTGAGCGAACCTGTTGCTCGCTGCTGAAGCCTGTAGGCGGGGCTTAACGCGCCTGAAAGCCTGCAGAGGGAGGTAGTGCGCATGTGCAGGCCGCTGACGCTGAACATGCGCATTGGCAGTAGCAGAGATCTGACAGACAAAGAGAGAGCTGTCAGGCCCCTGCTACTGCAGGCAGCCTGAAGCAGCTCCCCCTCCCCACCCCTGCAATCATGGGGGTCCGCGGCCATAGATGCAGCCCCCACCGACCCCCCCCCGCCCGCCACCAAGACCGATCGTGGACATCCTCCTTCCCCCACCGATTGTGGCCCTGCTGCCCTCCCTCCATCGATCGTTGCAGAGTGGCAGCAGGCGTCCTCCCCCCATTAGCCAATTGAGCCCGGACAACAGCGCCCAGAGATGGCTAAAGAGATTGAAATTGGATCATGAATATTTACATCAGCCTTGAGCTGGGGAAGGGCGTGAGGCTGATTATGTGAAGAAAAATGGCCTAGGTGAGTCTGCTGGCCGCTGGGCGGGAATTCGATTTATTGACTCCCACTTATATTTTCCGTCCCACTATGCTACTCGCCCAGTGTAGTGGAATGGGAGAATCGCACCTGTATAGGTTGGACAGATTGGCCACGGTGAATGTGCAGGGTTACGGGGATCGGGCAGGGGGATGGGCCTGGATAAGATGCTTTTTCAGAGAGTCAGTGCGGGCTTGATGGGCCATATGGCTTACTCCTGCATTGCCAGGATTCTATGGTTCTAAGAGGCCTTGCCACTTAACCGAAATCTCTTAGCCACCAGCCAAGATACCACACGTATCTTGCAGGCTAGCGTGGAGTTGGGATCAGAATGCCCAGAGTCATTGTGCAGGCCAGGGGAAGAGGATTGTACACTGCAGGTGGATGAATTCTGTTGTTGAGGAGAGTGGTGAGTATCTTAATGGGCTGGTGTACAGGGCAGTGCTGATGAGGATGAACACTGAGATGCTGGGTTTATTGGCTGCCTTGCCAGACACCCTCCTGTCAACAGCCAAGGAGCATGAAGGGAGTCCAACTCCAACTTGGCAGAGGGCATGAAGCAGCGATTGCCCTCTCCCGCAGCCCCTGTCCCATCTCCCTGCCGTGTTGCAACTGTTGCCCCCACACTTGCTGCGTCTTTGTCTGGGCAAATCGCCAACATCTCTGTGACGCTGCAGCAATGCTCTCTGGCAAGTCCAGTACCTGACAAATAATTTGGGTGCTTGGCACCTTAAAAATCGTCCCGTCTGTAATTTGGGTGCCTGGCACTTTAAAAATCGTCCCGTCTGTAATTTGGGTGCCTGGCACTTTAAAAATCGTCCCGTCTGTAATTTGGGTGCCTGGCGCTTTAAAAATCGTCCCGTCTGTAATTTGGGTGCCTGGCACTTTAAAAATCGTCCTGTCTGCAATTTGGGTGCCTGGCACTTTAAAAATCGTCCCGTCTGTAATTTGGGTGCCTGGCGCTTTAAAAATCGTCCCATCTGTAATTTGGGTGCCTGGCACTTTAAAAATCGTCCTGTCTGCAATTTGGGTGCCTGGCACTTTAAGAATGTGAGTGCAGAGCGCATTTTGCAACCTGATGCTGGCTGTCTGCACAGCGATGTAAGCATTCCCTGTCTGACCCCGCTTGGTCTGGATTAGATATCCATTGCACCAGCTGGTCTCCAGGATAAGGATCTCTCAGAATCTTCCAGCACACACTGGGGACAGAGACGTGGGGAGGGGGGTCCTTCTGGAACATGTGAATACCCTGGGAGCGGCACTATACCTGGCTTGCAACGCCTGGGGTATCCCAGTGAAATGGCGTGGGACCCGGTGGAGATGAATTTCTCACATCCCCCACCAATAGTTTAAAAGACAAAAGTAACAACATTGCCGTAACGAGAGAGTTTATTTTGTTTCATAAAGATAAGGAACAAACTAGATCATCGGAAACTGTTGCAGCACAAATATCCTGTTTACTGTTCCTTATCAGCCTTCCTTTATCAATACATGGTCATCTATAATTCTCCATCTCTTCACTTCCCAGCTTGATGCTGCAAGGCCAGACTTGGCAAATGATGTATTGGAAAGTTAACCGAGCATTCACACTGTCATTCATTCTCGCCAAGGCACAGAGATCACTTCCACGTCGGAGAACACTTTGAAAGCTTCTTCTCCCACAATCCAAAGATGTGCAGATTAGGGGATTTTCACAGTAGCTTCATTGCAGTGCGAATGTAAGCCTACTTGTGACTAATAAATAAACTTTAAACTTTAGGTTGATTGGCCATGCTAAATTGCCCCTTAGTGTCCCGGGATTAGCGGGGTAAATACGTGGGGTTTACGGGGATAGGGCCTGGGTGGGATTGTTGTCAGTGCAGACTCGATGGGCTGAATGGCCTCTTTCTGCACTGTAGGGATTCTATGATTTTTCAAATGGCGTTAAGCAAACCTGGAGAACATCAGAGGAAAATCTACTTCCATCTATGGTCTCATGGTGCCCCAATGTTTATTTATCTTTTAGTTTTGCAAGTAAGCTTTACATTAACACTGTGCTCTGGTTTCCTCCCACAGTCCAAAGATGTGTGGGTTAGGTTGATTGGCCATGCTAAATTGCCCCTTAGTGTCCCGGGATGTGTAGGTTAGAGAGGACTAGCTAGGGTAACTGTATGGGATTGCTGTCGATGCAGTCTCGATGGGCCGAATGGCTTCCTTCTGCACTGGAGGGTTTCTATGATTTCTATGAAGTTACTGTGAAAATCCCCCAGTTGCCACACTCCCAGTGTCTGTTCGGGTACACTGAGGGAGAATTTGGCACGGCCAATGCACCCAACCAGCACATCTTTCCTCCCATGGATTGTGGGAGGAAACCGGAGCACCCGGAGGAAACCCACACAGACAAATGTGGTTTTTAGCTGTTAAGTAATTTTGAACAGGAGTCACTGCTGAGGTAGTGACAGCTAATTTATGCAAGCTCCCACAAATGGCAATTTGTGTTAATATTCACACAATGTGCTAATCTGTTTTGATAATGATAGAATCAGTGCAGAAGGAGGCCATTCAGCCCATCGAACCTGCACCTGACAATAATCCCAATCAGGCCCTATCCCCATAAACCCCACGTGCTAGTCCCAATTTCCCACATTTGGCCCATAACTCTCTACACCCATCATGTAACTATCTAAATGCTTTTTAAAAGACAAAATTGTACCCCCCTCTATTACTACCTCTGGCAGCTCATTCCAGACACTCACCACCCTCTGCCCCTCTGGACACTTTTGTATCTCTCCCCTCTCACCTTAAACCTATGCCCTCTAGTTTTAGACTCCCCTACCTTTGGGAAAAGGTGTTGACTATCTAGCTGATCTAAACCGCTCATTATTTTATAGACATCTATACGATCACCCCTGGGTGCTCCAGCTTCCTCCCACATTCCAAAAGACGTGCTGGTTAGGTGCATTGGCCATGCTAAATTCTCCCTCATTGTACCCGAACAGGCGCCGGAGTGTGGCAACTAGGGGATTTTCAATGTAACTTCATTGCAGTGTTAATGTAAGCCTACCTGTGACATTAATAAATAAACTTTACACTTTAAAACCTTAAACTTTAACTTTGAGTACTGGCAACTAGGGATGGGCAATAAATGCTGGCCAGCCAGCAACGCCCATGTCCCATGAATGAATAAGAAAAACTTTAATTATAAAGCCCAAGATCCCATATTTTCACTAACTGCACTCTGAATGTATCCTGCTACAAAGTTGAACTGTTGAACTCCCTGGAAGTCTGATGCATTGATACAACAATCAAGAAGGAACTGAGGTTTTATCTGCAATTGTGTAGTGAATGAAAAGTGAGTCATTTGTCAATGACTCTACATTTATTTGTGAGTGGTTTAGTGTAATAATTTAATTGAGTGTGACTAAAGAATGCAATTGGCTTAACAAAATATATACCACACATCATCTTGAGCATGTCTTCCCCTCTCATGTACAGAAAGTGCAGAACCTTTTTGAAAAATGATTGATAATCTTCCAGATGGTCTGAAAAATGTTATATTAAGTGAAAGTTGAAGGTATTTACTATTATTTTTCACGTCACTTTTTAATGTCCAAATTTCTTCCTCTAGTAAATGCATGGACTCGCTAATGGGTCGTACACACACTCTCGTTGACCTCTGGTCACAAGTGTGCCAGGGAAAGGGACAGGGGAATAGTGCAGACTGGCTTTACTGCAGGGGATTAAGATGTGGACTCTATGGGCCCAGTCCGCTGACAAAGATTGATGGCCACGTACCAGGAGAAGGTAGATGCATTGGTCACCTTTATAGCTATGGCCCAGAACATTTTGGGGCTTTGCGCAGAGTTTGGTGGTCATAGAATCCCTACAGCGCAGAAGGAAACCATTTGGCCCATCGAGTCTGCACCAACCACAATCCCCCCAGGCCCTATTCCCGCAAGCCCACGCATCTACTCTGCTAATCCCCCTGACTCTAGGGTCTATTTACCATGGCCAATCTACCTAACCCCCACCTCTTTGGATTGTGGGAGGAAACTGAGCACCTGGAGGAAACCCACGCAGACACGGGGAGAACATGCAGACTCCATGCAGTCAGTGACCCAAGGCCGGAATTGAACCCTGGATCCTGGCGCTGTCAGGCAGCAGTGCTAACCACTGTGCCACCGTGCCGCTCATTTTGACCAGCATAGACTGAAGGGTCAGATGTTCAGAACAATGTCACCCAGCTTATTGGAGCCTCTGCAGACAGTGCTGACAGCCTCCATAGCAACGTCTAATGCTGATAACATGGAAGTTCAGGAAGATGGAAGCCAGGTTCCAGAGTGACACATTGCTCCTTCATTTTGCCCTGGTGCAGAGCAGAGGAGAGCTGAGACGTATAGTCCCAGGAGAGTGAGCTTAGCTCCATGAGAGAGTCACCTGCTGACACCATGGGCAGATTCTCTGGCCTCCCAGCCACGTGTTTCCCTCCGGCGGGAGGTGACATGTTGTTTGCTAGCGACGGGATTCCCTGGTCCCGCCGCTGTCAATGGGAATTCCCTTTGACGTCACCCCACGCTGGCGGGAAACACACGGGCAGGGGTGCGCTGCCGGCGGGACCAGAGAATCCCATTGGTGTGAACGGCCGGAGAATCCTGGCCCATTTCTGTCACCTGCCTGACTCTCTGCCAATGATCTTCTAAGTGCCACAGCCAGGCTGCTCTGGTCCAAGCTGAGATGCCGGGATCGGCAGCCAATTAAGCACTCAAGGGTCAGAGTTGCTTAGAGTTTCCCAGACGTCTGAAGTTTCCTCAGTGAAAACTCAGCCTTCCAATTCCCAGATCCATTAGATTGTGATTGGAGAGCAGAAACACAGGCTGAATTATACCTCCATTAACGAGGGGATTGCCCATGCTGAGATGAGGGAACTCAGCACGGAGAGAGGTTGAACATGGGCCACTTCTGCATGGCTCATTGATCAACTGAGCCCCCCCCCCCCCCCCCCATCCTCCCCGACTATCTTTAGTCCTTTGGTTCAATTCTTACAAGGAGAATTGTTGATAAAGCAATGCTGTTCTGCCGGAGATTACATCAGGTTAACAGTCAAAGGCGTTTAATAGAAACACAGAAACTAGAAGCAGGAGTAGGCCATTCTGCCCTTTAGGCCTGCTGCACCATTCATTATGATCATGGCTGATCACCAAATTCAATATCCTGATCCCCCCCTTCCTCCCATATCCCTTGATCCCTTTAGCCCCATGAGCTACATCTAATTTCTTCTTGAAATTACACAACGTTTTAGCCATCTCAGACATCTCACGCTGTCTTTTTCATGAGGGGGTCGTGTTTTCTCAGGGGGTAGCGTCGCTACTCTGGGTTTGAGTCCTACTCAATGGCCACAGAAAGTGTGTTCATCAAATGGCCAAACAGGTTGATTATCAACTGGTAAATCCTCCCAATGTGCCGATGGTGGGTGGTAAGAGTGGGAGAGTCTCCCGGTCAGCCATGCCTGATGCATAGTTTTTCTTTCTTTAGTCACTCAGAGGATGTAGGCATCATTGCCTAGGCCAGCTATGTTATTGTTCATCCCTCATTGGCCTTGAGAAGGTGATGGTGAGCAACCATCTTGATCCGCTGCAGTCCATGTGGTGTATACCTAGAGGTACACACTCCATGCTATTAGAGTACCAGGATTTTGACCCAGTGACAGTGAAGGAACATTGATATATTTCCAAGTCAGGACGGTGACTGACTTGGAGGTGTTCCCAGGTATCTGCTGCCCTTGTCGTATGGGTGGTAGAGGTCGTGGGTTGGGAAGCTGTTGCAGAAGGTACCCCTTGAGCTATAGCCTCCGATGACAAGCTAGCGACCTGTTCCAGAAGAAATCTAGCTATGGAAACAGATGTAACTGTTGCAACAGATGTCTCATGGGCCACTAGGTACGGGAAACGAAATCATAGAATCATGGGATTCCCACAGTGCAGGAGGAGGACATTTGGCTCATCGAGTCTGCACTGACTCTCCAAGAGTGTCGAACCCGGGTCCTATCACCGTAACCCTACATATTTACCCCTAACTGATACATCTTGGGACACTAAGGGGCAAGTTAGCATGGCCAATCCACCTAATCTGCACATCTTTGGACTGTGGGAGGAAACTGGAGCACCCGGAGGAAACTCACGCAGACACGGGGAGAATGAAATCAACCCTGATTGAATGGTGGAGTGGACTCGATGGGCCGAATGGCCTTACTTCCGCTCCTATGTCTTATGGTCTTATGGTCTTATGGAATGTGCAAACTCCACATGGACAGAGTCCCAAGGCCGGAATGAAACCCGGGTTCCCGGCGCTGCGAGGCAGCAGTGCTAACTGCTGTGCCACCAATGCTGGGCGGTCGGTGGTGGGTTGGGGGTGAGGGATGCTCTGGCCTCCCCACAGTGTGTTTCTCAGGGTGTGAACAACCGGAGAATTCCGCTGAAATCTTTTCAATCGTTTTTTTTTGCGGAAGTGTTTATTGCGAAGGTGTTACAATTGGCGAATCGCTTTCTGATTTAGAAAGTCCGGAGTCTAACCAGCTGCCACGGAAACATTTAACCATTTTGTCCACATTATCTCTTCTGGGATCACTTGCTTAATCTTTCATCGACTTCCAGCCTTGAGAACGCCAGGCTTTTCCAACAGGTTTTACCAAGGGCCAGCCACTAGGAGGCTGAGATCTTTCCGTTGGGATTTCCTCTGATTCACAGCGATGATAATTTTCTCAATGGAGATGATTCAGCAGTTGCTGATGAGGATGAAAATGAACTTGATAAGACCGACTGGAATTCAATAATGTGCCGGAATTTGATTCTTCAACAATTAATTCGTATCAAAATAAGGATTTTAACAATGACATTTTTTGTTAAGAAGGATGATGCTTTTAAATGTAGTTCATAGTTGGTTCACCTCTTGCAATTGGCAGTTAAAAGCTTTCATAGAATCCCTACAGTGCTAAAGTTTGCGTTCTTTTTGAGCTTATTTATTATTGTCACAAGTAGGCTTACATCAACACTGCCGTGAAGTTACTGTGAAAATTCGGCCATTCAGCCCATTGAAACTGCACTGACAACAATCCCACACAGACCGATCTCCGTATTCCCATGTATTTATCCTGTTAATCCCCCTGATACTAAGGGTGGGATTTTCCAGCCGTGTCGCCCCCCCCCCCGCCCCCCCCCCAGGCCAGAAATTTCCACCCGAACTCAAATGGGCCTTTGCATGGTCCGCCCCCGCACGCTACAATTCCCGTGGTGGGCGGGTCGGGAACATTCCGCCCTAAGGGGCAATTTAGCATGGCTAATCCACCTAACCTGCACGTCTTTCGGACTGCGGGAGGAAACCGGAGCACCCGGGGGAAACTCATGCAGACACGGGGATACCATGCAGACTCCACACAGACAGTGACCCGAGGCTGGAATTTAAAACGGGTCCCTGGCGCTGTGAGGCAGCAGTGCCGACCGCTGTGCCACCGTGCCACAGGAATAAAGGACAGGTTAATGTTTCAGTCAGCGACGCTCAATAGAACTGAAAGATGAACATGCTATTTACCAGCATCAGATAAACCGGGGATGCAAAACACAAGCCAACAACAGCTACAGGGGCGGCACTGCTGGTTAGCACTGCTGCCTCACAACGCCAGGGACCCGGGTTTAATTCCAGCCCTGGGTCACTGTCTGTGTGGAGTTTTCACATTCTCCCTGTGTCTGCATGGGTTTCCCCTGGGTGCTCCAGTTTCCTCCAAAGATGTGAAGGTTCGGTGGATTGGCCATGCTAAATTGCCCCTTAGTGTCAGAGGGATTAGCAGGGTAAATGCATTGGGCTACAGGGATAGGGGCTGGGAAAGATTGTTGTCTTGATGGGCTGAATGGCCTCTTCTGTACTGTAGTGATGCAATGAAATGGTTCCGTTAACGGGCGAATACTCTGCAAAGTAACTGAAGAAGCTGGAGATTGTCAGCTGCTGTGTGGAATTCTGTCAGCGAGACAACGTGCAGGCGTCACCGCGATTAAGGAGAGATCCGCCGGGAGAGAAAAGCTGAAAGCAAAGGTGAGAGGAACTCTGTAAATGTACGGGCCCTGAATTAAAACAAAACGGTTGGAATTTGGAGAATTTAGGGGAAGATCTGAACGTACTTAAAGTCAAGGCTCAGACCATCGGACTGCAGAATGTCCGTAATAAAAAAATCAGGTACTGTCCCTGATATTGGGCTTGGGCAGAACGGTATGTGAGACCAAAGGTGCTAAATAACAGCAGCACTGCAGGGGGTGGGGCTGGGATGGGAGTTGAACTCACGAATCACAAAGTGTTCAGGGTCACACTTGCAAGCAGAGGGGATGTTTTCAGCAAGGCAGTCATTTCATCTGTGTTTGGTGTCTGCGGTGTAAAGAGGCCTGCACTGTGAATATAGATGAATAAGATGGCTGTTCATTCCTTTGGGTCTGTTCCACGGTTCAATGAGATCACGTACTTCAACACCACTGATCCACCTCCACTCCATATCCATTCATGCACCTAATTAACATAAAAAAGATCTGTGCTCCCAATCCGTTTGCCACTGGAATTCTAGCCCGCGCGGGGCAGACCATGTGAATGTCTAGGCGTCACTGCCAGCAGGAACAGAGAATTTGGCACTCAGCCAAATCTCCATTCACTGCAGCGGGACCAGAAAATCCTGCCGGCATGAACAGCTGGAAAATTCCAACCCTAGAGTTTTGCAGCACAGGAACAGGCCCTTCGGCCCATTGTGTTTGTGCCGGTCATCATGCATCCATCTATTCCGATCCGACATTTGGTCCGTAGCCTTGTATGCTATGCTGTTTCAAGTGCTCATCTAAATGCTTCTTAAGTATTCTGAGGGTTCCTACACAGGCAGCGAGTTCCAGATTCTCACCACTCTCTGGGTGAAAATTTTTTTCCTCAAATCGCCTCAAAATTTCCTGCCCTTAACCTTAAATCTATGCCTCTTGGTTACTGACCCCTTTATGAAGGGGAAAAGTTTCTTCTTAACTACCCTATCTCTGTCCCTCATAATTTTGTACACCTCAATCATGTCCCCTACTCAGCTTCCTCTGCTCTAAAGAAAATAACCCCAGCCTCTCTTCATAGCTGATACGCTCCAGCACAGGCAAACATCCTGGTGAATCTCCTCTGCAACCCTTCTAGTGCTTTCACATCCCTCCTGTAATGTGACGACCAGAACTGCACACAGTGCTCTAGCTGTGGCCTCATGAGCACTTTATATCCTGTGAACACAGTTAGGGCATTTGCTTTTCCAAGGCAGCAGGAAACATTGCCAGCCTGACACCTGGTACTGTCCACCAGGCACCCTAGCACTGCAGCCTGGCACCCTGGCACTGCCCAGTAGGTAGTGCCAAGGGGGCAGGGCCTGAGGGGGCGGGCCTGAGGGGTGGGCCTCATGGGGGAGGCGGGGCCTAAGGGGAGGTGGAGGAGACTGCACACTCTGAAATGGGAGTCTGCCAGGCCCAGGGATGGGGAGGGGGAGGGCGGGGGGGACGATCGGCTGGGCCAGGGTGGGGGGGGTGATTAGCCGGGCCGGGGGGGGGGGGGGGGGTGCGGGTGGCGATCAGCCAGGGAGGCCAGTGATCACAGGGTGTCGCACAGATCAGAGAGAGAGAGAGATCTGCGCATGCGCAAGGGTGCCCTCTGGTGTGAGCAGCTGAAAACATTTGGACTGCATTTCATCACATTCATGGGGTGCTGAGAGTCTTCAAACTTCCTGGCAGCTCCTCCTTGTCTCTTTTTATATGTCCTTCTATAAATTCGTAGAATCACAGAATCTTTACAGTGCAGAAGGAGGCCATTTGGCCCACAGAGTCTGCACTGGTGGTCTAAAAGAGTATTCTCCATCCTGCTCCTTATCCCCACAACTTTACACATTCTTTTCAGATAACAATCCAATTCCTTTTTGAATACCTTGATTGGACCTGCCTCCACCATCCTCTTGTTCCAGGCTCCAACCACCCTCTGGGTGAAATGTTTTTTCCTCACATCACCTTTGCCCATTGTTTCGAATCTGAGCCCTCTAGGTTTTGATGCTCTCATTGGAGAGAACAGTTTCTCACTATTTACCCTTTCCATACCCCTCTGGACCTTGAGAAACCTCTATCAAGTCTCCTCTCAGCCTTCTTTTCTTCAAGGAAAACAGTCCCCACCTCTTCAATCTATCCTCAAAAGCTCTTCATCCCTTAAATAATTCTTGTGAATCTCCCCTGTATCCTCCCCAATGTCTTCACATCCTTCCTCAAGTATGGTGCCCAGAGCAGGACATAGTACACCAGGTGAGGCCTAACCAGTGTATTATGTGGAACTCTTTGCTGCAGAAGGCTGTGGAGGCCGGGTCATTGAATGTCTTTAAGACAGAGATATATAGGTTCTGGATTAATAAGGGGATCAGGGGTTATGGGGAAAAGGCAGGAGAATGGGGATGAGAAAAATATCAGCCATGATTGAAGGGGGGAGCAGACTCGATGGGCCGAGTGGCCTAATTCTGCTCCTATGTCTTATGGTCTTATACAGTTAATGATTAAGAACATAAGAAATAGGAGCAGGAGTAGGCCATCTAGCCCCTCGAGCCTGCCCCGCCTTTCAATAAGATCATGGCTGATCTGACATGGAATCTCATCACAGAAGAGGTGAGAAAAGTAATGACGGCCAACAGAATAAGCTGACAACTTTGTACATTTTGGCTGATGGAGTGATGGTTTGTTTTTGGACTTCACTCAAGATTTTGTTTTGGAATTTGTGGCAAGCTGTGTGGGCTCAAATCAAGAATGGACGCCAAGCCCTCAAAAATATTATTTCTGTAAAAGTCGACTCTTATGTTTCTACCTAAAATATTGGATATATTCAGTGCATCAACTGCATTGTCTTCATCTATACAATTGGTTACCTCTGCACAAAAACTCCATTCGATTTGATTTGATTTATTATTGTCACATGTACCGAGATGCTATCTTGCTTTCCATACAAATCATCCTATACATAAATACATCAGGAAAGTGGAACAGAGTGCAGAATAGAGGGTGGAATTTTCCCCTCCCGCCCGCCATGGGAATCATAGTGGGTGGGACATGGATCATGCAAAGATCTGTTGACCTCAGATGGGATTTTTTGGCCTGGGGCAAGCGTGGTCGGAGAAATCCAGCCCATAGTGTTACAGCTACAGAGAAGGTGCAGAAAAGATCAGTTCAATATATAAGAATCATAGAAACCCTACAGTGCAGAAGGAGGCCATTCGGCCCATCGAGTCTGCACCGACCACAATCCCACCCAGGCCCCACCCCCACATATTTTACCCGCTAATCCCTCTAACCTACGCATCCCAGGACTCTAAGGAGCAATTTTTTTAACCTAGCCAATCAACCTAACCTGCACATCTTTGGACTTTTTAAAATTCATTCATGGCACATGAGCGTCACTGGCTGGCCAGCATTTATTGCCCATCCCTAGTTGCCCTTGAGAAGGTGGTGAGCTGCCTTCTTGAACCGCTGCAGTCTGTGTGTTGTGAGTTGACCCACAATGCCATTATGGAGGGAATTCCAGGATTTTGACCCATTGACTGCGAAGGAACAAAGATGGACTTCCAAATCAGGATGGTGAATGACTTGGAGGAGAACTTGCAGACGGTGGTGTTCCCATGTATCTGCTGTACTTGTCCTTCTAGATGAAAGTGGTCGTGGGTTTGGAAGGTCTAAGGATATTTGGTGAATTGCTGCAGTGCATCTTGTAGGTCCATTCAAAAGTCTGGTAACAGTGCGAAAGAAGCTGTTCTTGAAGCTGTTGGCATGTGCTTTCAAACTTATGTATCTTCTGCCCGACGGAAGATGGTGGAAAAGAGCGTTTCCTGAGGCAGCGGGAAGTATAGATGGAGTCAATAGATGAAAAGCTGCTTGCGTAATGGACTGGCTACATTCACAACTCCCTGTAATTTCTTCCGGTCTTGGGCAGAGCAGTTGCCATATCTAGCTGTGATGCATCCAGATATGTTTTCTATTGTACATCTATAGAAGTTGGTAGGAACCATTGTAGACATGCCGACATTCCAGACATGTCAAACCCCCTCTTTCTCTCACACCTGTGACATTGCTCCAAAAAATTAATTGAAGCTTCAACTCCGTAAAGATTCTTAGTTTTTCTTTATTTTTAAAAAAGTCATGAACACACTACTGGAAATTAGAAATAAATGTCAGAGCTGTTAGATTGACTAAATGCTGCCAAAGTTTTCTGTAAAGTTGTGTAAATGGCACTTAATTGGAATGCAAGGCTTGCACAATTGCAAAGGGTCTAAGCCTTGAGCTAAAATATCAGATCTGAGCCAAGACAAAAAAGAGAATTCAATGAGCACATATGATCACCTGATTATAAATTATAAACTGTGTATTGCTTTAAAAACGAGTTTTTTATTTTGGCTGAACATTTAATTTGTGGTAGTCCCAAAAAAAAAGCAAAGCACGGAATTTTTCTCAATAAGCATGACCTCAGTGAGGGGGCTCACAGAAATCTTAGCTCAACTGAAGCATGAAAAATAAGTTAATGGTCATCTCTTGACTGAAAGTCAGAGTCAGAACGGCACGATGGCATAGTGGTTAGCACTGCTGCCTCACAGCGCAAGGGACCCGGGTTCAATTCCGGCCTTGGGTCACTGTCTGTGTGGAGTCTGAATGGGTTTCCTCTGGGTGCTCCGGTTTCCTCCCAAACAGGTGTGAATTAGGTGGACTGGCCGTGCTAAGTTGGCATCTAAAGATGTGCGGGTTAGGGGGATTGGTAGGGTAAATATGTGGGGTTATGGGAAAGGGCCTTGGTGGGATCCTCTGTCAGAGAGTCGGTGCAGACCTGATGGGCCATATGGCCTCCTTCTCTACTACAGGGATTCGATGAGTGTGTAAGTGGTTTGTTTCACCAACTTCAAGAGGAAATTCGGGAGAAACCCATTTGCTCAGATGGAGGTTAGAATGTGGAAATTTATTTATTTATTTATGAGTCACAAGTAGGCTTACATTAACACTGCAATGAAGTTACTGTGAAAATCCCCTAGTTGCCACACTCCGGCACCTGTTCGGGTTCATTGAGGGAGAATTTAGCATGGCCAATGCACCCTAACCAGCACATCTTTCGGACTGTGGGAGGAAACCGGAGCACGCGGAGAAAATCCGCGCAGACACGAGGAGAACGTGCAGACTCCGCGCAGACAGTGACCCAAGCCGGGAATCGAACCCGGGTCCCTGGCGCTGTGAGGTAGCAGTGCTAACCGCTGTGCCACTGCGCTGCCCTATCTACCCAATCAGATTCCATCATAATCCTGAAGACCTTAGTGACTAGTGTCGATGCATTTAAGGGGAAGCTGGACAGGTACAAGTGAGAATGTAATGGAAGAATACGTTGATGGAGTTAGATGCCAAAAGATGGAGGATGGGCTCATGTGAAGCACAAACCCTCTCATGGACCTGTTGGACCAAATGGCCTGTTTCAGTGCTAATAAATACAATGCAACTATGAAAGCCGTTAGCCACTTATTATTAGTAGTGGTCTTATTGTCTATTTTGCTTCATATATTCCCAATCTTTTCTGTTGTTTTAGTTTGAGGCGATTGATGTGGAAATAGTGTGAGGAAATCGATGATGGCATAAATTGTAAGAACAGGAAGTAAATGCAAACAGGAAATGCATGATGAAGATAGACTTTTAATATGCTGTATATAAATAAAAATTCAGCTCAGCTATGTGCAGAGATTTATTGAGAGAGGGGCTATGTATCTGCACAAAGGCTCCCCAGTAATCCTAAACTCAATGCTCTCATTATGTGGCCAGACCTTCTCACAACACATTTCTTTTCACTTGGACATTTTTTTGTTTCCCATACCTCATGTGTGCACAACAAGAAATCATTTGATCCAAGATTACGAGATGTTTCTGTCAACTCTTGTGTACTCTCCCTTTCCCGTCCATTCTTGACCACACTCTGTGCAAACTTCTCTTCTTCTCTGTTGCTTTTCTCGTTTTTTTAATTGTGCTCCAATACAAATGATTTTCCCCGTGGATAGAACCATTGCGTCACAAAAAATTACTGTGTCCCATTCTCAACCCAGCGAATCGTTCAGCTTGGGTTTGTCTGGGAAATTGAAAGATTGCATGAAGGAAACCATACTGTTCATTTTCTTCGCAAGGTGTCCATTACCTTGTTAAGAGCAAAAGGTGGAAGCTATTTCATTCGGTCTACTTCAGCCAGAATATAAACCTTTTCATTTGATAAAAATGGAAAATAGCACAATGTCTGGTGTTCCAGAAATCTTAAGCTCAACAGCAGCATAGAATATAAGGTAATGGTCATCTCTTGACTGAAAGTCAGAATCAGGGCGGCACAGTGTTTATTTATTAGTCACAAGTAGGCTTACATTCACAAAGCAATGAAGTTACTGTGAAAATCCCCGAGTCACCGCCCTCTGGTGCCTGTTCGGGTACACTAAGGGAGAATTTAGCACGGCCGATGCACCTAACCTGCACATTTTTGAACTGTGGGAGGAAACCGGAGCACTCGGAGGAAACCCACGCAGACACGGGGAGAACGTGCAAACTCCACACAGACAGTGATCCAAGCCAGGAATTAAATCTGGGTCCCTGGCACTGTGAGACAGCAGTGCTAACCACTGTGCCACTGTGTCGCCCCAAAGTGGCACTATGGTTAGCACTGCTGCCTCACAGCGCCAGGAACTCGGGTTCGATTCTGGCCTTGGGTGTCTGCCTGTGTGGAGTTAGCACGATGTCCCCATGTCTGCATGGGTTTATAAGTTTATTTATTAGTGTCACAAATGGGCTTACATTGACACTGCAACAAAGTTACTGTTAAAATCCCCTAGTCGCCAAACTCCGGTGCCTGTTCGGGTACACTGAGGGAGAGTTTAGCACGGCCGATGCACCTAACCTGCACATTTTTGGACTGTGGGAGGAAACCAGAGCACCCGGAGGAAACCCATGCAGACACGGGGAGAATGTGCAAACTCCACACAGACAGTGATCCAAGCCGGGAATTGAATCCGGGTCCCTGGCACTGTGAGACAGCAGTGTTAACCACTGGGCCACCCCAAAGTGACACTATGGTTAGCACTGCTGCCTCACAGCGCCAGGAACTCGGGTTTTGGACTGTGGGAGGAAACCGGAGCACCCGGAGGAAACCCATGCAGAGATGAAGAGAATGTGCAGAATTCTCTTCACACAGTGACCCAAGCTGGGAATCGAACTCCGGTCCCTGGCGCTGTGAGGCAGTAGTGCTAACCACTGTGCCACCATGCCGCCCCTTCACTGTCACTGGGTCAAAATCCAGGAACTACCTTCTGAAAAGCACTGAGGGTGTTTCTTCACCGCAGTCCAAAGAGGCAGCATGCCATCACCTTCTCAAGGGCAATTAAGGATTGACAATAAATGCTAGCCTAGCCAGCGATGCCTACATCCCATGAATGAATAAAACAAATGGAACTAATAGTTAAATATGTAGACATGGAAGCAGTAAATGTAGAAATGACATTGATTGGAACTACAATTCCTCCTTAAGTAAACTTGACGGTTTTGCAACAAGAAATAAATCATGATGAAGCTGTAGGAAGTTACTAAACTCTGTAACTATGGAGTTTCATTTGCTTCACTCGAAGGCCAAATGTCAAAACAAAATATTGTTCTTCATTCTCAAAACAGTAAGTTTGTACCCCAAATTTTAAAAGTGCACAGTATTGAGTGAACGCTGCAACAGTTGAAGGTGCCATCTTTCAGAGAATATATGGCACAGAAACAGGCCATTCAGCCCAACCAGTTCATGCTGGCGTTTATGGTCCAATGCTGCATCCTCTTACCTTTTTCCCTCTACCTCCTATTCCCTTCTCCCTCAAACATTTGCCTCACTTTCCCTTAAATGCCTCTATACTCTATATGTCCCCTTTAACCACTCAGTGGTAGCGAGTTCCATATCCTTACCACACTTTAGCTAAAGAAGCATCCTCTGAGTTCTCCCTGGTCTGCGTGGGTTTCCTCCGGGGGCTCCGGTTTCCTCCCAGTCCAGAAGACGTGCTGGTTAGGTGCTAAATTCTCTGTCAGTGTATCTGAACAGGCGCCGGAGTGTAGCCACTAGGGGATTTTCATAGTAACTTCATTGCAGTGTTAATGTAAGCCTACTTGTGATTAATAAATAAATGAACTTTAGTCATTCTCTTATTGCTGTTTGTGGGAATTTGTTGTGTTCCCTACATTACAATAATGACTACACTTCAAAAAGTACTTTATTTGTCAAATGTATTGGGATATAGTGAAAAGTATTGTTTCTTGCTGCCAATACAAAGAATTCATATAGTGTAAAGGGGAGAGAGTGCAGAATGTAGTGTTACAGTCATAGCTAGGGTGCAGAGAAAAATCAACTTAATGCGAGGTAGGTCCATTCAAAAGTCTGAAGGCAGCATGGAAGAAGCTGTTCTTGAGTCTTTATTGAATTCTTTATTGGCTGTAAAGCATTTTGAGACATCCTGGTGGTCATGAAATGTTGTGGAGATGCCGGCGTTGGACTGGGGCAAACACAGTTAGAAGTCTAACAACACCAGGTTAAAGCCCAACAGGTTTATTTGGTAGCAAAAGCCACTAGCTTTCGAAACAGGCTGTTCCTTCGTCATGAAATGTGGCATGAAAGTGTAAATCTTCCAACTGAAGGTGTTATCTCTCAGAGAGAGATTCCCTGCTGGAGATAAGGGAGTAAGAGTTTTAACAACACTCAAGTCCAACACCCCAGTCCAACGCCGGCAACTCCACATCGGGGATAAGGGAGCCCAGTTTGGAGCTCTATGACAGTCTCCTTCAGAGGCCAACAGGAGCATCACGTGACAGGCCTGCCTCCAGGGAGCCCAGTGCTCAAACGCGCATGCGCACAATCCTCCCCTCTCCCCGTCGCCAAGGCCCCGTCCCACCCATAGCGCCTGCTGCTGGTCGACGCAAAATACTGCGGGTGCTGGAATCTGAAACAAAAACAGAAAAATACTGGAAGACCGACTGAGATTTTCTGGCATTTTTTCTGTTTTTTGCTCCTGACCCGGCCTCAGGCGGCGCAGATAGCGACGAGTGAAACCGCCCAACCGGCCGTGGGGCGTCTGACCAATGGCGGAGCGGGGGTGGAAAGTGACATTCGCCTCTTACGTCGGGATCGCGCGAGACGGGCCAGCAACAAGAGCAGGGATTGGAGGAGGGAGGGGGGCGCGGGGCGTTATTCGCCTCTGACGCGAGACGCAGCAGCATGAGCAAGGGATGGCGAGAGGGCGGGGCCTAGGGTGGGGGGCGGGGCGTCATTCCCCTCTGACGTCATGTATGCGAGACGGGCCAGCAGCCGCAAGGATTGGAGGAAGGAGTGAGTGGTCGGGGCTGGGGGCGATTTCCACGCATGCGCTCTTGCGCATTCAGCTCCCCCCCTCCTTCCAACCAGGCCTGGAGTGGATGGCAAGCGCGTTACGCGAGGAGGGAGAGGGCGGGTCCTCGGCGGGTGGAAGCGGAGGGAGGGGGCGGGTCCAACTGTGCGCCTGCGCCCTGCGGCGCACAGCTGCCCCTTTCACCCGGAATGGACGGCGGGCGCGTCACGTGAGGGAGAAAGGGGGCGGGCTTGGTGGTCCGGGTGACGGAGAGGAGGGCGGGGCTGGAGGACCAGGCGGGCCGCGCATGGG
The DNA here is from genome assembly GCF_964213995.1 of Mustelus asterias. Taxonomy (NCBI): domain Eukaryota; kingdom Metazoa; phylum Chordata; class Chondrichthyes; order Carcharhiniformes; family Triakidae; genus Mustelus; species Mustelus asterias. The sequence goes on from NC_135823.1 coordinate 61,359,265, forward strand.
TACTGAGCTTCCGGCTGGCGGCGCCGTGGGGGCTTTTCTGACGGGGCGGCCGGGCCCTTCAGTTTAATCACGTCAGCGAAAAGTACAAGCGGGGCGATTGTTGACGGCGCGGAGCAGGTTTTAATGTGGCTCTGTGTGTAAATGTGAGGAGGAGGAAGACGGGGGCGGGAGGGGGGGGTGGGAGAAGAAAGGAAAAGAGAGAGGAGGGCAAAAAAAAAGGGAAAGAGAAAAAAATATTAAAAATAAGGAAAAAAAATCAACCCCCCCAAAAAAAAATTAGTGGGGGAGGGGATGAGGGGGGGAGAGAGTGAGGAGAAAAAAATCCATAATATAATAGGGAAAAAAAATCCCCCCCTCCCCTTGAATAAATATTTATATTGAGAGAGATTTTTGGATCGATTTATCATGGAGGATAAGAAAGATGAGCACGAGTCAGAGATACAGGAACATTGCCCCGAACACTGGTTTTCCAAATGGGAGAGGCAGTGCCTGGCGGAGAGCGAGCAAGAGGAGCAGAGCCAGGAGGAGAGGGCGTCGCTAGAGGAAGAGCAGAGCCAGCAGAAACTTTGGCATTTATTTCAAAATTCGGCCACCGCCGTCGCCCAGTTATACAAAGGTACAAAGACAAAATATATATATATATATAGCAACAAAAATACCCCTCCCTTCCAACCCCCTCCTCCTCCTCACCCCCCCCCCCAACCCCCTGGGGCTCCATTTATACCCCAACATCCTCCTCACTCTCACCCCCTCTCCATTTTATACCTCCTTTCACCCCCGTCCATTTTATATCCCCCCCTCTCCATTTTATGCTTTCTTCCACCCCCATTCCATTTTATTACCCCCAAACATCATCCTTCCACCCCCCTTCTCCATTTTATGCCCTCTCCAACACTCCTCATCCTTGCCCCTCTTCATTTTATACCCCATTCCACCCCCTCTCCAACACTACTCATCCTCGCACCTCTCCATTTTATACCCCCTCTAATATCCCCCTTCCCATCCAATGCCCCCTCCAACGCGTCCCTCCTCATCCCCTCTCCATTTTATACCCCCTTCCACCCCCTCTCCATTTTATACCCCCTTCCACCCCCCTCCATTTTATACCCCCTTCCACCCCCTCTCCATTTTATACCCCCAAACATCCTCCTTTCACCCCCTCCATTTTATGCCCTCACCAACACCACCTTATCCTCACCCCCTCTCCATTTTATACCTCCTTCCACCCCCTTTCCATTTCATACCCCCTCCAATATCCCCATACCCCCACGAATATCCCCCTCTCTATTTTATACCCCCTCCAATATCCCCCTCTCCATTTTATACCCCCTCCAATATCCCCCCTCCATTTTATCCCCCTCCATTTTATACCCCTCTCCATTTTATACCCCCTCCAATATCCCCCTCTCCATTTTATACCCCCTCCCCCAACATCCTCACCCTCACCCCCTCTCCATTTTCTTATTTCAATTTCCCATCTTGTGTTTTTTCTTCTCCTTGAGGGGAGAAGCAAATGAAGGACGAGAGAGAGAGAGAAAGGGGCAACAAAAATATCCCACAAACATCCTTTCCCCCCCCCCCCACACCACTCATACCTTCTCCATTTTCTTATTTCAATTATTATTTAATATCTTGTGTTTTTTCTTGAGGGGAGAGAAGCAAATAAAGGGGGCAACAAAAATACCCCCCTAACATCCTTCTTCCACCCCCTTTCCCCCTCATCATCTCCATTTTCTTATTTCAATTATTATTTAGCATCTTGTGTGTTTTTTCTTCTCTCCTTGAGGGGAGAGAGAGAGAAAGGGACAACAGAAAGCTCCTGGTTTTGTCGGTTTCTCTTTTAATCCCACCCTCTTCCCCCATATATTTTTTCTGAACATATATTATATTTTTTCTCTCCCCCCCCCCTTTTCTTGAAGGGTGGGGGGGGGGTGGACCCAAAAAGAAAAAAATAGTCGCAACCAAAATGGCGAAATCAAACATGGCCGGCAAGAGTCTCTCTATCCTCTCTCCAAGAGGGTTGTCCATCTCTTTTTAATATATATAAACTGTGTGTGTGTGTGTGTTTTTTAAGCACTCAGTTTGCATTCATTGCTCTCCTAATTTTTCTTTCCCCCCATCTCTTTCCCTCCCTCTCCCCTTCCCCTTCTCCTCTTCCCCCCCAAAAAAACCTTGTGTGTTTTTTTTTCTCTCTCCCTCTCTCTAGATCGGGTCTGTCAACAACAAGGGCTGTCACTCTGGGTCCCGTTTCAAAATGCCGCCTCGGCTGTCACCAATGTGTATAAAGGTAAATTCAAACAGATCCTCTCTTCTTTTAAAAAAGAATCTCTCTCTGTTGGCTGCAGTTATTTGTCACTCGTGTGTGTCTGGAGGGTATTTTTTTTTGGTGGAGGTGGGTTGTAGCAGTGGTGTTTAAACTCTGCCCTCCAAATGGAGGATGGACTCTTTTTTTTGTAATGTTTGCAGGCCTCCTCCTCGTCCATTAGAACTACAGTTTAAAAATAATGCCGAGTGATGCTATATCATTTAATTGTAGTTCCCAGTAACCACCAGCAAGAACGTATGTGCCCTGAATTACCAGGGTTGAAGGTGAAATGTTGAGGTTTAGTTGGTTTAGAGGCTTTGATTCTTAATAATAATTTGTAAAAAAAAAAATCGGCTCTTGTATTTTAACTTTTTTCCCTCGTTTTAGTGTGACTATAAACTTTCAAGAACTGAACTCATTTTGTTTCATCAGTATGATTTTTCAAATGGGTTTTACTTTTCTGAATTTTGCTGAATTGAGATTAGGACTCCCCCCATTTCCCCCCCCCCCCCATTTTCATTCCGGTGTCCCGAGCATGACTCATGATTTCTGGATAGCTCATGCAGTCAAAACAAAACTGCTGCAATATATATCCATTCTTGCAGCAAGCTTCTGTTTTATCTAATGCTGGTCTCGTGACAGTAGTTACTTCCAGTGTATTCTTAAATTAAAATCCTGTCCCATTTAGTATCTAATGTGCAGCAGAGTGCACTTTCTTCTGTGGAATGATGTGTTGTTTTTTATTTGGGGGTTGGGGAGAATTTCAGTTTTGACATATGTAGGACCTATACTTCAGTTGATTTTGTGAGTGACTTTTTTTCTTTTGTATGATATTTGTGTAATTATATTGTAATATATTAACCTTGGTTGTATGCACGATACTATACATAACACATGCCGAAACATTGATTTTAATTTTTCAAGTTAAGCTTCAAGAACATTTAAATCTGGATTGATTGCATTGTAATATAATTATATTAAAAACATTGGATTTCCACATTTTTACTCTTCAAAGTTGTGCAGATCCTTTACTGAGCAGTTCTCACAGTAGAGAGCTATAATACAGCTAGAAGCTTCCTGTCAGCCATCTAAATGGTGGCAGTGGCTAGCACTGGTGCCTCACCGTGGCAGGGACCTGGCTAGACCACTGTCCGTGTGGTGTCTGCATGTTCTCCCCGTGTCTGCGTGGGTTTCCTCCGGGTGCTTCGGTTTCCTTCCACAGACCAAAGATGTGCTGGTTAGGTGCATTGGCCATGCTAAATTCTCCCTCAGTGTACCTAAACAGGTGCCACTGTGGATTTGCACAGTAACTTCATTGCAGTGTTAATGTAAGCCTACTTTGTGACACTAAGTGAACTTTAAACCTAAAATTTTAAATTTTAACACTTTTATAAAAAAAAGAAATCTTATCCTCTCTTGACAGCCCTTGTCAGGTGAATAACATTGTCAGGTTAAGTGGAGGTCATTTGTTTCCAATTCTAATGTTCTGTGCCACTCTTTACATGGGCTATAAGAGTGCCCATCTTCCAAATGCTATGCCCATCCTTGCAATGCAAAGAGAAATTTGGGGGCGGGGGAGGAATCAGCCAAGTGTCTAAATGCTTCATTCCACAGTGTACTAGGGAACCATGTCCAGCTACATTAGTTCAATTGGAATCACTGATTTTACACCTGTTCTGTAGCAGCAAATGCATTTTGTGTTTTTTTGGTGAAATGGTTCTGATCTTACAAAGCAACATGTGATCAGGACATATCAGCACCACAGTTGGCATATCAAAAAATGTACTTGCCAAAATCTGGCCAAGATTCGTTCAGTATTTCTCAAATAATTAATGTGCCAATTTCGCAATAAGAGGGGGAGTCATTTTCTAAAAGGAACTCTTTGCCAAGCATTTTGTTTATTGCAGTTGCAGTATTGGTACAACTGTTGAGTTGGTTATGTTCTTTTTGACTTGAAAGAACCCAAGTTATGTGGACTGATTCAAATGTCTGAATGGAACGTGGTTTTATTTGGACCTTCCAGAAGCATATTTGGGTCAATGAAATTTAGTCAGCTGTGGCATTTTAAATGTTCTTTTTTCTGTAGTTTTTACATTGCCTTGTTAACAATTTGGAAATCAGTGCAGTTTTAACAAATGTGGATTGGAGCTGAAATTTACTGAGATTACCAGTGGTAAACATTAGTAACTAGTTGAACCTCCATCTTATGAGATTCGGCTTCTTACAACAGTGTTTTAAAGCCACAAAGGTATGATCCCCATGTTGCAAATAGTACAATATTGAAAAGGTTCTTTGATACATTTTCAGTTTTGAGGAGTTCTCTGAGTTTGAGCTGTGCATGAAATTACTTCTGAAATAAACTCGGTTTTAACCGTTGCCTGAATAACGGAGATCAGAGGCAGCGTTCCTTCTGCTGATCAAAAGAGTTGGATCTTTGTGTATCTCAAGTGTGTTGCATTTGAAACTTCTCAAGTTTTCATCAGATTAGTTTGACTTAAATGAGTGTACGCGGAAATTTTAAGTGCGTTAGATTTTTTTGAAATAAAAATTGCGGTGCAGTCCATCCTTTCTGTAAACTGGTGTCCAGTAATGTATTAATTTGTTTTCAGTTGCTCACTTTAATCTCTGCTTTTCATTTCTTGGCTCACTTGGTTGCACTTTCGCCTCCTGAGGCCCACTCCAGAGACTTGAGCATAAAATTCAAGGCTGGCACTCCAGTACTACTGCTTCCCTGCTGCTGTCAGACTTTTGAATGGACTTACGTTGCATTAAGTTGATCTTTCTCTACACCCTATACTATGACTGTAACACTACATTCTGCACTCTCTTGTTTCCTTCTCTATGAACGGTATGCTTTGTCAGTAGAGCGCGCAAGAAACAATGCTTTTCACTATGTTAATACATGTGGCAATAATAAATCCAATCAAAATCAAACCAGTGCAGTACTGAGGGAATGCTGCATTGTCGGGTGCCAGCTTTTGGATGAGATGTTAAACTGAGGCCTTCTCTGGATGTAAAAGATCCTGTGGCACTATTCCAAAGAAGAGCAGGAAAGTTCTTCTGGTGTCCTGGTCAATATTTATCCCTTAGTCAACAAGAGCAGATGATCTGCTCATGATCACGTTGCTGTTTGTGGGAAACTGCTGCGTGCGCATGAGTTTATTTCCTCTGTTACCACAGTGACTATGCTTCAAAACGTTCTTCATTGGCCGAGAAGCATTTTAGGACGTCCTGAGGTTGTGAAAGACACCGTAAGAATACAAGTCTTTTGTTTATTAGCGTCTTTGTATGTACTGTACCCAAAATAACTTGTGTGGTTATTTTCATTATGTTTAATCAAATGAGATGTCATAAGCCACAAATTTTCTAAATAATGATGCTCGCATTGGATTAAACCCTTGCAAATTTGATTCCCAAATTTTGTAATGGTGAAAGAATTTGGTCTTAGAAATGAGATTGTGGTATTGAGAATATTTTTGATCCAGAAATTCCTAGCTGTGTTGAGAAATTTGTTCTGTTTTTGTTTCAGAAAGTATTGAAGCTCACCGTCGAAGCTATGACTTAGGAATTCAGGTCGGTTATCAACGGCGTAATAAGGATGTGTTAGCTTGGGTCAAAAAGCGGAGACGGACCATTCGAAGAGAAGATTTGATCAGCTTCTTATGTGGCAAAGCTCCACCACCGCGCAACACCAGAGCTCCCCCTAGACTGACAGTCGTAACCTCTCCCACTAGAGCACCTACAACAGAAACTAGTTCATCTGTAGAGACTGACTTGCAGCCTTTTCGTGAAGCCATTGCACTGCATGGTAATTATACTGTTAAGTGATTAAGCACTTGGGGAAAGTAAATGTGGAGTTCAGAGAGCCTGTGTTTCTCTCGGTGATATGTACAGGCTGAATTTCAGCATTCAGACAGATCCTATCTCAATTTTGACTACAAAATAGGTTAACTGATGGTATTGTGAAATTTTGCTATATTGCAATCTGGAAATCCAGCATAATTGCACCAGCTGCTTCTGCATCGTGATAAACATTAATTGCAATAACAGCCTAAAAGGTTGAGTGGGAAATGGATTCAAATGTTTTTTTTTAGAAGATTTACACGTTTAAATGTTGGTAGCACACTCTGTTCGACTGGTATCATGATTCAATGCAAATTCTCACAAATTACACAACTGAGTAAGGAATGATTGAAGATGCATTGGCAACATGTCTGAATTTGTTCATTGACTTTGTGCTATTGTAATTATAGTTATCTGGTCACAGGAAGTCAAGTGATCCACACGCATACCGTTCTAATTTATTTTTGTTCGCCAATTTTTGTTCATGATGGACATGGGAAGTCTTCCAAATCTAGCGATGCACGAGGTAGACAGCGCATGTGCTTATGTCTATTTTGACGTAGCTTGGTTTTCCGGAAATAGGTTGCTAGGCTGATGCCAGAGACTATAACTTGTTGAGAGCCACTGTCTTTCAAGCATGTCGGAGCAGGTTTCTTTAGGCCTGCTGTAGGCATGTTGGAAGGACTTGCAGGTTTATAATCAGCCTCTTGGCCGCGTTACGAATGCACCTTCTGTGGCCATCAAGTCCTGAAGTGGGACTCAAACTTGGAGCTTCTTGCTCAGAGGCCAGGACGCTACCCACTGCACCACAAGACTTGCCCATTCGTGATATATCCAGGAAAATTAAGCTTTGCCTCAGGAGGCTTGAATTGCAGGTTTTTCTGGATGGTTGTAAAGACCACTCCAGTTATAAACATCCAATGTCAGCTTTGTGTACACGCTTTCCATCTCCCCATATGCCCGTGTCTTCTTCATGAAAGAGGGGCTCGTATGCCACCTAAAACTGTTATAGTTGGTGCCTCTACAATTAGGAGGGTAGGGGATTGGCATTCATGAATTGGCTTCCTGTATTGGCGTGACTAAAACCAACGCCCTTATCCTGAGAGTAGAATAGTGGACTCCAGCTGTCAGAATAAGGGAGCTGGTTTCAGCAGTGCACCCGAGAGGAGACCCAACATTCAGAAATTGTTCTCCTTCAATCCAAACTAAGAGCAAATATCAAGGTGTCTGATATGTATGTTTCGTTACTACTAACAGTTACTTGCATGGCCTACCTAGCATAATTCTGGAAGTGCGAAATAGAACCAATTTAGAATTGCTGCTTGATATTCTGCAAAAAAAATGTAGTCTTTCCCACATAATTCAAATGCCTGTAACTGTACAGATTATAAAAAAAATTGCTGTTCATTTATTTGAAAGTGTAAATGTGATGAGTGTTCTGCTAATTGTAGAGTTATGGCCTGCTTCGCATGTAGTTCCCTTAAATCTAGAGTTGACATACATTTACTGAGCTCTTCAAGCAGTGAAAAGCTGGTTGGTGTGATTGTCTATCTTAATTTGTATATTGCAACTAAGGCAGCAGGTTATGTGAAACCAGTTATTGAATTAGGAGCCTGTACTATCACTTTATTCAACTTTTTGTGGAGGCTGTACATATTGCATAGATTTGACACTCTTTGTTGCTAAAACAAAGCACCGAACAAGTTCTCAGTTGAGTTCCTCTGTTATACAGTTAGGAATAGTGGAAATTATAATCTTTTAATCTTTAACCAAAATGATTTGCAATGATAGCTTCATTTTTCAACCTGATTCCGGTTTATTTCAACCTGATTTCTACGACTTATTCAACACTGAAGTTCACATATCTTAATTACCCTTCCCTTTTATCAAATCTTTTTGTCTTCCCTTATGGGTTCATTTGTGTTTATTTCATTTTTCGGGGCATCACAGACCACAGCGTTGCGATGAGCATTAACCTAAACTGTCGCCACTCGAAATGATTAGTTCAAAACTTTCTGCCTTCATGCTAAAAACCCGTTAAATGGTTTATACTTTTCCTCAAATGATTTCCGAGTATGAATCCAAGACTGCATATTTCCATCTTCGAAACTTCTCTGCTGACACAACTCCTGAAACCAACTTTTGTACCTTTATTTCTTTTAGACTTGTCTATTTCAAAGCACTTTTGGCTAACCTCCCACAATCTGCAAGCGCTCTGGAAACCAGAGGTCATTGTAAACTTTGCTGTCCATGTCTTTTCTCGTACCAAGTTCTGTACACCAATCACCATGTGTTCGCTGATCTACATTGGCTCCTGGTTAAGCAATATCTTAACTTTTAACTTCTCATGTTTTCAAACCTCTCCATAGCCTGACCTCTAATCTGCAGCCCTTCAATATGAAGTTTATTTATTAGTGTCACACGTAGGCTTACATTAACACTGCAATGAAGTTACTGTGAAAATCCCCTAGTCGCCACACTCTGGCGCCTGTTCGGGTACACTGAGGGAGAATTTAGCACAGCCAATGCACCCTAACCTGCACGTCTTTCAGACTGTGGGAGGAAACCGCAGCACCCGGAGGAAACCCCACGCAGACACGGGGAGAACGTGCAAACTCCACACACACTGGGAATCAAACCTGGGTCCCTGGCACTGTGAGGCAGCAGTGCTGACCACTTTGCCACCGTGCCTTCCAATATCTCAATGCTCATCCAGTTTTTTGTTTCTTTCAGCATCTTTGAGTTTAATTGCTCCATCATTGGCGACCATGCTTTCAGCTGCCTAGCCTGTAAGCTCTTGAATTCTCTCTCTAAATTCTCAGCCTCTCCTCTTAAAACCTACCTTTGTGGCCAAGCGTCAGAGTTGTTAGCTGTCTGTCCTAATTGTGTCTTTTGTGATTTGGTGTCAAGCATTCCTTTCTAACACCTTGGAATGTTTTATCATGTCAGAGGTGCTATATAAATGCAAGTTGTTGGTTGCTTGCAGGCTGCAATGCTGCATGCTTAGAATATGAATCATCCTGATTATTTAGATGTTTGCCTGGTTGGTGTTGGAAGAAACTGAGAAAATGTCAGCATCAGTCTTTTTAGGAATACAGACCTACTAGGATGAAGTTGTTCGATAGTTAGGGAACTGAATCAGTATTCTTGGTGTACCACATCTGGGTTTCTCTGTATTCTTCTCCAACCCTTTTGAGACCTGTGCTCCTCCACCACATCTCCTGATTTTAATCACTGTCATTGGCGACCATGCCTTTAGCTGCTTGAGTGCTAAACCTGTCTGTCTCTCTACTTTTTAAGACGTTCCTTTAAAACCTACCACTTTGGTCAAGCTTAAATGACTGTCAAATTTTGTTTCATGCGTGGGTTTCCTCCCACAATCCAAAAGACGTGCTGGTTAGGTGCATTAGCGGTGCCAAATTCTCCCTCAGTGTACCCGAACAGGCGCCGGAATGTGGCGACCCAGGGGATTTTCACAGTAACTTCATTGCAATGTTAATGTAAGCCTACTTGTGACACTAATAAATAAACTTTAAAACTTGGAAATACTCACATTAAAGGCATTATATACACTTGTTGTTATGATTTAGGCTGTCACTACCTGTAGGCTAAGCTCTTCCCATCCCCACCGCTATTGTTGTGATTGCTTGTGTCAGGTGACTGGGAAAGAGAATGGACAAATCAGTGGGACAGGATCTAAAGATCTTAATCACGAATAGCTGGTGCAGGTAATGAAATTCCTCGAATGGTGTCTATTTTAGATTCCTTGTAATTTTCTGCAAAATTCAGCAGTTTCTCGTAACCCTTTGTTTTGCTTTTATTTCCTTACCCTTTTCTGAATTGTGTTCACGTGAGGTTAACTCAGATCTCAGGAGAGGTGGGTAGATGTGAGCTGCAGGCGATGGAGGGCGTAGGTAGGCTGATGCAGGGTGGCTGTTAATTGCTAGGTTACGTCTCTAATATTTGCGAAGAGAAGTTGTGCAATTTACCTTTGGGAGATAAAGGTGTAAAGGAATAAAATGGCCGCAGTTTTTGTACTTGAGCAACTTGTTTTGATCCATCAGTTTGAATCTATTACTCAAACGTGTTGGGGAAGTCTGACAGAGCTATTTCCCAGAAACCTTGTAGACTGAAACCAGTAACTGGGGCAGAAAGAAAATGTCAACGCGACCATTGAGTTGCCGGAGCAGTACTTCATGTCATGTGTATTTTAGCGATTTGGGTCAGGCATAAAATATCTTGTCATGATTGATTCCATGTAATCCCCTCCCTAAGTTAGGTGGCCAAAGCTTCGTGTGGCCTATATGTCAATTTAATGTTCAGTTTTGCAATGAAATAAACAACAAAGTGGTTAGTCTGATTTTAATGATTGGAGAAATGCTGAGGCAGTGCTAGTGCTTTTGGTGTTTGTAGTGAGTTATGGGAAGAAAACTTGATGAGTTTTTGGGTCACAGAAAATATTTCAGATCGTCAAAGATTGCTTTGAAGAGTATAGGCACTATATTTCTATGCAAGGTGCATTTGATGATCTTTGTTACTTGGTAGCTTCTGCTTTTGGGTTGCAGATTGTGTGGCAATGGAAAGTAATACTTAAACGCCCAGTTCTGAAGGTGAAATGAATTTTTCTGTGAAATTCACAATTGCCAAACCACTGGGCATGATGGTCTTGGTAATCAACGCTGTTTTAAATGTATCATTCTGATTCAGAAAATGGCACAGCCTTGCTTAAAAAGTATCTGCTGTGTTGGAACTCCAAGCTTGTAAGAATGCTCGAGTGCCTACTCAGTTACTCCATTCGGAAAGAAGCTTCAAATCTTGGGATTCAAATTCTGCCCTGTCCTGCTCCTTTTTTTGTTTGGCGAAGAAGTTTGAGAAAAAACCTGGGTGGCACAATTATGCCGGGCACCAAAGAATTGTTGAGCAGCTTATAACTTGGGTTTAACTTGGAGTTGAGTAAAATCGAAGAATTTACAGTGGCGTGTATAGACATGTTCATTTGTTTTCAGTTGGGGAAACCATCCATTTTTTCACCCCAATCCCTGTGGCTGGATCTTGTTTCCAGGATAGGGCGGCACGGTTGTACAGTGGTTAGCACTGCTGCCTCACAGCACCAGGGACCCGGGTTCAATTCAGCCTTGGGTCACTGTCTGCGTGGAGTCTGCACCTTCTCCCCATTTCCTCCCACAGTCCAAAGATGTGCGGGTTGGGTTGATTGGCCATGCTAAATTGTCCCTTAGTGTCAGGGGGATTAGCAGGGTAAATATATGGGGTTACGGGGGTAGGGCCTGGGTGGGATTGTGGTCGGTGCAGACTCAATGGGCCGAATGGCCTCCTTTTGCACTGTAGGGATTCTATGATACCTACACGGTTCTGCGATGACCATTGAGCTGGTTATGATCCTCAATGTTGTCTTGTTTACATGACAGCGGAGTTCAACAAAGTGAATCTTTGCCTCGCCATTATTAAGTGGTTCACCCGTTAGTGGTTGATTTGTTCTGTAATGTGTAATTGAAAGCACAAACTCAGTTAAATCCCTTAACCAGATTTGTGTGGAATTGATCGCAGCATTGAAAATCTCAAAGGGTCTCGACAGGGGGAATGTGGAAAGCACGTTTCCTCTTTTGGGACAATCTAGAACCCGGATTAACAGTTTAAAAATAAGGGGTTGCCCATTTAAGACGGAAGGATCGCAAATCTTTGGAACTCTTCCTTAAAAGGCAGTAGAAGCAGAGCCTTTGGATATTTTTGCGGCAGAGGTAGATTGATTCTTGAGAAGGGGGTGCAAGGTTATAAGGGATAGGTGGAGAAATCGAATCAGCCATGATCTTATTGAATGGTGGAGCAGGCTCAAGGGGCTGCATGGTCTACTAATGAATGTTTGTATTGATTTTTGTCCCACTGCTTCTAAAAATTAGTTTTATTTGAGCGTTGAATATTTAATTCTTGGCAAACAATAGTGTTGTTTGTCAGCCGTTTGCAATACTAAAGTTTGAGGTGATAGCTATTTGTTTAAGCTTGCACAATAACTTTGCTTGGCACTGATTTTGTTACTATTATGGGATATGAGATGTTTGTTCCTTTTTAATTCTGTCCTTTTGAGTGTCCCAATTTTAATTGCTCCAGTGTTGGTGGCCATGCCTTCAGTTGCCTAGCCCCCAAGCTCTGGAATTTCCTTCCTAACACTCTCCACCTTGATTTCCTCCTTTAAGATGTTCCTTAAAATCTCTTTTGACCAGGCTTTTGGTAATCTAACGTGATATCACTTTGTATGGCTCCATGTCAGATCTTTTGTAATGCTGCTGTAAACCGCTTTGGGATGTTTCATTACATTAAAGGTGCTGTATAAATATAAATTGTTGAGATTGACTTTTTACCACGTGCACTTTTATTGGAACCGGAGTCTGTGGTTCTGCTGTTGAAGTGACGGGTGTAACCTTCAAGGTTGAATTACAACTAGAGTCATACAGCACAAAAAAGACCCACTGAGTCTGCACCAACCATATCTACCGCTAAAGACGTGCTAATCCCATTTTCCTGCACTTAGTCCCTTATCCTCAAATATTATAGTATTTCAAGTGCTCATCCAAACAGCTTTTCAAGGTTGTAAGGCTTTTGGCCTTGACTACCTTCCAGGCAGTGCGTTCCAGATTCCCACCACCCTCTGAGTGAAAAAGACTTTTCTCAAATCTGCTCTGAATCTCCTCCACCTTACCCTAAAACTTAGGCCCCTTTGTGATTGAACCCTTATCCAAGGGGAACAGCTGCTCCCTACTCACCCTGTCCGTACACCTCAATCTTAGATACCTCAATCATGTCCCCCTCTTAGCCTTCCCTGCTCTAAAGAAAACAACCCAAGCCTATCTAGTCTCTTCTTACAGCTCCAGTGCTCCATCCCAGGCAATGTTTTAGTGAACTTCCTCTGTACCCCCTCTAGTGCTATCACATCCTTCCTGTAGTGAGGTGACCAGAACTGCACGCAGTACTCCAGCTGTGGCCAACCAACATTCTGTAGGACTCCAACATTACCACCTTGCTCTTAAACACTATACCATGACTCATGAAAGCAAGTGTCCCAAATGCCGTCTTAACTATCCTATTCGCGTGCTCTGCCGACTTCAGGGATCTGTGGATAATTATTCCAAGATCCCTCTGTTCCTCTTAGCTTCTCAGTGTCCTGCCATTCATTAAATACTACTTCATCTTGTTTCTTCAAAGTGCATCACCTCACACTTATCAAAGTTAAATGTCATCTGTCACTGTCTACGCAGCTGACCAATCCATCTATATCTTCCTGTAACTTAAAACCATCTTCACTATTGACCACCCTACCAATCTTCTTGTCTGCAAACTTGCTTATCATTCCCCTGCATTTTCATCTGTATCGCTTATGTATATAACAAACAACAAGGGTTCTAGTACTGAACCTTGTGGTACACTGCTGGGCATCCAGTCACTCAAACAGCCTTCTACCACTAACCTTTGAGTCCTATTACTAAGCCAGTTTCTGATCCATCTCACCAAGTTTCCCTGAATTCTGTGCGCTTTAGCCTTCCTGGTCAGTCTCCCATGTGGGACCTTGTCAAAAGCTTTGCTAAAATCTATGCAAGCTGCATCAACTGAACTTGCCTCATCCATGCACTTGGTCACATTTTCAAAAAATTCTAACAAATTAGTTAGGCATGACCTCCCTCCCTCTGACAAAGCCATGCTGACTATTCCTAATTAACCCATGTATTTCCAAGTGGATACTAATCCTCTCCTTCAGAATTTTCTCCAATAGTTTGCCTATCACTGGTCTTGAAAGGTGGAACCACATTAGCCATTCTCTAGTCCTCTGGCACTTTCCCTGTGCAGTAAGAAGTCTCTCAACACCAGGTTAAAGTCCAACAGGTTTATTTGGTAGCAAATACCAAAGCTTTCGGAGCTTGCAGCTCCTTCGTCAGATGGAGTGGTCTCTGTTCTCCAACAGTGCACAGACACAGAAATCAAGTTACAGAATACTGTAATAAACCTGTTGGACTTTAACCTGGTGTTGTGAGACTTCTTACTGTGCTTACCCCAGTCCAACGCCGGCGTCTCCACATCATGACTTTCCCTGTGGACAGAGAGGAATTAAAAAATTGTATCAGAACTCCTGGCTGTTTAGCTGGCTGTTTAACTGTGATGATACTAAGATTGCTGGAGTTGCGGATAGTGATGAAGATTGTCAGAATACAACAGGATATAGACTGGAAAATTGGGCAGAGAAATGGCAGATGGAATTTAATCCGGACAAATGTGAGGGGATGCATTTTGGTAGCTCCAATTCAGGTGGGAGCTATTAAATGGCAGAACCATCAGGAGCATAGACACAGATCTGGGAGTACAGGTCCACAGATCTGGGAGTACAGGTCCACAGATCCTTAAAAGTGGCAGCACAGGTGGGAAAGGTGGTGAAGACAACTTCATCGGCCAGGGCATCAAGTATAAAAGTTGGCAAATTATGTTAGTTGCAAAAAATGTTGGTTAGGCCAAATTTGGGACATTGTGTTCAATTCTGGTCGCCACACTACCAGAAGGACGTGGTGGCTTTGGAGAGAGTACAGAAAAGGTTTACCAGGATGTTGCCTGGTATTAGCTATGAGGAGAGATTGAATAAACTGGGATTGTTCTCCCTGGAAAGACAGAGGCTGAGGGGCGACCTGATAGAAGTTTATAAAATTGAGAGGTATAGATAGGGTGAACAGTTGGAAGCTTTTTCCCAGGGCAGAAATGACAATTACAAGGAAGCGCAAGTTCAAGGTAAGGGGGGGGGGGAAAGGTTCAGTGGAGATGTGTGGGGAAGTTTTTTTACACAGAGGGTGGTGGGGACCTGGAATGCATGGCCAAGTGAGGTGGTTGAAGCAGGCACATTAGTGACATTTAAGACTCTTCTGGATAGACACATGAACAGGTGGGGAATAGAGAGATACAGGCGGTTGGTCTGGATAAGACAACATGATCGGCACAGGCTTGGTGGGCCAAAGAGCCTGTTCCTGTGCTGTACTGTTCTTTGAGAGCACCTTGAGTTCAGTCTTATCTTTGACTGACATCCACACACTGTACTTGCAGTGAAGATAGCCGTCACGGGCAGGAATCCTGCAGTTCATATCACTCTCCTTTTTCCATTCTCCTTGACTCATGAACGAGGCCAGGTGTAATGCCTCTGTTTTTTTAATGGACCAGTTCATTGAGTTGTTGATGAAGAAATCCTTATTAAATACTGTAATGGTATTTTCAAGTCAAGAGAACCTATGCCCAAGGAACCATTAACCTGTGTTAGTCACCTATGATGCTGCCCAGGTTCAAGCAGGCTTCCAATACTCAGAAGATTTTATATTAAGAATGGACTCTTGGCTTTAAAATTTAAGCAAACTAAAACTCCCTCCTTGTATCAGTATTCCAAATAAAATGGTGGTTTTGAACCAGTCTCTTTCCTCAGAAGCAAATAATCTTTTACAGTGCAGAAGGAGGCCATTTGGCCCAGCAAGTCTGCACTGGTTCGCATTTTACCAGTCCCACTCCCCTGCCTTATCTCTGTAACCTTGCATGTTATTTCTTTTTAGATAGCAATGTAATTCCCACTCGATTAAACTTCTCTCTGCCACCCTCCCAGAAAGTTTGTTCCAGACTCTAACCACCTTCTGGGTGGTAAACATCTTTCCTCATATCACTCCTCATTTTGCTCATTATTTTGAATCTGTGCCACTTAATTCTTGCTGTATGCTTGGAGAGAGCAGTGTTTCTCACTATTTACCCTGTCCATATCTCTCTGTATCTTGACTACCTCTATCAAGTCCCCTCAGCTGCCTTTTCTTCAAAGAAAACAGTCCCAACACATCCAATCTATTGTCATAACGACAGTTGTTTATCAGAGAATCCCTACAGTACAGAAGGAGGCCCTTCAACCCATTGAGTCTGCACTGACACTCCAGAGCATCCCACCCAGACCCTATCCCTGTAACCCCAGGTATGTACCTTGCTAATCCTCCTCAGTCTCTCATCCTGGGACACTTGAGGGGCAATTTAGCATGGCCAATCCACCTAACCTGCACGTCTTTGGAGTGTGGGAGGAGACCAGAACCACCCAGAGGAAACCCAAGACGGGGAGACAATGCAAACTGCACAGAGACAAGTCATCCAAGGCCAGAATTGAACCCGGGTTCAATTCTGAATCTGTGAGGGCAGCAGGGTTAACCACTGAGCCACCGTGCTGCCCTCTGGAATTATCTCTGGAATCATTCTTGTGAATCTCCTCTGTATACACTCCAATGCCTTCACATCCTTCCTCAAGTATGGAGCCTTGAATTGAACACAGTACTCCTCTTAGAGTGTCTTGTACAAGTTCAACATTATCTCCTTACTCATGTACTCAACACCCCTAATAATAAAATCTAGGATGCCAAAAGCTTGTTAACTGCTCACTCAACATGCCCTGCCACCATCAGTGACTTGTCTAACGTCTACACCGAAGTTCTTTTGCTCGTGCACCTCCATTTCTTTTGTACTGTCCATATTCATTCCGCAAAAATAAATCCCCTCACGCCTCTCTGCATTGAATCTTGTCTGCCCAATGCATAAACATGTCCAAGTTCTTTTGAAATTTATTTTTGATTTTGGAAGATTCATTTCATGGGCAACAGTTCCACAAGTTGTGTTTGGCTTTGGTAGTTTGTCTAAATCGACATTCCGTGTGAACTTGGAAACTGAGCATTAGTAGGTTGTTTTAACATCAGGGCGTAGCGCAGTTGATTGTCATTTGTTGAATACTTGCACGTCAGTTTTAGGCAAATCTTCCTGTTAAATCTTCATCTGGGACAGAGAAAAGATTTGTATTCCATCTTTAGGTATGTAAACTATTATGATGTATAAATTAAAGATGCTAAAAATTCTGTTCCAATGCAAAGCTTTTTGGGTGAATTTTTACTTGGCCTATTAATGCTGGCTTATGGATTAGTCAGAAATGCGAAATACGTTCAGCTTAAAGGAGGAATTTCTTCAGCCAGAGAATGGTGAATCTGTGGAACTCTTTGCTGCAGAAGCCTGTGGGGCCAGGTCATTGAGTGTCTTTAAGACAGAGATTGATAGGTTCTTGATAAGGGGATCAGGGGTTATGGGGAAAAGGCAGGAGAATGGGGATGAGAAAAATATCAGCCATGATTGAATGGCGGAGCAGACTCGATGGGCCAAGTGGCCTAATTCCGCTCCTATGTCTTATGGTCTTATGGTCATGGAATCCTAAATAGCGTTGGCTTTTGAAATTTAATAGTGCTTCAGAATTTTGCTAGTTCCATCTATGCCGACTCGCTATCATGATTCTTTATAAAATGTCCGCTATGCAGCTTCAAACAGAAGTTTAAAAAGACAGAATTGAATGTAAGAGTGTGATTAGAATCATAGAATCCCTAAAGTACAGAAGGAGACCATTCGGCCCATCAGATCTGTACTGACCACAATCCCACCCAGCCCCTATTCCCGTAACCCCACACATTTACCCTGCTAATGAGTTTAATCCGGAGTTTAATCCGGATAAATGCGAAGTGATGCATTTTGGAAGAAATAATGTAGGGAGGAGTTATACAATAAATGGCAGAGTCATCAGGAGTATAGAAACACAGAGGGACCTAGGTGTGCAAGTCCACAAATCATTGAAGGTGGCAACACAGGTGGAGAAGGTGGTGAAGAAGGCATATGGTATGCTTGCCTTTATAGGACGGGGTATAGAGTATAAAAGCTGGAGTCTGATGATGCAGCTGTGTAGAACGCTGGTTAGGCCACATTTGGAGTACTGCGTCCAGTTCTGGTCGCCGCACTACCAGAAGGACGTGGAGGCGTTAGAGAGAGTGCAGAGAAGGTTTACCAGGATGTTGCCTGGTATGGAGGGTCTTAGCTATGAGGTGAGATTGGGTAGACTGGGGTTGTTCTCCTTGGAAAGACGGAGAATGAGGGGAGATCTAATAGAGGTGTACAAGATTATGAAGGGTATAGATAGGGTGAACAGTGGGAAGCTTTTTCCCAGGTCGGAGGTGACGATCACGAGAGGTCACGGGCTCAAGGTGAGAGGGGCAAAGTATAACTCAGATATCAGAGGGACGTTTTTTACACAGAGGGTGGTGGGGGCCTGGAATGTGCTGCCAAGTAGGGTGGTGGAGGCAGGCACGCTGACATCGTTTAAGACTTACCTGGATAGTCACATGAGCAGCCTGGGAATGGAGGGATACAAACGATTGGTCTAGTTGGACCAAGGAGCGGCACAGGCTTGGAGGGCCGAAGGGCCTGTTTCCTGTGCTGTGCTGTTCTTTGTTCTTTAATCCCCCTGACACGAGGGGTCAACTTAGCATGGTCAATCAACCTAACCTGCATATCTTTGGAGTGTGGGAGGAAACCGGAGCACCCGGAGGAAGCGCACGCAATCATGGGGAGAAAGTGACCGAGGCCAGAATTGAACCTGGGTCCCTGTGAGACAGCAGTGCTAACCACTGTGCCACCGTGCTGCCCGACTATTGAAATTGATGTTAACATGCGATTTTTCTGGCCAACACTTCACTGCTGCCTTCACTCACTGTCGTGTTAACCATCTCCACCCCCAACCCCACCCCCTGCTCTGTCCACGTTCAAGCCCCTACCCCATCGCACTGCCTCCTCCCCCCCTCCCTGCTCCACTCTCCCCCTCGCACCCTTTACAGTTCGGAACCCTGGCCAAATTTGCCTTCTCTTTGCTTTCAAATGCGTGGCCGGCACGAGCTATGATTTGCAACATTTAGGGAGATTGGGTTTGCTGCACGGGATGGAACCGAAGTTGGGAATTTCCTGGTCTATTGCGTTGCTTTTTCTGGGTGAAACAGGGCCGCTGGAGGTGGCCCCACTTTGCGTTTCGGCAAATTCTTTTTGTTATTGCCTCATTGAATTACCAACGTATCAGCATCGTTTGCTGGATGGAACGGAGATCGCCCACGTTGCTGCTGCTTCACAAATGGTCGAACATTACTAGTTGGTGCAAAGGTATTGACCTGATTTTCTTTATCATCAGAACGGTGCTGTTTTATTAAAGATCTGATGAACAATGTGTGTGCAATGCTGCTCACACCATCAGCTATTCTGAATCCATCTATTCATTGGCATAAACGATTGAATGGGAGTAGCTGGCAGCAAGATGTGATTTTGTGAAGGACTGAAAATCTGGCACTTTTAAAGTGGGATTGGCAAAATAAGTGGAATTCTGGTGGTCAGTGAAGTGTCAGAACCATTGCCATTTAAAGTGACTATTAATGCTTTTCTCTTTGTCTCCACAGGTCTTAGTGGAGCAATGGCTAGTATAAGTGTGCGCTCAAGTACTCCAGGGTCTCCCACTCATGTAAGTGGTAGCTCCAACTCTTCTCGAAGGAGAAATGGACTCCATGACGTGGATTTAAACACTTTCATATCAGAAGAAATGGCGCTCCACTTGGACAATGGTGGCACTAGGAAGCGTACTTCAGCCCAGTGTACTGATGTCATCACAGACTCCCCAACGCACAAGCGCAATCGGATGCTTTGAACTTTTATATGGTCGCTGTGCTACTTGAAAGCCACTTGATACTCGACACTTTCTTGAATGGAAATGGAGGGCCTTCAAAACTTGTTTGATTGTGAAAGTACAAGTGAATTCAATAATGATTGCCATAAAGGAAGTTCTAACTAATGCAGTAGATGCCTCTTGTAATTATGGCTTTCCCCAATACTGGTCTTGTGACAGAAGACATCCAGTCATTTGTGTAGTAGTTAGCAAGATCATCATAGGTAAACACATTAGATTCCAAGCTAAAGTGACCTTAACTTGTTTCCTTTTAAAGGGAAGGGTAATATTGGATGTTAATTTGGTTCAAACTGTTAATTGCCCTTTTTATTTCCTTCTGTGTTGATTGTCTGCTTCAACAGTATTGCCAGTATATCACTGATAGTCTATGTTAAAATGGCATCTTCCATCAAATCTGCAGACTTCCATTTTACAGCACTGTACTAAGACTCTACTGGTTTTTTTATAGTGCGAACATAAGTTGTATCAATATTGGACTATTTTTAGTTAAAACTCAACAGCTGCTAATTCTGTGGATTGTGGAAATGGTGCTATGATGGTCATGCAATTAATACTAATATCAATCAACATAAAGATCTTTATTGGATTCACTTCTTGTGTTTTAGTGTTGCAAAAATTACAACAATAATATTGACTTTCCCATAAAAATTCTAAAAAAAAATACTCATGTTTAAATATATAAATATATTATAAATATATGTAATGTATATACTAAGCATTTGGATGCTGGTATAGTACTCGTGCTACATAATGTAAATAAAATGTGCACACCAAACCCTGGAGTGGATATCCGAAATCAGAATTGCATCATGCTCGGTTTAAAACTTTTCCTTTCACGTGGTGGAGCTGGCCCAGTCAGTCAGGTAATTCGTGGGACAGAGTCTTCTGACAGTGGGTCAATAGTTACAACTTGCTCAGCTATCTTGTGGCCTGTTCATTTTCAAAAAATTGTCGACTAGTCTGCGAAAGGAGGTGAACTTTTTCGTACGGAGATATGTTTGTGTAAACATAGCTTGCGTAAACCTGGGGGAACTGCTTTTCGACCCAGTTCGTCACAGCATAAACCTGGGGGAACTGCTTTTCGACCCAGTTCGTCACAGCATAAACCTGGGGGGAACTGCTTTTCGATCCAGTTTGTCACAGATGTACTAGATTTCTGTAACTACTCCTTGCATTCTTTTTGTTTGTACAGTGACGTCTGAAAGGAGGGGCACTTTAGCCTTAAAGTCTTTTTGTTTTGGGAGGAATTTTAACTTGTGTGAATTTACACTGTGGTAAGCAGGCTTAGCAAAAGAAACTTCTGCTATTGACTGTATTTTAAGTGGAGAAATTCTTGCTTCAGTTAATGTACGTTTTTGATTTTAAAAAGGATACGACAACTGAAGGTCACTACATAATTCAACAACTTGCACAGAAACTTAAAAGAGCTGATGTACACACACACTAACTCGAGCAATTTTGCCCTTTTGCACATGCAGATACATCTCCTGGCAACTCTTGTGTTGTCTTGTTTTTTCACTGGGAAACCTATGCAAAGTGCAATTTAAGTATTTTAAGTAATACTAACTGGGGGAAGCAGGGTGGGTGTTGTCTGTTACCCTCACCTATTTGCTGGCAGCAGATGACCCAGTCCAAAAGATGGCTTGTTTGTCTTTTCAGCCACAGGCAGTTGGGTTTTGCTGCAAGACAGCACTTTTTTTCCCCCTCCTTTATACAATCGAAGTATAATTTTTTTAGGTAGATTAATTATCCTACATCCACAATTCTCTTCTCTGCTCCGTTCGCCGACTTCAGGCCAAGTATAGGTCATATTCTAGGTGTTAAAATATGGCTTCATAGTTGGCTTGCTGGCGTGAAGCTTTATTTAAAAAAAAACACAATCTTTGAAAGTGTACGAAGGACATCTGATACTGGAATTCGTACAAAAAGAATCTACGTGGTGAGAACTCTGGGTACATCTGCAAACGATGGTGATCTGTATGAAATTTTAATAGTTTACCCTTTTCGGATACTGGGCCCATTTTTTGAAATTGGAATGGCCGGGAACTGTCGTATGATCAGTGTGACTGATTATAGGCAAACTATGGAGTTTAAGATGTATTGACGTTGTGTTGGGGAGGGCAGGGCATGTAAAGTAAAGTTGCCCATGCTACAGTTTCAGAGATGACACCTTTTGAACCAGCATGTTTTTCTGTGGGGGATGGGGGACGATAAGCGTTGAGTTTGAGACACGTTTTATTTTTTGGGGGTGGGGGGATCTTATGTGCATTCTAAAAGTCAAAATTAAGGCTTTCGGCAAACTTTGCACTAACAGATTTTCAGTTTACAGTGATTGACGTTTGCATGTATTTTCTTCTCATCACGTTTATTATCACAGGCCCCTCTTGCCCTTTTTGCAGGAGTTTATTTTTGCCACTTTTTCTAGCTTAATGTATAATGTAAATCAAGGTAGGGGTAGACCACCACCACCACCACCACTGAGGCGATTGATAAAATTCCATAGAATGTTTTGATAAAATTTGAATTTTAATAGTGTGCTGAAAAGGTATTGCCTTGATGGTGTAAAGCTAATTGGATGGCTTTCTAAGTTGCACGCTGTTTGTTTTCCTTGTTAAGTCGTACTTTCATTTGGTGGAAACCACTTGTAAGCTGTAATTGCCATTTCAAGAATAGGTAGCACTTAATTTTTAATGAGTAAGAAAACTGTACCAAACTGTTATTTCATCTAACTGTAGCGTGCACTTGGAAAAATAAACACCATGCAAATCAGACATTGCCTTTTTCAATCGCACTTGTCTACTTGGAATTAATTTTTAAAACTGCTTCATTTTAGGAGGAAATTGTGTCTGTACTTCCCCTCCCCACCCGTTCCCGTTCCCATTCCCTTCCCCGGAGTTGCAATTCAGTTTTGTGGAGAGGAAAATGAATGAAAAATTCAGGGTTGGTAAACGTGTTGTACTTGCGCTAATCGCGGCACGGTGGTTGGCACTGCTGCTTCGCAGCGCCAGGGACCCGTGTTCGATTCCCGGCTTGGGTCGCCGTCTGTGCAGAGTGTGCATGTTCTCCCCCGTGTCTGCTCGGGTTGCCTCCCACAGTCTGAAAGACCTGTGGGGTAGGTTGACTGACTGCTAAATTGCCCCTTAATGTCAGGGGAATTTGCAAGGTAAATAATGGGGCTGCAGGGATAGGGGCCTGGGTGGGGCTGTTGTCAGTGCAGGCTCGATGGGGCGGAATGGCCGTCTCCTCCATAGTAGGGATCCTATGATTGAGGTGTGCTGGAAGTTCCAGGAGTGGGAAACCTCATTATTTTATAGACCGTTGCATATTCTCCCTGTGTCTGCGTGAGTTTCCTCCAGGTGGCTCCAGTTTCTTCCCACAGTCCGAAAGACGTGCTGGTTAGGTGCATTGACCACGCTAAATTCTCCCTCAGTGTACCCGAACAGGTGCCGGAGTGTGGCGACTAGGGGATTTTCACAGTAACTTCATTACAGTGTTAATGTAAGCCTACTTGTAACCTGATGGATAAATTAATCTGTGGAAAAATTTGGGTCACTGAAACTTTTCAGTGCAGCTGTAAGATGGTTGAATTTTTTGGTAATTAGCTTTGAATATTGTAATTTGCAGCTATCACAGTGCAGAAATGAACTAATTTTGGTTTCCCTTTCTTGCTGTCCTTATTCCCTTCGCCACTCGCTATGTAAGTGCGGGCATTGCCGCAAAGTCAGCCGATGGTGCACCAATGTCTCAAGTGCATGACACTGGTACCAGTTAACTATTCAGGTATAAGCTAGCAGGTAGCTTTCATAATGTGCCGTGTTTGCCAAGTCCCCCCCCCCCTCTATAACTAAATGCTAGCTTAAGGTTTTATGGAGGTTTCGGCCTATTTCAGACTCCAAACCATTCCTACACTGAAGCAATCCATTGATAAATACGACTATACTTTTGGAATGTCTGATTTAAGTATGATGGTAATATAAAGCTATAAATTAGATGCGTCAGTTTGCTTGATGCGTGTGTCTCTGCCTGTAGTTGGTTGCCTTCTGTACTAGTTCCTGGCTATTTACTTGGAAGCACTCCTGAACAATAAGTTCTGTTGTTTGTATTTTATGAAAGTTACTTCCTGTGAAGTTGACTCCCTTCTGACAAAATCATGGATTTCTTAACTGGAGAATGGAACAATGCAAACCATAAATACATCTGTCCAAGCCACTCTGGCAGAAAGTGAAGGATTTCTGCCAGTTTTTCCCTGTTTTAGTTTTCTTTTCAGAGATCTGTTGAATTATTTTTCTGGAGCAACGCCTGGACAGTGGAATTCAAATGGGCGCTGGAAGGAAGCTGTGTAGCCTAGGTACCAAATGCAGCTGTGCCACTGTTCTAACCATGTTAACATGGAGCACTTGAGTATCATATTTAATATACCCTTTACATTGCCTCAGTGTAATGGCGTTAAGCCCCAAGCTTAAGTTTGTTTGCCTCTCTCTAACCTGTTTTGGTCTGTGGGTCATGCACCAACTGGTTGCGAAAGTTGACACAGTATCCACTCCCAGACCACTTCCATTGTTGTGTTGAGCTGCTAAGACATGTTGTGCAGTTAGTTACGGATGATTGCTTTTTTTTCCGCTGCTTGTGGGAAGCTTATTATTGGCCTCAGCACCTCCCCATTGGCATGATGGACTCAGGAACACCTAGGCTTTATGTTTATGCTAAAATCCGTGCAGACAGTTCAATCAGAAACCTATATAACCTGAATGCTACAGCAATTCTTTACATTGTTGATTGGTGCAATGCTAATCTATAGATTTTAATTTGCCTGCAATGCAGAACACCTGCACCGTAGGCAGTAAATTGTTCCTGTGCAGTGCAACATTCTCCTGTGATGCAGAAAAGCAGACTGTTTGGTGCAAGCACTTCCTGCAAAACACTTCACATTAGCCAGGTTAATGATCTGAATCTTAATTTATGGAATTCCCAATTGCATTTGTGTGTAGAAGCAAATATCTGCACAAGTTTTCTGTCCAACTCTCGGCCTGGCCTTGCCGCATCGTGTACTATTCTCTGGTCTGCTGACAAACGTTATAACCCAACTAGTAACCAGGTATGCTTCTGACTAGGCATTTTGGTTAAAGCAGTAGGCAATACACTTGTCAAAAGCGGAAAATGCCGGGGAAGACTCTGACGAAGGCTCATCCCGACTCGAAACGTTGCCTCTGTTCTCTCTCCACAGGTGCTGTCAGACCTGCTGAGATTTTCCAGCGTTTTCTGTTTTTCAGATTCCAGCAGCCGCAGTATTTTTCCTTTCATATTTATGACGATACTTTAGCAAGCAGGCATTTGATTTTGATGAAACTTTGTAACTTGCAGATAATTTGTTTTGGAGCAGGCATTAAGATCGAGAGACTGACTAGAATTTGAGTTTAGACGGCTTGTACTGAGATGGTTTGTGACTTATAGCACTGATGCAATGCTTTTGTAGTGGTTGAGAACCGGGCTGTAAAATCATATTGGTAACAGGATCTTAGTTTCTTTCCGACTGGTTTTACACTTTTCTGTTCACTTGAAAGATGAATACTGGCTGATCTTACCAGAGCTCTTGTGCTCTGTGACCGGATGCCTCTACAAGAGTGTCGTTATGAGTCACTCTCCCTCCTATTTTCCCTCATTGGCAATGCACCTGGGCTCCTTTCATCATCTTGTCGTCATTTGATGACTGAGTTAGCCGTTGTGCAGAGAATTCACTCCACCATTTTGGGACAGTTCATTAGGAGTGCAGTGTGAAGTTACTAGCAAATTCAATTGGGCAACATGAAGAGTATCTTTTGCAATTCCCCTTTTTTGTAAGTAACGGCGGTAGAGATTTATGCATGTAAACTAAAGTGTGAAACTCAGCAAATGTGGAAAACAATTGATATTTAGTTAAGCAGCAAGTTGCCAATCCGTACAAGTTACCTAGAGCAAGAGGGCAACATGATGGCCCAATGGTTAGTGCTGCTACCTCACAGTGCCAGGGACCCGGGTTCGATTCCAGGCTTGGCTCACTGTGCGGAGTCTGCACGTTCTCCCCGTGTCTACGTGGGTTTCCTCCGGGTGCTCCGGTTTCCTCCCATTGTCTGAAAGACATGCAGGTTTGATGCATTGGCTATACTAAATTCTCCCTCAGTGTGCCTGAAAAGGTGCCGGAGTGTAGCGACTAGGGGATTTCACTAACTAAATTGCCGTGTTAATGTAAGCCTACTTGTGACACTAATAAATAAACTAAACTTTCCCTTTTTGATTTATTATTGTCACATGTATTGGGATACAGGGAAAAGTATTGTTTCTTGCGTGCTACACAGACAGAACATACCATTCATAGAGTACATAGGGAAGAAGGAAAGGGGAGGGTACAGAATGTAGTGTTACACTGATAGCTAGGATGAAAGAGAGAGATCAGCTTAATATATGGTAGGTAGTCTGATGGCAGCAGGGAAGAAGCTATTCTTGAGTCGGTTGATACATGATCTCAGACTTTTGTATCTTTTTCCCGGTGGAAGAAGGTATAAGTGAGAATGTCCAGGGTGCATGGGGTCCTTAATTATGCTGGCTGATCTTCCGAGGCAGGAAGTGTAGACGGAATTGATGGATTTGTGCCAGTTGTCTTCAAGTTTACTAATGGTAGGGTTGAGGGGTAGTGGTGCATGG
Source organism: Mustelus asterias (assembly GCF_964213995.1). Classification (NCBI taxonomy): domain Eukaryota; kingdom Metazoa; phylum Chordata; class Chondrichthyes; order Carcharhiniformes; family Triakidae; genus Mustelus; species Mustelus asterias. The sequence continues at coordinate 61,385,685 of NC_135823.1, forward strand.
CAGATTAGCTAGAACTTGGGCTGGTCTCATGTAAGATATACTTGAAGGACCAAAAGAGCGAAAGTAATATAGCTAACTTGTAAGGGAAGGCTTTGGGTGGATGGAGACCAAGGTAGTAAGGCTGTATAAGGTTATATAAAGTATAGAAATGGTCCATTTGGTTCAACTTGTGTATACTGGTGTCTGTGCTCCACATGAGCCTCCTACCAACCTCGCCTAACCTGGTCAGCATACCCTTCTATTCTGCCCCTCATGTCCCCATCCAGTTAAATAGTGTGTGTGTTATTTAGCTCATAGCAAGTCCCATTTTTAAGTGGGACAAGACAATAAAAATGCAATCAGGATGGGAAAAGGCAAAATAAGTCACGCTAATCCCATCCCACTCTAACCGTGCTCCCTCTCTGTAGTCCTGTATCTTTCAGATTACCCTCTATTATTGCCATCCTGTCAGAATAAATAATGTTTCCCCATACATACAAACTACCAAAGCCCTTTATAATTTTAAACAGCTGCAATAAATCTCTGAACCATTTCTGCTTCAATAATCATTTCAATATTTGAAGCTTCTCCCTCTTGCATTTAATTTCCACCCCTTGCGCCATCCTGGTGATTCTATAGTGTTTCTTTCTACAACTTTATTGCCTTAGTAATCGGTTGCCCAAAATTAACCTTGGCCTAAACAGGTACAATCTAACTCTTACACTTTATGCTCCTATGTTAAAAACAAAAAGCAGCGAAACATCAAAAACTGGAATTTGAAATCCTTGGTGGGTGTAGGGGGTACAATTTGATTTATTGTCACATGTATTTTGGAAGGTCTAATACAGATAGGAAATATACAGTAAATGGCAGAACCCTTAAGAGTATTGATAGGCAAAGGGATCTGGGTGTGCAGGTACACAGGTCACTGAAAGTGGCAATGCAGGTGGAGAAGGTAGTCAAGAAGGCATACGGCATGCTTGCCTTCATCGGCCGGGGCATTGAGTTTATAAATTGGCAAGTCATGTTGCAGCTTTATAGAACCTTAGTTAGGCCGCACTTGGAATATAGTGTTCAATTCTGGTCGCCACATTACCAGAAGGATGTGGAGGCTTTGGAGAGGATATGTTCACAATACTTTGCCAGCATGTTGCCTGGTATGGAGGGCATTAGCTATGAGGAGAGGTTGGAGAAACTTGGTTTGTTCTCACTGGAACGACGGAGGTTGAGAGGCGACCTGATAGAAGTCTACAACATTATGAGAGGCATGGACAGAGTGGATAGTCAGAAGCTTTTTCCCAGGGTGGAAGAGTCAATTACTAGGGGGCACAGGTTTAAGATGCGAGGGGCAAGGTTTAAAGGAGATGTACGAGGCAGATTTTGTACACAGGGTGGCGGGTGCCTGGAACTTGTTGCCGGGGGAGGTGGTGGAAGCGGACACGATGGTGACTTTTAAGGAGCGTCTTGGATGGGAATAGAGTGATATGGTCCCCGGAAGGGTAGGGGATTTTAGTTCAGTCGGGCAGCATGGTTGGTGCAGGCTTGGAGGGCCGAAGGGCCTGTTCCTGTGCTGTAATTTTCTTTGCTCTTTGTTCTATTGGGCTACAGTGAAAAGTATTGCACGCTGTACAGACAAAGCAACATTAAAGTTTATTTGTCAGTCACACGTAGGCTTAACACTTCAAAGAAGTTACTGTGAAAATCACCTAGTCCCCACAATCCAGTGCCTGTCTGGGTACACTGAGGGAGAATTTAGCATAGCCAATGCATCTAACCAGCACGTCTTTCGGACTGTGGGAGGAAACCGGAGCACCCGGAGGAAACCCACACAGACACGGGGAGAACGTGCAAACTCCACACAGACAGTGACCCAAGCTGAGAATTGAACCCAGGTTCCTAGTGCTGTGAGGCAGCAGGGCTAACCATTGTGCCGCCCCAGCATACCGTTCATAGACTATAGAGGGGAAAAGGAAAGGATAGGATGCAGAATGTAGTTTTGCAGTTACAGATAAGTTGAAGAAAAAGATCAGCTTAATATATGGTAGATCCATTCAGAAGTCTGGCAGCAGGGAAGATGTTCTTGAGTTGGTTGGTACATAACCTCAGACTTTTGTATCTTTTTCCTGACGGAAGAAGGCGGAAGAGAATGTCCGGGGTGCGTGGGATGCTTGATTATGCTGGTTGCTTTTCCGAGGCAGCGGGAAGTGTAGACAGAGTCAATGGATGGGAGGCTGGTTTGCGTGATGGACTGGGCTATGTTCACAATACTTTGTAGTTTCTTGTGGTCTTGGTCAGAGGATGTACCATTAAATAAGGCATTCTATTAGTCCATTAATTGTGAAGGAATAGTAAAAATAGGGGCAGAGCTACTTGGAGAAAGTATACAAGCTTGAAGAGGCAGGCATTGACAGACACAGTATTCTGGGTTTCACAGATGTATCAAGATGGTCAAACCACCTGTGCATAACCTTATTGTTCCGTGGATTCACAAGAGAACTAGGAATGAACTAGAAGCGGCCCTGATAATTTTCCAAGGTTTGATGAAAAGGAAAACTCTTGATGGAAAGGGCACCCCAACTGAACAATCCTGAGTGTGCTCACACTAAACATAAAAAACACAGTTTAGGATAATCGGTCAGGGTCAGCGTCGCTCATTGACAATTACCAGAAGTAAAATGTATTTGTCCACGGGGACATGCTGAGGTGGCATGGTGATTAGAACTACTGCCTCACAGTGCCAGGGACCCGGGTTCAATTCCGGCCTTGCGTCTGTGTGGAGTTTGCACGTTCTCCCCGTGTGGTACGTAGGTTTCCCCCGGGTGCTCCGGTTTCCTCCCACACTCCAAAGATGTGTAGGTTAGGCGGATTAGCTGTGGTAAATGTGCGGGATTAAAGGGATAGGGCAGGAGAGAGGGCCTGGGTAAAATGCACTGTCAGAGTCGGTGCAGCTTCAATTGGCAGAATGGCCTCTTCTGCACTGTAGGGATTCTATGATTCCATGACCTGTTCTCTGTTAGCAAGAGGAATGTGCGCGAGCCTTGCACATTATTGAATTATCCAGGATTTGGGGAGCTTATAGTCCATTCCCCGCGCTTTCTCCATGACACTACCTCAGCCAGTCAGAGTTGGCTTGCTTATCAATCTGCCACCTTTGAATCATAGAATCATAGAAACCCAACAGTGCAGAAGGAGGCCATTCGGCCCATCGAGTCTGCACCGACCACTTTGCTCCTGGAGTATAAATTGTTTGAAATTTGGCATTCTTCCATTTGTCCTGAAGAGCGCAAGGCGAATAGTTTCAGCAACATGTCCCTCTTTGTAGCAATATTATGAAAGGCATAGATAGGGTGAACGGTGGGAAGCTTTTTCCCAGGTCGGTGGTTACGTTCACGAGGGGTCATAGGTTCAAGGTGAGGGGGGGGGGGAGGTTTAACACGGATATCAGAAGGACGTATTTTACACAGAGGGTGGTGGGGGCCTGGAATGCGCTGCCAGGCAAGGTGGTGGAGGCGGACACACTGGGAACGTTTAAGACTTATCTAGATAGCCACATGAACGGAATGGGAATGGAGGGATACAAAAGAATGGTCTAGTTTGGACCAGGGAGTGGCGCGGGCTTGGAAGGCCGAAGGGCCTGTTCCTGTGCTGTATTGTTCTTTGTTAATATCAAAGGAAACTTTTCAGGCCATTGAACTAGAGGGTAGCAACTGTGGTATCTTGCTACACATAAAAATGAGCTGGAGCTAAGCCAGGAAATTATAGACTAGAGGTCTTGCATCCTTGTTGATAAACTGGGCACTGAAATTCCAGTGGATGTCCCATTCACTTGCTGGACCTTTGGGCTACTAGCAAAACCACTGGGGAAACGTTTGTTTTATCCAGGGCTCCAATGCTTACTGCAGTTATATTGGAAGATGAAACAAAGAATTGTAGAGGGACAGGTAGTATTGAGGAAGCAGGGGGGCTGCAGAAGGACTTGGACAGGTTAGGAGAGTGGACAAAGAAGTGGCAGATGGAATACAATGTGGAAAACTTGTCATATTATGATTTCTATTAACCACATCCTTTGCTGAAGGGAATGAAAAGAGGTTATGCACTTTGGGAGGAGGAATGGACGCATAGACTATTTTCTAAATGGGAAAATAGTTAGGAAATCAGAAACACAAAGGGACTTGGGAGTCATTGTTCAAGATTCTCTTAAGGTTAACGTGCAGGTTCAGTCAGCAGTTAGGAAGGCAAATGCAGTGTTAGCATTCATGTCGAGAGCGCGAGAATACAAGAGCAGGAATGTACTTCTGAGTATAAGGCTCTGGTCAGACCCCATTTGGAGTATTGTGAGCAGCTTTGGGTCCCGTATCTAAGGAAGGATGTGCCGGGCCTTGGAAAGAGTCCAGAGGAGGTTCACAAGAATGATCCCTGGAATGAAAAGCTTGTCGGATGAGGAACGTTTGAGGACTCTGGGTCTGTACTCGTTGGAGTTTAGAAGGATGAGGGGGGATCTTATTGAAACTTACAAGATACTGCGAGGCTTGGATAGAGTGGACGTGGAGGGGATGTTTCCACGAGTAGGAAAAACTAGAACCAGAGGGCACAGCCTCAGGCTAAAGAAATGATTCTTTAAAACAGAGATGAGGAGGAATTTCTTCAGCCAGAGAGTGGTGAATCTGTGGAACTCTTTGCCATAGAAGGCTGTAGAGGCCAGGTCATTGAGTGTCTTTAAGACAGAGATAGATAGGCTCTTGATTAATAAGGAGATCAGGGGTTATGGGGAAAAGGCAGGAGAATGGGGATGTGAAAAATATCAACTATGATTGAATGGCAGAGCAGATTCAATGGGCCGAATGGCCTAATTCTGCTCCTATATCTTATGGAAGACCGGGAATCCCCTTGGAATTTCCAGGTCTAGACTTAATCGAGGATGAAATTATAAGGCACTTGGGAAAAACTGAGACATTAATTGCACCCTGTTGGTGTGGGTTTCTATAAGATAATTTTACCAACTTTATGGAGGTTTATTGAAGAAACAACAGGATAGAAGTGATGTAATAATCATTAAGTTTGTAAAGAAGTAAGTTATGACAAAGGTATTAGCACAGACATATGATGCAAATGTAACAACATGGTTAGGGTTGTGAATCTCTAGTTCATAATTCATAATTTTTAAATTGAAGGGTCCACAATCATGAAGTATTTAAAGAAAATTGGAGGATCACTTAGCAAAAAGCTAATGGAAGGACCCCGTCACATGTCATGCCTCACAGAATAGCTCAAATACCGAGAAGAATTAAAGTGAATTCTGGAGGGCTGTGGCATACCTTTGGGTTGGTCCCGAAAGAGGTGAATGGACCTTCGTAATTTGTGTAATAAATAAGGGAACTCTTGGGGGTGGAATTGAAAAGAAGAACTGAATTAATAATGTCTTTATAAAACGTTACGTTAATAGTGTTTGCTTTGTTTAATTATTTTTGATATACAATAAAGTTTGTGTTTTGTCTAAAATGTGAAATCTTGTGCTATAATTCTGTCAGTTAATTGTTGGGTCTTTGGGAATCTTTAAACATAAACAGTCCATGATCATAACATTTGAAAGCTTTAAGCCAGAAGTTAGAGGAGGAGTGAGGTTTTTCAGGTTTGACATATGATGAATGGACTGGTTTTACTCACTGTGTGGACAAGCGATCTGGAATCCAGAGAAGAATATTGAAATTTTATTGATTGTATCAAGTTTGCTGTTTCGTCAAGTTATGATAAGGACAGCACGGTGGCACAGTGGTTAGCACAGCTGCCTCACAGCGCCAGGGATCCAGGTTCGATTCCGGCCTTCTGTGGCTGTCTGTGTGGAGTTTGCACGGTCTCCCCGTGTCTGTGTGGGTTTCCTCCCATGGTCCAAAGATGTGCGGGTTAGGTTGATTGGCCATGCTAAATTCCTCCTTAGTGTCAGGGGGACTAGCTAGAGTAAATGCATGGGGTTATGGAGGTAGGGCATGGATGGGATTGTGGTCGGTTCAGACTCGATGGGCAGAATGGCTTCCTTCTGTACTGTAGGGATTCTATGATTCTCCAATACTGTGAAAGATTACATAAGGTAAGGATGGGCTAGCAGAATGGGCGTAAGAAGTGGCATATGCAATCCAGGGTAGCCTGATGTGATACAAAGAACAGTACAGCACAGGAAAAGGCTCTTCGGCCCTCCAAGCCTGCACTGATCACGTTGTCCTATCTCGCCTGTTATCCCTCTATTCCCCGTCTGTTCATGTGCCAATCCAGATAAGTCTTAAATGTTGCTAATGTGTCTGCCTCAACCACCTCACTTGGCAGTGCATTCCAGGCTCCTACCGCCCTCTGTGTAAAAAAACTTCCCCCGCACATCTCTCCTGAACCTTCCCCCCTTATCTTGAACTTGTGCCCCCTTGTAATTGTCATTTCTGCCCTGGGAAAAAGCTTCCAACTGTTCACCTTATTTATGCCCCTCATAATTTTATAAACGTCTAACAGGGTGCCCCTCAGCCTCTGTCTTTCCAGGGAGAAATGATGTACATCTTGCAAGTAAGAGGAGGGGAAGGAAGCAGATTCAAAATGGTATAATTTGAAATAGAACAGAGGAGGAGAGGGTGTGGGTGTGCAAGTTAACAAAGGCGACAACTCCAGTAAATCAGTCAGACAGAACGAAACAGAATCCTTACTTTTCTCTTAGAGCCATTGGATCCAAAGGTTGAAAGATAAAGTTGAAATGAAAAGATCCTAATTGCACAGGGTTGGATTGATGTATACCGTCTTGGTCACCTCAGACGATGCATGTAAATGAGCTGGAAAAAGTGAAGCATCCATTTAAAAACATTGTGTTTTAAGTCTAACCTTTAAAAAGCGCTGTCTCCGAATGCTTCGCAGGCAGTGAAATTCATTTAAACTGTAGTCACTTTATAATGTGGAGATGCCGGCGTTGGACTGGGGTAAACACAGTAAGAAGTTTAACAACACCAGGTTAAAGTCCAACAGGTTTATTTGGTAGCAAAAGCCACACAAGCTTTCGAGGCTCTAAGCCCCTTCTTCAGGTGAGTGGGAATTCTGTTCACAAACAGAACTTATAAAGACACAGACTCAATTTACATGAATAATGGTTGGAATGCGAATACTTACAACTAATTAGTTGTAAGTATTCGCATTCCAACCATTATTCATGTAAATTGAGTCTGTGTCTTTATAAGTTCTGTTTGTGAACAGAATTCCCACTCACCTGAAGAAGGGGCTTAGAGCCTCGAAAGCTTGTGTGGCTTTTGCTACCAAATAAACCTGTTGGACTTTAACCTGGTGTTGTTAAACTTCTTACTGTGTCACTTTATAATGCAGGAGACATGGCCACTAATTTCCCCACAGCAACTTCCTAAAAACAGCAATGTAGTAATTGTTGTATGCCGCATACAGTAAAACACACACACACGCTGTAACCTGAGCCATCCCTGAGGCACTACATGTTACATCATTGCTGCGAATGATGAAGGTTGACCGCTGTGAAGGGAGAGTCATCGCTGGACATGAGAAGATTGAAAGGGGTTTTCAGCATTATCCAGTAATGTGATTGATTATTTCCGTTTGTCAAGACCAGTAAGAAGAGGATAAGTTTAAGATAACTTCTGAGTTGGTCCTGAGATCTGTGGACTTCAGGTATGGAAGGTGATTAGTAGACCGACTCTCTCTTTCCCCCTCTCGCTTCCCCCCTCTCTCTTTCCCCCTCTCTCTTTCCCCCTCTCTCTTTCCCCCTCTCTCTTCCCCCCTCTCTCTTCCCCCCTCTCTCTTCCCCCCTCTCTCTTCCCCCCCCTCTCTTCTCCCCCCTCTCTTCCCCCCTCTCTTCCCCCCCCTCTTCCTCCCCTCTCTCTTCCCCCCCTCTCTCTTCCCCCCCTCTCTCTTCCCCCCTCTCTCTTCCCCCCCTCTCTCTTCCCCCCCTCTCTCTTCCCCCCTCTCTCTTCCCCCCTCTCTCTTCCCCCCCTCTCTCTTCCCCCCCTCTCTCTTCCCCCCTCTCTCTTCCCCCCCTCTCTCTTCCCCCCCTCTCTCTTCCCCCCCTCTCTCTTCCCCCCCTCTCTCTTCCCCCCCCTCTCTCTTCCCCCCCTCTCTCTTCCCCCCTCTCTCTTCCCCCCCTCTCTCTTCCCCCCCTCTCTCTTCCCCCCCTCTCTCTTCCCCCCTCTCTCTTCCCCCCCTCTCTCTTCCCCCCTCTCTCTTCCCCCCTCTCTCTTCCCCTCTCTTCCCCCCTCTCTCTTCCCCCCTCTCTCTTCCCCCCCTCTCTCTTCCCCCCCTCTCTCTTCCCCCCCTCTCTCTTCCCCCCCTCTCTCTTCCCCCCCTCTCTCTTCCCCCCCTCTCTCTTCCCCCCCTCTCTCTTCCCCCCCTCTCTCTTCCCCCCCTCTCTCTTCCCCCCCTCTCTCTTCCCCCCCTCTCTCTTCCCCCCCTCTCTCTTCCCCCCTCTCTCTTCCCCCCCTCTCTCTTCCCCCCTCTCTCTTCCCCCCTCTCTCTTCCCCCCTCTCTCTTCCCCCCCTCTCTCTTCCCCCCCTCTCTCTTCCCCCCCTCTTCTATATTTTTTCCTCTCTCTTTTTTTCTCTCTCTTTTTTTCCTCTCTTTTTTTCCTCTATCTTTTTTCCTCTCTATCTTTTTTTCTCTCTCTCTTTCTTCTTTTTTCCTCTCTCTTTTTTTCTCTCTCTTTTTTCCTCTCTCTTTCTACACTCCACATCCCTCTCTCTTCCCCCCTCTCTCTTCCCCCCCTCTCTCTTCCCCCCTCTTCTTCCCCCCTCTCTCTTCCCCCCTCTCTCTTCCCCCCTCTCTCTCTCCCCCCCCTCTCTTCCCCCCCTCTCTCTTCCCCCCCTCTCTCTTCCCCCCCTCTCTCTTCCCCCCCTCTCTCTTCCCCCCCTCTCTCTTCCCCCTCCCTCTCTCTTCCCCCCCTCTCTTCCCCCCTCTCTCTTCCCCCCTCTCTCTTCCCCCCCTCTCTCTTCCCCCCCTCTCTCTCCCCCCTCTCTCCCCCCTCTTCCCCCCCTCTCTCTTCCCCCCTCTCTCTTCCCCCCCTCTCTCTTCCCCCCCTCTCTCTTTCCCCCCTCTCTCTCTTTCTCTCCCCTCTCTCTTTCTCCCCCCTCTCTCTTTCTCCCCCCTCTCTCTTTCTCCCCCCTCTCTCTTTCTCCCCCCCTCTCTCTTTCTCCCCCCCTCTCTCTTTCTCCCCCCCTCTCTCTCTTTCTCCCCCCTCTCTCTCTTTCTCCCCCCTCTCTCTCTTTCTCCCCCCCTCTCTCTTTCTCCCCCCTCTCTCTTTCTCCCCCCCTCTCTCTTTCTCCCCCGCTCTCTCTTTCTCCCCCCCTCTCTCTTTCTCCCCCCCCTCTCTCTTTCCCCCCCTCTCTCTTTCCCCCCCTCTCTCTTTCCCCCCCTCTCCCCCCCCCCCCTCTCTCTGACTGAGGCACTGTGGAGGGTAAATGGTTCTCAAACTATATAATACAACTATAGTCATTGATTGGAGAGTGGCAAATGTTGTGCCTTTGTTTAAAAAGGGCTACAGGAAAAAGCCTGGGAACTACAGTGGGTAAGTTGTTGGTAGGTATTTTGAGAGACAGGATCTACAGGCATTTAGAGACTCGAGGACTGATTGGGGACAGTCAGCATGGCTTTGTGAGTGGAAAATCATGTCTCACAAATTTGATTGAGTTTTTTGAAGGGGTAACCAAGAAGGTAGATGAGGGCAGTGCAGTTGATGTTGTCCACATGGACTTTAGCAAGGCCGTTGACAAGGTACTACGTGGTAGGTTGTCACATAAGGTTAAATCTCACAGGATCCAGGGTGAGGTAGCCAAATGGACACAAAATTGGCTTGATGACAGAAGACAGAGGATAGTTGTAGAGGGTTGTTTTTCAAACTGGAGGCCTGTGACCAGCGGTGTGCTCCAGGGATCAGTGCTGGGTCCACTGTTATTTGTCATTTATATTAATGATTTGGATGAGAATTTAGTAGGCACAGTTAGTAAGTTTGCAGATGACACCAAAATTGGTGGCATAGTGGACAGTGAAGAAAGTTATCTCGGATTGCAACGAGATCTTGATCAATTGGGCCAGTGGGCTGACGAATGGCAGATGGAGTTTAATTTAGACAAATGTGAGGTGATGCATTTTGGTAGATTGAACCAGGGCAGGACTTACTCAATTAATGGTAGGGTGTTGGGGAGAGTTATAGAACAAAGAGATCTAGGAGTACATGTTCATAGCTCCTTGAAAGTGGAGTTACAGGTGGACAGAGTGGCGAAGAAATCATTCAGCATGCTTGGTTTCATTGGTCAGAACATTGAATACAGGAGCTGGGACTTCTTGTTGAAGTTGTACAAGACATTGGTAAGGCCACACTTGGAATACTGTGTACAGTTCTGGTCACCCTATTATAGAAAGGATATTATTAAACTAGAAAGAGTGCCGAAAAGATTTACTGGGATGCTACCGGGACTTGATGGTTTGAGTTATAAGGAGAGGCTGGATAGACTGGGACCTTTTTCTCTGGAGCGTAGGAGGCTGAGGGGCGATCTTATAGAGGTCTATAAAATAATGAGGGGCATAGATCAGCTCGATAGCTAATATCTTTTCCCAAAGGTAGGGGCATTTAAAACTAGCGTGCATAGATTTAAGGTGAGAGGGGGGAGATACAGAAGGGTCCAGAGGGGCAATTGTTTCACAGAGGGTGGTGAGTATCTGGAACAAGCTGCCAGAGGTAGTAGTAGAGGCGGGTACAATTTTGTCTTTTAAAAAGCATTTAGACAGTTACATGGGTAAGACGGGTATGGATATGGGCCAAACACGGGCAATTGGGACCAGCTTAGGGGTTAAAAAAGGGGCGGCATAGACAAGTTGGGCTGAGGGGCCTGTTTCCATGCTGTAAACCTCTATGACTTTATGATATGATTTGAGACTGGAGGGATATTATGTAAAAATGGTGTTAGCATTTCTCAATGTTGATCTTCATCACCTTGATCAGAGCAAAAAATGAAATCTGCCTCCATCTCCATGTTTTATTAGTGTCACAAGAAAAGCTTACATTAACATCACAATGAAGTTACTGCGAAAATCCCCTAGTCGCCACACTCCGGCGCCTGTTCGGGTACACTGAGGGAGAATTTAGCACGGCCAATGCACCTAACCAGCATGTCTTTCGGACTGTGGGAGGAAACTGGAGCACCTGGAGAAAACCCATGCAGACACGGGGAGAACGTGCAAACTCCGCACAGATGGTGACCCAAGCTGGGAATCAAACCCGGGGCCCTGGCGCTGTGAGGCAGCAGTGCTGACCCACTGTGCCGCCCATATACCAACAATCAGGGCTTGAAGAGGGTAATTGGGATTCCAAGGCCAGTTGTCACAAGAAAACACAGCTTTTCTTTCCCCTCTGCAATTATCGCCACTTAACAAATCGCTCTTGTCCCGGTGGAACAGGAGGCTGTCGGATTAGTTCCCACAGATCGGAGGGCAGGGCAGGACTAAAGGCCCAATCACCATTGGCTAAGAGCAGGCTGCTTGAACCTATCATTCAGACATTCCCTTCCCTCGTCATTGGCCGCACCAGCGAGACTGAGGTTTGAAGATGAGCTGATGGTTTTCGAGAACGAATGCTTACAAAGAATGCTCACTTTTTGCTTTACGCTGAAGAGGTTTTATGAAGTTTACACCCACCACCTGTTAAAAAATTACATTTCTCAAAGAAACTTGACTGCAGTGGCGTGTGAAGTCGAGTTTCCTTTGTCGATGGGTTCTAGCTGGTTTGTTTTTACAGAGGGCTGAGGTTTCACTGGCATGGATGCATGAACTGGCTTTGTTCAAGTATTTTTCTCCACATTGATGCTATTGCCAAGGTTGTGGAAGCATAACAGGAAGTGGGGTGGGAGTGACACGTGTTACACTTAGTGTTCCCATATTTAGGATTCCACTGCTGTGATGTGTGATGCGAACCCTTGCCCAGTCTGTGGCTGAGTCTTGTTATGTTCTGTGACACTTGCGTTCCCAGGGAGACATATTATCACAGTGCCCATTTTAGAGTGATAAACATTTGAAGATTGGTCTTAATACTGGAGCAGGCTGGGAAAACTAACTGGTCAATCTCAGGGCTCAAGATTCAACAAATTGTTTCTCCTCCCTGAAAGCTACACTTTCATAGAATCATAGAATCCCTACAGTGCAAACAGAGGCCATTTGGCCCATCGAGCCTGCACCGACAGCAATCCCACCCAGGTCCTATCCCCATAAATGTTTGTCATTTTCATAAATGACCTGGATGAGGAAGTGGAGGGATGGGTTGGTAAGTTTGCCGACGACACCAAGGTAGGTGGTGTTGTGGATAGTTTGGAGGGATGTCAGAAGTTGCAGCGAGACATAGATAGAATGCAAGACTGGGCGGAGAAGTGGCAGATGGACTTCAACCCGGATAAGTGTGTAGTGATCCATTTTGGCAGATCCAATGGGATGAAGCAGCAGTATAATATGAAGGGTACCATTCTTAGCAGTGTAGAGGATCAGAAGGACCTTGGGGTCCGGGTCCATAGGACTCTTAAATCGGCCTCGCAGGTGGAGGATGCGGTCAAGAAGGCGTACGGCGTACTAGCCTTCATTAATCGAGGGATTGAGTTTAGGAGTCGGGAGATAATGCTGCAGCTTTATAGGACCCTGGTTAGACCCCACTTGGAGTACTGCGCGCAGTTCTGGTCACCTCATTACAGGAAAGATGTTGAAGCCATTGAAAGGGTGCAGAGGAGATTTACAAGGATGTTGCCTGGATTGGGGGGCATGCCTTATGAGGATAGGTTGAGGGAGCTTGGTCTCTTCTCCCTGGAGAGACGAAGGATGAGAGGTGACCTGATAGAGGTTTACAAGATGTTGAGAGGTCTGGATAGGGTAGACTCTCAGAGGCTATTTCCAAGGGCTGAAATGGTTGCTACGAGAGGACACAGGTTTAAGGTGCTGGGGGGTAGGTACAGAGGAGATGTCAGGGGTAAGTTTTTCACTCAGAGGGTGGTGGGTGAGTGGAATCGGCTGACGTCGGTGGTGGTGGAGGCAAACTCGTTGGGGTCTTTTAAGAGACTTCTGGATGAGTACATGGGATTTAATGGGATTGAGGGCTATAGATAGGCCTAGAGGTAGGGATATGATTAGTGCAACTTGTGGGCCGAAGGGCCTGTTTGTGCTGTGGCTTTCTATGTTCTATAACTCCACATATTTACCTTGCTAATCTCCCTGACACAAAGGGGCAATCTACCACGATCAATCCACCTAACCTGCACATCTTTAGACACTAAGGGGCAACTTGGCATAGCCAATCCACCTAACTTGCACCCATTTAGACACTAAGGGGCAATTTAGCATAGCCAATCCTCCTAACCTACACATCTTTAGACACTGAGGGATAACTTGGCATAGCCAATCAACTTAACCTCCACATCTTTGGACACTAAGGGGCAATTTAGCATGGCCAATCCACCTAACCTGCACATCTTTGGAGAGTGGGAGGAAACCAGAGCACCCGGAGGAAACCCACACAGACATGGGGAGAACGTGCAAACTCCATACAGACAGTCACCCGATGCTAGAATTGAACCCGGGTCCCTGGCGCTGTGAGACAGCAGTGCTAACCACTGTGCCACCGTGCCGCCCCACTTTACACTTCACTCTTTTTATACTTATTCTGTCATTTCTGGGTCTGCCCCCCGCTTCCCCCCCCCCGCCCCGACCCCATTTATTTCCTTGCTTTGCATATTAAACTGTCGGTTTAAAACAGTCTGGGATCAGATGGTTTGTACTGAGTTCCTCCAGATGTGGCAATGAATGTCGTTACAGTTTATGGGAATGGAAGAGAATTGCGAAGGAGACCCTTTTTATCTCCTCGCTAAATCGATCCTTGTTATATCAAGACAATAGCTAGACCAAAAAAAATCTGCTTCGAGTTAAATATTCTATTCATAAAAGGCCTGTATAGGAAGATGTTATTGCCAGTGAGTGTGCAGGTATCTCGAGCATCACGTGGTGGTCCATTTCTGTAGACAGAGTTTGACAAATTGCATATGTTTCCACTTACAATCCCCTCTTTCCTATCAGATTAAAGGTTAGGGGTGGGAATGCCAATCAAAACTGCCCATCATGTTTCTGGCAAGGCCTGTTGTACGGTGGCCAACTGGTGTTTCACCCAGTCGGGGAGTCGGAAACACGAGGGTCACAGCCTCAGGGTAAAGGGGCTGATCATTTAGGACTGAGATGGGGAGAAGGTTCGAATCGTATCTTTCAAAACTATAGCCGGAGTTCTCCGGCCGTTCATGCTGGAGGAATTCTCCGGACCTGCCAGCAGCACACCCCTTCCCCAACCCGCGTGTTTCCCGCTGAATTCAGTGGGAATTCCCATTGACAGCAGCGGGATCAGAGAATCCCGCGGCGATCAAACAATGCGCCATCTCACGCCAGCAGGAAATGTGGGTGGCATGGTGGCACAGTGGTTGGCACTGCTGCCTCTCAGTGCCCGAGACCCGGGTGTGGAGTTTGCACATTCTCCCCGTGTCTGCGTGGGTTTCCTCCGGGTGCTCCGGTTTCCTCCCACAGTCCGAGAGATGTGCTGGTTAGGTGGATTGGCCATGCTAAATTCTCCCTCAGTGTTACCCAAACAAGCATTGGAGCGTGGCAACTAGGGGATTTTCACAGTAGCTTCATTGCAGTGTTAATGTAAGCCTACTTGTGACTAATAAACTTTAACTTTGAACATGTGGCTGGGAGGCTGGAGAATTTCGCTTATCTCTTTCAAAGCTATATATTTCTTTTAAATGGGGAAAGACGTGTTGTCTAGCCATTTGGATACTAACCTGGTATTTTTTTTTAAAAGGTCAGAAGTTCATCTTGGAACTGTCAAGAAAAGTGCCTCTTTCCTGGCTCCTGCTCTGCCCAAGACCACAAGAAACTACAAAGGGTCATGAACGAAGCCCAGTCCATCACGCAAACCAATCTCCCATCCACTGACTCTGTCTACACTTCCCGCTGCCTCGGCAAAGCAGCCAGCATTATTATGGACCCCACGCACCCCGGACATTCTCTCTTCCACCTTCTTCCTTCGGGAAAAAGATACAAAAGTCTGAGGTCACGTACCAACCAACTCAAGAGCAGCTTCTTCCCTGCTGCCATCAGACTTTTGAATGGACCTACCTCGCACTAAGTTGATCTTTCTCCATACCCTAGCTATGACTGTAACACTACAATCTGCACCCTCTACTTTCCTTCTCTATGAACGGTATGCTTTGTCTGTATAGCGTGCAAGAAACAATACTTTTGACAGTGTACTAATACACATGACAATAATAAATCAAATCAAATCCTTCAAACAAGGGGCTTGATGGGGAAGAGTTATTTGTTTGTTTTGAATTGCGATCACTCTAATGGATGGTGGTAAAAACTGGGAAAGGCCAGTGATTTACTGGGAATAACAAGACAAAGACACGATTTTAAATTTCAGACCTGTTGTTTTTGAACTCAGTGGGCGGGAATCTATGGCCTCACTGGGGAGGGACCGGAAACTCCTGCGGACATTTCCGTTGACCTCGGGCAAGATTTTCAGGTCTTGGGTCGAGTGAGGTACCCAGGCATCTTTCGGACTGTGGGAGGAAACTGGAGGAAACCCACGCAGATATGGGGAGAATGTGCAAACTCCACACAGACAGTGACCCAACGCTGGGAATCGAACCCGGTCCCTGACTGTGGGGCAGCAGTGTTAACCACTGTGCCACAGTGCTGCCCCTAGAAGTGGAAATGTTCCCCCTCGCTCCACCCCAAGTGCCTCAGCCCTTTAAAATTTTTGCAACAGGTAAGATCTCTGACTTCTGGCGGCACGGTAGCACAGTGGTTAGCACTGCTGCTTCACAGCTCCAGGGACCCGGGTTCGATTCCCGGCTTGGTCACTGTCTGTGCAGAGTTTGCACATTCTCCTCGTGTCTGCGTGGGTTTCCTCCGGGTGCTCCGGTTTCCTCCCACAGTCCAAAGATGTGTGGGTTAGGTTGATTGGCCATGCTAAAATTGCCCCTTAGTGTCCTAGGATGTGTAGATTAGAGGGATTAGCGGGTAAAATATGTAGGGATATGGGGGTAGGGCCTGGGTGGGATTGTGGTCGGTGCAGACTCGATGGGCCGAATGGCCTCTTTCTGTACTGTAGGGTTTCTATGATTCAGCCTTCTTAAAATCTACAAGAACATCGTAAGATGCATACAGGAAGATATGATGTGGAGATGCCGGCGTTGGACTGGGGTAAACACAGTAAGAAGTTTAACAACACCAGGTTAAAGTCCAACAGGTTTATTTGGTAGCAAAAGCCACACAAGCTTTCGGAGCTCTAAGCCCCTTCTTCAGGTGAGCGGGAATTCTGTTTGTGAACAGAATTCTGTTTGTGAACAGAATTCCCACTCACCTGAAGAAGGGGCTTAGAGCTCCGAAAGCTTGTGTGGCTTTTGCTACCAAATAAACCTGTTGGACTTTAACCTGGTGTTGTTAAACTTCTTACAGGAAGATAGACAGACTCAGATGCATAGTTATCGTGAATTGTTGGCAGATCTTTCAAAAAGTGCATTTTCCCTTAGCGGTAAAAGAGTAGCACTTTTTTTTCGTTCAACTTTGTGGTCAGAACCTAAACAAAACTCTCCCTGCACTAACAACACTGCTGAACATTTTGAACACAGTAAGAAGTTTAACAACACCAGGTTAAAGTCCAACAGGTTTATTTGGTAGCAAAAGCCACACAAGCTTTCGAAGCTCTAAGCCCCTTCTTCAGGTGAGTGGGAATTCTGTTCACAAACAGCTTTTGCTACCAAATAAACCTGTTGGACTTTAACCTGGTGTTGTTAAACTTCTTACTGTGTTTACCCCAGTCCAACGCCGGCATCTCCACATCATGAACATTTTGAAGACATTCACCCTCAATTCTGTGCTTGCTGCAGTATTGTGTGTCTGCCACTAGAGGGTGGTACGACACCACAAAAGGTGTTTTGCCAGATCTTTTCATCTGAAACGGAACAAGTGGAATCCAATGTAAAATCTGATATCCTGATTGCTGCAAATGGTTCAATGCACAACTCTCCAATTTGACCAGGTTTTCATTCGTCATCAGAATCACTCCCTGAAGATCTACGGACAAGGAACGGAGAGAAAGTGGCGAATGAAAGGTGTAGACTGCGCACTTGCTGCAAATAGGTGACTTGTGTCTGAGTTGATGCTGTGTAATGGGGCTCTGCAGAGTGCGTGGATAATATTGACCCCTTATACCATGAGGATAATTTAGACAACGTGGTTAACTTGGGTCAGAATCCTGGAACTCCCTCCCTGGAAGTTCCCCTCCAAATCACTCACCATCCTGACTTGGAAATATATCACCCGTTCCTTCACTGTCGTTGGGTCAAAATCCTGGAATTCCCTCCCTAACAGCACTGTGGGCTTACCTACACCACATCAGCTGCACTGGGTTCAAGAGGTGGCTTACCGCCACCTTCTTGAGGGCAGTTAGGGATGGGCAATAAATGATTTGATTTGGTTTATTATTTGTCACGTCACATGTATGCAGTGAAAACTATTGTTTCTTGCTTTACAGACAAAGCATACCGTTCATAGAGAAGGAAAGGAGAGAGTGCAGAATGTAGTGTTACAGTCATAGCTAGGGTGTAGAGAAAGATCAACTTAATGCGAGGTCGGTCCATTCAAAAGTCTGACAGCAGCAGGGAAGAAGCTGTTCTTGAGTCGGTTGGTACGTGACCTCAGACTTTTGTATCTTTTTCCCAACGGAAGAAGGTGGAAGAGAGAATGTCTGGGGTGCGTGGGGTCCTTAATTATGCTGGCTGCTTTGCTGAGGTTGCGGAAAGTGTAGACGGAGTCAATGGATGGGAGGCTGGTTTGCCTGATGGATTGGGTTTTGTTCACGACCCTTTGTAGTTTCTTGCGGCCTTGGGCAGAGCAGGAGCCATAACAAGCTGTGATACAACCAGAAAGAATGCTTTTTATGGTGCATCAGTAAAAGTTAGTGGGAGTCGCAGTGGACATGCCGAATTTCCTTCGTCCTCTGAGAGAGTAGAGGTCTTGGTGGGCTTTCTCACTAGTCAGCAACTCCCACCACATCCCTTGAATTAATTATAAAAATGTTTAGTGCAATAGAATGATTGCTATTTCTCTCTCTCTCCACACATCATGGTTAGATTGGAGATGGAAACGTCCGCTGTATATTGGCATCTACTCAATGGCAGAAAGGGACAATTCAAAGGCGGTTGGTTTTTGACTCTCAGTTCCAGAGTGTTTACTCTACCCTGCTTTCTCTTTTAGTGCTTTGCGTTTTTTGGTAAGACCCTCTTCGCAGTGTTACCACGCCCCCCCCCCCTCCACCCCCGGCCACCACCCAACTTTGATGTTTGGCTGGCTAAGGCATCAACCTGGATTGAGAGATGGACAAATGAACCCTGAGACTCTGAGGCCATGGGGTGGGGGAGGAATCTACTGGATTCCCGCCAAGTTTACAGCGAATTGCTTGACCGGGGGATCGAGTGCAGCAGAGTGTAACCTGATCCTGACCTTTTGCCTCCGTTGGTCGGAGGAGTTGTGAGGGGATCTGAGAATAGTTTGGGGGGGTAGGCGATGGCTGAGTGGTATTGTCGTTAAACTATTAATCCAGAAACTCAGCTGATGTTCTGGGGACCCCGGGTTCGAATCTCATCACGGCAGGTGGTGGAATTTGAATTCAATTAAAAAAGAATTAAGAATCTACTGATGACCATGAAACCATTGTCGATTGTCGGTAAAACCCATCTGCTTCACTAATGTCCTTTAGGGAAGGAAATCTGCCATCCTTACCCCGGTCTGGCCTACATGTGACTTCAGAGTCACAGCAATGTGGTTGACTCTCAATTGCCCTCCAAGGGCAACTAGGGAAGGGCAATAAATGCTGGCCAGCCAGCGATGCCCATGTCTCGCGAATGAAAAAAAACTTCACTGTCATTGTGAACTTAGACCCTGTAACCTCAGGATGTCACTCGATCCCTGCAATAAAGTCGCTGTCTGTAAATGTTATCTTTTTATAACTGGTGAAAAAAAACAATAAAAAAGATTAGAAGTTGTGGTATAAAATGTTCCAATTCCTTCTGCTTGACTTTATTCTATTTTATTCATTTCCCTGAGGAGTGAGGCACAATATTTTAATGCTGTAATTAAGCTGCCTGCCAGTACCTTGCATGCATGCAGTGAATTGTCTTCCAGATCCCTGTGAGTCCATGGGATCTTCAACTCTGTTGCTGCAATTCTCTCTGTACAGTAAGAAGTCTCACAACACCAGGTTAAAGTCCAACAGGTTTATTTGGTAGCACAAGCTTTCGGAGCACTGCTCCTTCATGTTCACAAACAGGGCATATAAAGACACAAACTCAATTTACAAGATAATGGTTGGAATGCGAGTCTTTACAGGTAATCAAGTCTTAAAGGTACAGACAATGTGAGCGGAGAGAGGGTTAAGCACAGATGAAAGAGATGTGTATTGTCTCCAGCCAGGACAGTTAGTGAGATTTTGCAAGGCCCAGGCAAATCATGGGGGTTACAGATAGTGTGACATGAACCCAAGATCGTGGTTTAGGCCGTCCTCATGTGTGCAGAACTTGGCTATCAGTTTCTGCTCAGCGACTCTGCGCTGCTGTGTGTCGTGAAGGCCGCCTTGGAGAACGCTTACCCGAAGATCAGAGGCTGAATGCCCGTGACTGCTGAAGCGTTCCCCAACAGGAAGAGAACACTCCTGTAGTTCTCTCTGTAGCCACATGGTGGAGACATTGACATCCCTTATAAATATTTGCAAGCATTCCTGGTCAAGACTTCCACCTGGTGGTAAACCTGTCAGTCCTGTTTATTTCTTGTCGTGAATTTGCTCTTTGGATGTGGATGTAGCTGACAAGTCATAGAGGTTTACAGCCTGGAAACAGGCCCTTCGGCCCAACTTGTCCATGCCGCCTTCAGATGTATCTGAATTACCAAGAACTCTGTGGTTGGACACGCCACACTTGACAACAAATGGCAGATGTGACCAAGATGTGGAGATGCCGGCGTTGGACTGGGGTAAACACAGTAAGAAGTCTCACAACACCAGGTTAAAGTCCAACAGGTTTATTTGGTAGCAAAATCCTCGAGCTTTCGGAGCACTGCTTCGAATCTACAGGCAAAGATTCGCATTCCAACCATTATTTTGTAAATTGAGTTTGTGTCTTTATATGCCCTGTTTGTGAACAGAACTCCCACTTACCTGACGAAGGAGCAGCGCTCCGAAAGCTCGTGGATTTTGCTACCAAATAAACCTGTTGGACTTTAGCCTGGTGTTGACAGATGTGACCAAAACAGAGTCCACGGATTTCTCAAGAACCCCCCGAGATGCCAGTAGCAGTGTGAGTCAAGTCCTCTCTCTGAAACTCTGACTCCTTCACAAGGGATTTCAGTCTTTACTTTTGAAGATTTAACCTGGGAATTATCTCCAGAAGTTGCTCCAGCTTCGACTACATCGACAGTAGTTCACCGCACGGGGTTTCAGTCTTATCTCCCGACATTCTGTTCCCCTGGATTCCCAAGTCTTCACCCAAGGACTAACTCACAACGTCAGCTCTTTGGCTGTGATGACCAGGACGCTGCTATTGCAAAGGGGCACGTAGGCCCAAACATTGGGTGCCAGTGGAGACAGTGGCGTAGTGGCATTGTCACTGGATAGTAATTCAGAGACCCAAGGTCATGTTCTGTGGACCGGGGTTCGAATCCCACCACGGCAGATGGTGAAATTTGAATGCCATTAAAAAAATCTGCAATTAAAATTCTACTGATGACCACGAAACCATTGGCGATTGTTGTAAAAACCCATCTGGTTCACTGATGGTCCATTAGGGAAGGAAATCTGCCATCCTTCCCCGTCTGGCCTACATGTGACTCCAGACCCACAGCAATGTGGTTGACTCTTAAATGTCTTCAGGGATGAACAACAAATGCTGGCCCAGCCAGCGACGCCCATGTCCCACGAACGAACAAACCCCCTGTCCCCTCTCTCCTTTAGTGACCTCCCCCTGTCTCCTCTCTCCCTTAGTGACCTCCCCCTGTCCCCTCTCTCCCTCAGTGACCTCCCCCTGTCCCCTCTCCCTTAGTGACCTCCCCCTGTCCCCCCTCCCTTAGTGACCTCTCCCGTTCCCTCTCCTTTAGTGACCTCCCCCTGTCTCCTCTCCCTCAGTGACCTCCCCCTGTCCCCTCTCTCCTTTAGTGACCTCCCCCTGTCCCCTCTCTCCCTTAGTGACCTCCCCCTGTCTCCTCTCCCTTAGTGACCTCCCCCTGTCTCCTCTCTCCTTTAGTGACCTCCCCCTGTCTCCTCTCCCTTAGTGACCTCCCCCTGTCCCCTCTCTCCTTTAGTGACCTCCCCCTGTCCCCTCTCTCCTTTAGTGACCTCCCCCTGTCCCCTCTCTCCTTTAGTGACCTCCCCCTGTCTCCTCTCTCCCTTAGTGACCTCCCCCTGTCTCCTCTCTCCCTTAGTGACCTCCCCCGTCCCCTCTCCTTTAGTGACCTCCCCCCGTCCCCTCTCTCCTTTAGTGACCTCCCCCTGTCCCCTCTCTCCTTTAGTGACCTCCCCCTGTCCCCTCTCCCTTAGTGACCTCTCCCTGCCCCCTCTCCCTTAGTGACCTCCCCCTGTCCCCTCTCTCCTTTAGTGACCTCCCCCTGTCCCCTCTCTCCTTTAGTGACCTCCCCCTGTCCCCTCTCCCTTAGTGACCTCTCCCTGCCCCCGCTCCCTTAGTGACCTCTCCCATTCCCTCTCCCTTAGTGACCTCCCCCTGCCCCCTCTCCCTTAGTGACCTCCCCTTGTCCTCTCTCTCCCTCAGTGACCTCCCCCTGTCTCCTCTCCCTTAGTGACCTCTCCCTGTCCCCTCTCTCCTTTAGTGACATCCCTCTGTCCCCTCTCCCTCAGTGACCTCCCCCTGTCCCCTCTCCTTTAGTGACCTCCCCCTGTCCCCCCTCCCTTAGTGACCTCTCCCTGTCTCCTCTCCCTCAGTGACCTCCCCCTGTCCCCCTCTCCCTTACTGACCTCCCCCTGACCCCGCTCCCTTAGTGACCTCCCCCGTCCCCTCTCCCTTAGTGACCTCTCCCTGTCTCCTCTCCCTTTGAGACCTCCTCCTGCCCCCTGCCTGGGACACTAGACTCCGATGGTGCGTTGCTTCCGGTCACATGACACAATGGGCAGGATTTTACAGCTTCGCTCGGGCGAGATCATAAAATCCCGCCCGAGGCCAAGGGAACCTCGAGGTGGTCGAGTTTTGGCCAGGTTCTCTGCACAGACACACTAGGCCTGTGTTGGACTGCATCCCTGCAGACTGCTCCAGGTCCCCCTCGTGTGCGGAAAGCCCAAAGTTTGTTGGGACTTGGAATTCCCGACCTCTGCTCCTTGCCCTTGAGGTAAATTGGATTCCATAACAACAGGCACTCAAAATTCTCAAAATGTTGCGAGGCCTGAAGGGATGAACTTGTTGACTTCTGTCACTATTCTGAAGGGAAATGATCCCAGGCGCCCTTGGCAACATTTATCCTTCAATCAACATCAGATGGTCATATTGTTGTTTATGGGATCTTATTGTGCCTCCAGCATTGTGATATGGCAGCTGCTTCGGTAAAGCACTATTTTTTAATTCTTTCACACAGTGCGGGCATCATTGGCAAGGACAATATTTATTTGCCAGCCCCTTGAATTGAATGACCTGTTCAGCCGTATTAACTGTGCGCCCGGAGTCACACACGGGCCAGGCCAAGCCGAGTAAGGATGGCAGATTTCCTTCACTAAAGGGGGGCTTTATAATAACCAAGACCAACCTTCAGTTCCACATGTTAAATTCCACCAGCTGCCATTGTGGGATTTGAACCTGTGTCCCCAGAGCATGAGCCTGGACCACAGAACCGTAGAGTCCCGACAGTGCAGAAGAGGCCCTTCGGCCCATCGAGTCTGCACCGGCGCATGAAAGGCCCTGACCTGCCTACCTAATCCCACTTGCCAGCACTTGGCCCATAGCCCTGAATGTTATGGCGTGCCCAAGTACTCATCCAGGTGCTTTTTAAAGGATATGAGGCATCCCGTCTCCACCACCCTCCCAGGCAGCGCATTCCAGATCATCAAAATGTCTTGGCAGTTTTGAATAAACTGAAGGTCGATAAGTCCCCTGGGCCTGATGAAATGTATCCTAGGATTCTGTGGGAGGCAAAGGATGAGATTGCAGAGCCTTTGGCGTTGATCTTTGGGTCCTCGCTGTCCACGGGGATGGTGCCAGAGGACTGGAGAATGGCGAATGTTGTTCCTCTGTTTAAGAAAGGGAATAGAAATGACCCTGGTAATTATAGACCGATTAGTCTTACTTCGGTGGTTGGTAAATTGATGGAAAGGGTCCTTAGGGATGGGATTTACGACCATTTAGAAAGATGCGGATTAATCCGAGATAGTCAGCACGGATTCGTGAAGGGCAAGTCGTGCCTCACAAATTTGATAGAATTTTTTGAGGAGGTAACTAAGTGTGTTGATGAAGGTAGGGCAGTTGATGTCATATACATGGATTTTAGTAAGGCGTTTGATAAGGTCCCCCATGGTCAGCTTATGATGAAAGTAAGGAGGTGTGGGATAGAGGGAAAGTTGGCCGATTGGATAGGTAACTGGCTGTCTGACCGAAGACAGGGTGGTGGTGGATGGAAAATTTTCGGATTGGAGGCAGGTTGCTAGCGGTGTGCCGCAGGGATCAGTGCTTGGTCCTCTGCTCTTTGTGATTTTTATTAATGACTTAGAGGAGGGGGCTGAAGGGTGGATCAGTAAATTTGCTGATGACACCAAGATTGGTGGAGTAGTGGATGAGGTGGAGGGCTGTTGTAGGCTGCAAAGAGACATAGATAGGATGCAAAGCTGGGCTGAAAAATGGCAAATGGAGTTTAACCCTGATAAATGTGAGGTGATTCATTTTGGTAGGACAAATTTAAATGTGGATTACAGGGTCAAAGGTAGGGTTCTGAAGACTGTGGAGGAACAGAGAGATCTTGGGGTCCATATCCACAGATCTCTAAAGGTTGCCAGTCAAGTGGATAGAGCTGTGAAGAAGGCCTATAGTGTGTTAGCTTTTATTAACAGGGGTTGGAGTTTAAGAGCCGTGGGGTTATGCTGCAACTGTACAGGACCTTGGTGAGACCACATTTGGAATATTGTGTGCAGTTCTGGTCACCTCACTATAAGAAGGATGTGGAAGCGCTGGAAAGAGTGCAGAGGAGATTTACCAGGATGCTGCCTGGTTTGGAGGGTAGGTCATATGAGGAAAGGTTGAGGGAGCTAGGGCTGTTCTCTCTGGAGCGGAGGAGGCTGAGGGGAGACTTAATAGAGGTGTATAAAATGATGAAGGGGATAGATAGAGTGATCGTTCAAAGACTATTTCCTCGGGTGGATGGAGCTATTACAAGGGGGCATAACTATAGGGTTCGTGGTGGGAGATACAGGACGGATATCAGAGGTAGGTTCTTTACGCAGAGAGTGGTTGGGGTGTGGAATGGACTGCCTGCAGTGATAGTGGAGTCAGACACTTTAGAAACATTTAAGCGGTTATTGGATAGGCACATGGAGCACACCAGGATGATAGGGAGTGGGATAGCTTGATCTTGGTTTCAGATAAAGCTCGGCACAACATCGTGGGCCGAAGGGCCTGTTCTGTGCTGTACTGTTCTATCTATCTATCACCACCCCCGGGTAAAAAGATTTTCCCCAAATCCCTCCTAAACCTCCCACCCCTCACTTTTAACTTGTGTCTCCTCGTTACTGACCCTTCAACTCAGAGGAACAGCTGTTCCCTATCCACCCTGTCCATGTCTCTCATAATCTTGAACACCTCAATCAGGTCGCCCCTCAGTCTTCTCTGCTCCAGGGAAAACAACCCAAGCCTATCCAACCTCTCTTTATAACTTAAATGTTCCATCCCAGGCAGCATCCTGGCATGGAACATTTAAGTCACCCAAGTCCGGAATTGAAACCGGGTCCCTGGCGCTGTGAGGCACAGTAAGAAGTCTCACAACACCAGGTTAAAGTCCAACAGGTTTATTTGGTAGCAAATACCATTAGCTTTCGGAGCACAGCTCCTTCGTCAGATGGAGTGGTCTCTGTTCTCCAACAGTGCACAGACACAGAAATCAAATTACAGAATACTGATTAGAATGCAAATCTCTACAGCCAACCAGGTCTTAAAGGTACAGATAATGTGGGTGGAGGGAGCATTCAACACAGGTTAAAGAGATGTGTATTGTCTCCAGACAGAACAGCTAGTGAGATTCTGCAAGATCAGGAGGCAAGCTGTGGGGGTTACTGATAATGTGACATAAACCCAACATCCCGGTTTAGGCCGTCCTCATGTGTGCGGAACTTGGCTATCAGTTTCTGCTCAGCGACTCTGCGCTGTCGTGTGTCGTGAAGGCCGCCTTGGAGAACGCTTAGGCAGCAGTGCTGACCACTGTGCCACTGTGTCACCCAGGACTATTCGGTTAGTCACACCACCATTATTCCACTGCCTCCCCTTAAAGTTGCAAGTGTTTATTAATGTTAACACAGTTGATCAGTTGAAGTATGACATCTGTAAAAGCTGATGGATATGGAACGCGCATGTCGTTGTCTGAACACCAGGTGGCAGCCTAACAGCACATTGCACAATGCCACTCTGTCGTGTATTAATCTGTTACTGACAGAATACTGCAGAGAGGCTGCAAGTGGAAGCAACTCATTGTTAGTCCAACAATTCAGCTGTTTAATCTGACACAGCAAAAGCAAACAACAAAAAAAAAATGGAAAAAGAAATTACGGTGGAGAGAGAGAGATAGCGAGCCGCAGAAGTGCAACAGCCAGACAAATTCAGGATTTAATTTATTTTAAAAATTGGAAGAACTTCCTACAACTGCTCACAAAGGATAACACTGCCAATCCCTCTCTCATTTGGCAGTGAGATGTGTGAATTTTTGGTTCAATCTATTCTGATGCAAAGCCAAATGAGCGTCATTGGTCTGGTCATCGATCAAGGGCTGCATGGTGGCACAGTGGTTAGCACTGCTGCCTCACAGTGCCAGGGACCCGGGTTCCATTCCTGACTTGGGTCACCATCTGTGTGGAGTCTGCACGTTCTCCCCCGTGTCTGCGTGGGTTTCCTCCGGGTGCTCCAGTTTCCTCCCACAGTCCGAAAGACATGCTGGTTAGGGTGCATTGGCCGTGCTAAATTCTCCCTCAGTGTGAACCGAACAGGCGCCAGAGTGTGGCGGCTAGGGGATTTTCACAGTAACTTCATTGCGGTGTTAATGTAAGCCTACTTGTGACACTTTAAAATTTGTGTTTGATGTTAAATCTCACTGATAGTGTGTACCCGCCCTGTCCAAAGATGTGCAGGTTCGGTGGACTGGCCACGAGCAATGCGTGGGGGTTACGGGTACAGGGCGGGGGATTGTGGGCCTAGGGGAGAGTGCTCTTTCAGAGAGTGGGTGCAGACTCGATGAGTGGGAAGGCCTCCTTCTGCACTGTGGGGATTCGATGGTTCCCGTGTCAAAACCTTCAGATTCTTTGTGGAGCTTCATGATTGTTGGAAAGAGTAAAAAAACAACGCCCGCAAAAAATAACCTGTCAGAAATCTTGAGCGCAGCTATTCGAACAAAAAGACTCAATCAGTCCTGTATCATAGAATCCCTACAGTGCCGAAGGAGGACATTCAGCCCATCGAGTCTGCACCGTCAACAATCTCATCCCCGTATCACCACATATTTACCCTGCTAATCCCCCTGACTTACCCCCAACACTGCTGGGCAATTTAGTATGGCCATCAACCTAATCCGCACATCTTTGGACTGTGGGAGGAAACCGGAGCACCCGGAGGAAACCCACGCAGACACGGGGAGAACGTTCAAACTCCACACAGACAGTCACCCAAACTGGGAATCGAACCTGGATCCCTGGTGCTGTGAGGCAGCAGTGCTAACCACTGTGCCACCATGCCGCCCCTAGCAGCCATCCTGAGGAGCATTGTTCCATTCCTGACACAGTAAGAAGTCTAACAACACCAGGTTAAAGTCCAACAGGTTTATTTGGTAGCAAATGCCACTAGCTTTCGGAGCGCTGCTCCTTCGTCAGGTGGAGTGGGAGATGTGCTCACAAACAGGGCATACAGAGACACAAACTCAATTTACAGAATAATGATTGGAATGCTAATCAAGCTAATCAATGCTAATACAGCTAATCAAGTCTTAAAGGTACAGACAATGTGAGTGGAGAGAGCATTAAGCACAGGTTAAAGAGATGTGTATTGTCTCCAGACAGGACAGCTAGTGAGATTTTGCAAGTCCAGGCAAGTTGTGGGGGTTACAGATAGTGTGACATGAACCCAAGATCCCGGTTGAGGCCATCCTCATGTGTGTGGAACTTGGCTATCAGTCTCTGCTCAGCGACTCTGCGTTGTCGTGTGTCGTGAAGGCCGCCTTGGAGAACGCTTACCCGAAGATCAGAGGCTGAATGCCCATGACCGTTGAAGTGTTCCCCAACAGGAAGAGAACAGTCTTGCCTGGTGATTGTCGAGCGGTGTTCATTCATCCGTTGTCATAGCGTCTGCATGGTTTCCCCAATGTACCATGCCTCGGGACATCCTTTCCTGCAGCGTATCAGGTAGACAACGTTGGCCGAGTTGCAAGTGTATGCACCGTGTACCTGGTGGATGGTGTTCACACGTGAGATGATGGCATCCGTGTCGATGATCCGGCACGTCTTGCAGAGGTTGCTGTGGCAGGGTTGTGTGGTGTCGTGGTCACTGTTCTCCTGAAGGCTGGATAGTTTGCTGCGGACAATGGTCTGTTTGAGGTTGTACGGCTGTTTGAAGGCAAGAAGTGGGAGTGTGGGGATGGCTTTGGTCTCCACACCATTCCTGACAGCCAGTGCTCATTTTGCCAAATGCTTACTTTGTAAATAGAGGCCCAGGAAATTTTCTCAGGACTTTTCACCTGAGACTCTGACTGTCTGACTTCTCTTTCCCCGGCAGCGCTCCTGACCTGTTGAGTATTTCCATCTTTTGAATGTTTTTATTTTCCGATTTCCAGGACAATTTCACCTTGGCTGACTTTTATTTCATTCACACCCGTCACTACTGCCAGCTACGGTGTCTAATGTGGAGTTTACCCAATCACACAAGGAGGCTATTCGGCCCATTGTGTACTGTACCGCCTCTCCGACTGAGCAATTCACCTTGTCCCATTTCCTTGCCTTTTTCCCAGTAATGTTTTTCCTTCAGATAATAATCCAAATCCTCTTGGAATATCTTGATTGATCCTATAGAATCATAGAATCCCTACAGTACAGAAGGAGGCCATTCGGATCATCGGGTCTGCACCGACCACAATCCCACCCAGGCCCTACCCCCGTAACCCCACATATTTACCCTAGCCAGTCCCCCTGACACTAAGGGGCAATTTAGCATGTCCAATCCACCTAACCTGCACATCTTTGGGCTGTGGGAGGAAACCGAAGCACCTGGAGGAAACGCATGCAAACACGGGGAGAACGTGCAGACTCCGCACAGACCTGAGGCTGGAATCGAACCCGGGTCCCTGGCGCTGTGAGGCAGCAGTGCTAACCACTGTGCCAACGTACAGAACCAACTTTTGTGATGGCTGGAACAATAGGCATGGCCCATTTACTGATGCTGACAGATTCCAAAACTTCAGTCCTCACCAGTCGCTTCAAGTCAGTTTCCACCTTTGGGCTGGTAATAGATGGCACAGACATTGTTCATGTTCAGTTTGACTGTAATGTCCTCCCCAGTTCACCATCGAAAGCAATAGTGAGCTTTTTAAAGATTCCTGTGAGGTTTGTCTCTCCATTGGTCATTATGTTGACTTCAGTCCAGTTCAGTCAAATCTTCTCCAGCCGTGCACGACCCATCGTCACTGGGTAGTTTCCCATTGAGTTGTACAGCCACTTCAATTCAGGGGAACCACTTCACCTGTGTGTGTCTTCAGCACTGCCCTTGATGGCTCTAAGGGGATGTGTTGGAGTTTCTCATTGTAGAGAGTCTCTGGCACCAGCGAAACTGCTGCCCCAGTGTCAACTTCCATCCTTACTGACTGCCCATCCCGTAGTGGAGTGACCCAGTATCTGTGTGTGGTACCAGCAATGGTTAGCAAATATGGTAACTCCACCTCTGACTCTGAGCCTCTTTGCTCTTTTGACCCTCTGATACAGAATGGACACCTCTTTTATTTTGTTAAAATGTTGTGTTGGTTTGCCCTTCCTTCTTATTTTTATTCATGGCTTGCTTTTTCTTCCTGGATGTCCTTTTTATCCACAGCATCGACATTCCAGCGGCATTCAGCAGCAGAATGTCCTGGCTTTGCACTCCCGTATCATGTTCAAGCTCCGACGGCTTTGGGTGTCAATTCTGTGGACATTTTATGTATTCGAGTCATTGCTGGGCTTCCTTTACAGCCAGTTCAATAGAAACAGTGATTTCAACGGCTCTCTGCTGAGTGAGATCACTCTCGGTTAACAGACATTTTTGTGTTGCTTCAATGCATACACCACAAACAAATCTGTCCCGGATAGTGTCATTCAGCACATCCCCAAACTCACAATATTCTGCAAGGACAGCCACAAATTGTGTGTTTGACTCCCCCAACTCCCCTTGGTTTATTTTATGGAATCTAAAGCGCTTTGCAGTCACCAGGGGTTCAGGTGAAAAATGCGCTTGCAAAATATCGACAAATTTGTTTGTACATTCTCGTGCCGGGTTTGTCAGGTTGCACTAAACTGCGGAGGAGATAAAATGTTTTTCCCCATCACACTCAGGAAAGCGGGAACCATAAGATCTTCAGCTGTTTCATTTGCCTGCGTAAAATAGTCAAAATGCTCAGTATAAAAACTCCATCGCTCCACAATTTCATCAAAAGCTCCAACGATGCCAAAAACTCCCATCATTCTTTACTAATGCAGGTTTCCCATATACTTACTTTGCAACAATGCTTCCAGTAGCTGCCTCCATTTTCCTTACGCACCAAGGTACTAATCTGAGCTTCGGTTTGTCTTTTACTATAGCCGGCTCCGTAATTTGTCTGTAGAATGAGTATCTTTTACTCACGTCCACATTAACCTACTAGTTCTCCACTGCGGGTGTGAAAGGCTTTCTTCTGCTACGTTTTCCTCGCTAAAACTTATTTTTCAAATGGCTCAGCAAGCGCACGTCCGTATAGTCCTCGTCGCCAGTTTGTGTTGTTGTATTTGGATACATGACACTCGAAGCACTGGGTTAAAAATGAGCAGAGTTGTTATATGTGGTGTGTGATCTCTTCCGGGCTGATGCTTCTCTGTTTTCCTCTCTGCACCTTACGACATGCGTTCCATTTGCATACATGACAGCATCAAGGCTCTGCATTGAGGAACCAGTACAAGAACAAAGAACAAAGAAAAGTACAGCACAGGAACAGGCCCTTCGGCCCTCCAAGCCCATGCTGATCATGATGCCCTAACTAAACTAAAAAAACCTTCTCCTTTACTCGGTCCGTATCCCTCTATTCCCTCCCTATTCATGTACCCATCCAGATGCCTCTTAAATGTTGCTAATGTATCTGCTTCCACCACCTCCTCTGGCAGCGCGTTCCAGGCACCCACCACTCTCTGCATGAAAAACTTCCCCCGCACATCTCCCTTAAACTTTCCCCCTCTCACCTTGAACCTGTACTCCCTTGTAATTGACACTTCCACCCTGGGAGAAAAGCATCTGACAATCCACCCTGTCTATACCTCAATTTTGTAGACCTCTATCAGGTCTCCCCTCAGCCTCCATCTTTCCAGTGAAAACAATCCTAGTTTATTCAACCTCTCCTCATCGCCAACACCCTTGAGACCAGGCAACATCCTGGTGAACCTTCTCTGCACTCTCTCCAAAACTTCTTCCATGTCCTTCTGGTTGTGTAGCAATCAGAGCTGCATGCAATACTCCAAATGCGGCCTAATCAATGTTTTATACAGCTGCAATATGATTTGCTAACTCTTGTACTCAATGACCAGGCTGACGATATGCCTTCTTAACCACCTTGGTCACCTGTGTTGCCACTTTTAGGGAATTGTGGACCTGCACACCCAGATCCCTCTGTATGTTAATGTTCCTAAGGGTTCTGCCATTTACAGTATAATTCACACCTAAATTTGATCATCAGACAAATAAGACCATAAGACATAGGAGCAGAATTAGGCCATTCGGCCCATTAATGCTGCTTTGTCATTCACTCAGGGCTGATATGTTTCTCAACTCCATTCTCCCGCCGTTTCCCTGTATCCTTTGATCCCCTTACCAATCAAGAACCTATCTATCTCTGTCTTAAATACAGTCAATAACCTGGCCTCCACAGCCTTCAACGGCAATAGTAAGAGACCTCACAATACCAGGTTAAAGTCAACAGGTTTATTTGGAATCATGAGCTTTGGGAGCTTTGGCATATATAGGCAAAGACACAATTACAAGATAATCACAGATTGGAGTGTGGAGAGTGGTTGGAATGCGACTCTTTACAGGTAATCAAGTCTTTACAGATACAGACAGTGCGAGTGGAGAGAGGGATAATCACAGGTTAAAGAGGTGTGAATTGTCTCCAGCCAGGACAGTTGGTAGGATTTTGCAAGCCCAGGCCAAATGGCAGGGATTACATGTAGTGTGACATGAACTCAAGATCCTGGTTGAGGCCGTCCTCATGCGTGCGGCATCTGTTGGACTTTAACCTGGTGTTGTGAGACCTCTTACTGTACCCACCCCAGTCCAACGCTGGCACCTCCACTTCAGTGGCAATGAATTCCATAGATTCACCACCCTCTGGCTGCAGAAATTTCTCGACCTCTCTTCTCTCCTTTAAGACACTCAGTTGAACCTACCTCTTCAGTGAAGCTTTTGGTCACTTGTCCTGATCTCACTTTCAATGGCTCACTCATGGAGATCATTCTGCTCTGTGCTGACCTTTTGTTTTGCAGTTAGTCCCACTCCACCGCTCTACCTCCATGGCCCTGCCAATTTGGTTTGATAAACCAAAGCACGCTGGGGCATTTTTGTTACCTTTCAGGCGCTATGTAAGTGCAGATTATGGGTGGCATGGTGGCACAGTGGTTAGCACTGCTGCCTCACACCACCAGGGACCTGGATTCAATTCTGGCCTCGGGTGACCATTTATGTAGAGTTTACATGTTCTCCCCATGTCTGCGTGGGTTTTGTCCAGATACTCCGGTTTCCTCCCACACTCCAAAGGTGTGCGGGTTAGGAGGATCGGCCATGCTAAATTGCCCCTTGGTGTCAGGGGGATTAGCAGGATTAATACGTGGGGTTACAGGGGGATAGGGCTTGGGTGGGATTGTGGTTGGCGCAGGCTCAATGGGCCAAATGGCCTCCTTCTGCACTGTAGGGATTCTCTGATTCTATGATTCAAATTGCTATTCTTGAGTCTATCCTCAATGTAATAGCTGGCTATTTAACCGGGTGAACCATGAATTGCAAATAAAAACATGGACAGAGAGCAAAAGAGTAGGAAAAGAGAGTGAGATCTCAGTACGTGAATGGGTGGCACAGTGGTTAGCACTGCTGCCTCACAGCGCCAGGGACCCGGGTTCGATTCCCGGCTTGGGTCACTGCATGTGCGGAATCAGCATGTCCTCTCCATGTCTGCGTGGGTTTCCTCCGGGTGCTCCGGTTTCCTCCCACAGTCTGAAATTGCTAAATTCTCTCTCAGTGTACCCGAACAGGCGCCGGAGTGTGGCAACTTGGGGATTTTCACAGTAAATTCATTTGTCTGGATAGCGCTCAAGAAACAATACTTTTCACTGTATGTTAATACATGTGACAATAATAAATCAAATTAAATCAAATTACAATGTGAATGTAGCCATGATGTGGAGATGCCCAAGTTGGACTGGGGTGGGCACAGTAAGAGGTCACCTGATGAAGGAGCAGCGATCCGAAAGCTCGAGATTCCAAATGAACCTATTGAACTTTAACCTGGTGCCGCGAGACTTCTTCTGGTGTGAATGTCAGCCTACTTGTGACACTAATAAATAAGCTAAAAAAAAAAATTTAGGGCTCTAATCAACACCTGGAAAGTAGGTTTTATCAAGAAAGTTCAGTTTATATTCCAAAAGTCTGGAACCTCCCACAGAAAATGAGTGTCGCCTTTTCCTATATAAGCGCAGACACAATTATCTGAAAATAAGACTCCAAGTATGCCTCTGCCACAAAATAACCTGAGCATCAGGTGCAATTCCAAAAGTCCTTAATTGGCTGTGAAACACATTGAGATGGCTCGAGGTCATGTAAGTCTGACCATCAACGCGAGCCTTTCTCTGCAGCTCAGTGTAGGAACAAGCTAAACCTTGCCGAACCTAAGAGGTTGAGGAATGTTTTGATGTTCAAAGCCAGTGGTTGATGAGGAATTTCCCTTTTGGTGCGGGGGTCAAGAACACCAGATTTAAGACGCTTGCTAAAAGCGCCAGAGTGGGAATTGTGAAGTTGTTTTTATACACAGACAGTTGTTATGGTCTGGAAAACACTCTGCGAGAGGATGGTGGAGGCAGATACAATAGCAACTCTCAAAAGAGAATTCAATAATGACTTGAAAATAAAAGAGAAAAAGAAATCAGGGCGGGAAAGGGTTTGAGATTATTTTGATACATCTTTCAATGCTGGCGCAGAGAACCTTGTCCAGATAGCCTCCTCCATACTGTCTGATTCCAGGAACTGTAATACACACTGAGATGGAGACGGCAATATGGTGATAATTAGTACATGCAGTATTTATGGCAGTCCCAGAATGTCCCAATTGCTTTTCTGTGGGGGATTCCTTTGCAATTCAGACTGAAGCCTCTCCCACAGTGCACGGTTCCAGATGCTACGCTCTCTGACCAACGCCAATTCATTAGCCCCGATCACCTTGCAACGTCCCACTCACTGCCGCCATCGGCCTCCGAAGCATCCTCCTTTCCTTCTTTGGGAATGAGCAGACGAATCTGAGCCTCTCTGCAGCCGTGCTGAGAGGGTGCAGCACGGTCTGAGGAGCTGGTTTCTGGGCGAAACATGAAGCCGAGGCCCCCTCGCGGGTGACTATGGGCGGCACGGTGGCACACATTGGTTAGCACTGCTGCCTCACAGCATCAGGGTCCTGGGTTCGATTCCCGCCTCAGGTCACTGTCTGTGTGGAGTTTGCACGTTCTTCCCGTGTCTGCGTGGGTTTCCTCCGGGTGCTCCGGTTTCCTCGCACAGTCCAAAGATGTGAGGGTTAGGTTGATTGGCCAGGCTAAATTGCACATTAGTGTCAGGGGGTTAGCAGGGTAAATAAGTGGGATTATGGGGATAGGGACCGGGTGGGATTGTGATTGATGCAGACTCGATGGGCCAAATGGCCTCTTTCTGCGCTGTAGAGATTCTATGATCTCACGCCACTATTTCAAAGAAGTGGGGTTGGGGGGGGGGGGGGGCGGTGGAGGGGGGGGAGGGGGGGGAGGTGGGGGGGGGGGGCGGTGGAGGGGGGGGAGGGGGGGGAGGTGGTGGGGGGGGAGGCGGTGGGGGGGGGGCGGCGGTGGTGGTGGCAGGGTGGGGGAGGGGGGGCGTTTTCTGAAATAACTCCTCAGAGGCCAGTGTCCGTTCACCAGATTCCCTTTATTTATAAACTTAATCCCACCCCTCAGATTGGTTCAAGTACAATGTCAGAATCCGGAGTACCAGTAACCCCGATAAGTTCTTATTATATACACAGGTGAGACTCCCTGATTGGGGAGGCAATCACTACCTCAATCAGGGAGCTCATACTCCAAGAGGCCCACCTCATGGGCCTGGCTGAGGTCATTACATTCTCCCTGGTACCTTGAACAATGTTAATCCCTCAATCAACGTCACCTAAACAGTTTATCCAGCCATTAACTCAGTGCTGTTTGTGGGAGCTGGCTGTGTATAAACTGACAGATGCAGTTCCCACTTTACAACACTGACTATACTTCAAAAGTACTTGATTGGCTGTCAAGTCCTTTAGGACTTCCTGAGACTGAGAAAACTGCAATAAAAATGTTCTTTCTTGGGACATGGGCATCACTGGCTGGCCGGCATTTATTGCCCATCCCTAGTTGCCCTTGGAGGGCAGTTGAGAGTCAACCACATTGCTGTGTCTCTGGAGTCACATGTAGGCCAGACCGGGTAAGGGCAGCTGATTTCCTTCCCTAAAGGACATTAGGGAACCAGATGAGTTTTTTCGACAATCGACAATGGTTTCATGGCCATCAGTAGATTCCTAATTCCAGATTTTGTTTTATTGAGTTCAAATTCCACCATCTGCCGTGGTGGGATTCGAACCCGGGTCCCCAGAACATTAGCTGAGTTTTATGGATTAATAGTCTTATGATAATACCACTAGGTCATCGCCTCCCGAGGGTAGCGCTGACACCTTTCCCCCTCGTCACCCATGAATGGGTCTAATTGAAAATCCAGCACGACCAGGTGGTAGCCTCTGCCTCAGTGACCCTGTCTCTGAGCCTGTCTCTGCAGGACTGAGGAAGTTCAGACCCTACATATTAATTCAGGCTCTGTGTACAATTAATGAGCATGTTCCTGGTGCAGCCTTGATAATGAATTTATTGTTAGCGATGGCAAGCTTCCTTTTGACACAGTAAGCACCAGTTTATTGCTCACGCAATGTGTATAATGATTCTATCACCAGAATCTAGCGGTATAGTTGATATTGATCCTTCCATTGTGCCCCTAATTACAGAATGCAGAGGTTTTCCTGCAATGAAGTAATTACCACTGAAATAACTGGGTGACGTTTTGCATTATAGTCTGTCTGTACACACAGCGATGCTCCGATCCTCGGTAGGAAGTTTCAAAACACTGCAAAGCAATAGATAATGTGCATGGTGGCACAGTGGTTAGCACTGCTGCCTCACAGCGCCAGGGACCCGGGTTCAATTCCCGGTTTGGGTCACTGTGTGGAGTCTGCATGTTCTCTCTGTGTCTGCGTGGGGGTGCTCCGGTTTCCTCCCACATTCCAAAGGTGCGGGTTAGGTGGATTGGCCATGCTTAATTGCCCCTTAGTGTCCCGGGATGCATAGGTTAGCGGGATTAGTAGGGTAAATATGTGTGGTTACGGGATAGGGCCTGGGTGGGATTGTTGTCAGTGCAGACTCGATGGGTCAAATGGCTTCCTTCTGTACTGTAGGGATTCTATGTGCCTGTACTCAGACTCCCAAAGCAACTGCTCTACTCTGACCCCGGAGGCCACAGGTGTCTCCCAGGAGGACAGGGGAGTTGCTTTAGGGATGATTCTCGGAGCATCCGCTGAAGTGGTCAAACTTTTCTGTCGACTCCCGCGAGACTCTGGCTTGCCACTGGCCAAGATAAGAAGCCTCATTCGGGAAGACACTCGCGGCGGCACAGTGGTTAGCACTGCTGCCTCACGACGCCAGGGACCCAGGTTCGATTCCCGGCTTGGGTCACTGTCTGTGTGGAGTTTGCACGTTCTCCTTGAGTCTGCGTGGGTTTCCTTCGGATGCTCCAGTTTCCTCCCACAGTCCGAAAGATGTGTTGGTTAGGGCGCATTGACCCGAACAGGCGCCGGAGTGTACGACGAGGGGATTTTCACAGTAACTTCATTGCAGTGTTAATGTAAGCCTTACTTGTGACACTAATAAACTAAACTAAGACGCCAAACATCTCGAGAGACTTTGTGAGGAACGTGCAGAAGTGAATTCGAGATGTTGGGAGTGGAGTGCAGAAACCTCCAGACAACCTACCACCCCGACCAAATAAACATAGTGGAACAATTCTGACAGGACTGGGCAGACTGGATACAGCTCTGATGAAGCCTGACTTGAAATGTTGGCTCTATTCTCTCTCCACAGATGCTGTCAGACCTGCTGAGTTTCTTCAGCCTTTTCTGTTTTTGTTTCAGATTCCTGCAACTGCAGTATTTTATCTTTAAGTTTAAAGTTTATTTATTATTCGTCACAAGTAAGGCTTACATTCACACTGCAATGAATTAACTGTGAAAATCCCCTAGCCGCCACACTCCGGCGCCTGGTCGGGTCACACTGAGGGAGAATTTAGCACGGCCAATGCACCCTAACCAGCACGTCTTTCGGACTGTGGGAGGAAACCGGAGCACCCGGAGGAAACCCATGCAGACACGGGGAGAATGTGCAGTGTGACTTTGTTACACAGAATTAACAATTTTATTCTGAACCATTTGAAAACAGTTGACACTTTGCCCATTTGGTGGGTGCCATGCTCTCCGCCTTATTAACTGGCAACGTTAGCTTGGGGCTGGCATCATTCCCTCAGCACAATGAAAAGGTTTGCAAGCTGAGTCTGTGGAATTCATTACCACAGGAAGTAGTTGATGCCAAAACATTGAATGTATTCAAGGGGCGGCTGGATATAGCACTTGGGCCGAATGGGATCGAAGGTTATGGGGAGAAAGCAGGATTAGGCTATTGAGTTGGACGATCAGCCATGATTGTGACGAATGGTGGAGCA
Source organism: Mustelus asterias (assembly GCF_964213995.1). Taxonomy (NCBI): domain Eukaryota; kingdom Metazoa; phylum Chordata; class Chondrichthyes; order Carcharhiniformes; family Triakidae; genus Mustelus; species Mustelus asterias. Next base: position 61,423,238 of record NC_135823.1, read on the forward strand.
GGCTCGAAGGGCCGAATGGCCTCCTCCTGCTCCTATCTTCGATGTTTCTATGATTTGCACAGTGACTTCTTCCCACAAAGACAGGTGGCTAGAGTAGCGGACAGGGGACTTTTAAGGGGGAAGACGGTGGTGTAGTGTTGATGTCACCAGGCTAGCAATCCAGAGCCCACCTGAATGCTCTGGGGACACAGGTTCAAATCCCACCACAGCAGCTGATGGAATTTAAATCCAATTTTTAAAAAATTCTCAATTTCATAGAATCCCTGCAGTGCAGAAGAGGCCATTCTGCCCATCGAGTCTGCACCAGCTGTCTCACAGAGTATCCAACCCTGTCCTCCCACTTATCCCTGTAATTCTACACATTTACCATGGCTAATCCAACTAACCTCGACACATTGGGACACGAAAGGGCAATTTAGCATGACCAATCAACCTAACCCGCACAACTTTGGAGTGTGGGAGGAAACCCACGCAGACACGGGGAGAATGTGCAAACTTCACACGGACAGTGACCCAAGCCGGAAATTGAACCCAGGTCCCTGGCGCTGTGAGGGAACAGTGCTGACCGCTGTGCCACCGTGCCTGCTCCCTGTCATTGCTGACTGGAACTGGAGACGGACCCCGTGGACCTCTTACACTGATCCTTTCTCCTGGCACTCTCTGGCTCTGAGATTGTTACAGCGCTGTGCCGCGGAGGCACTGAATTCGAGGGAACAGATGGAGTAAGTTGGACAAAGGACTAGTTGGTTAATTGGCACACACTGTGGAAAATTGAACCGTGCATCGTGCAGTTAATTAAGACAAAGTCCACAGAACGCTACAGGGAAGCTGAGCAATGTTTATATTTTCTGTTCTGATCCGAGTGTAATTTGCTTTCAGGCAAGCAAGTGAACTTGATTTTAACCCAGCACCCATCAGGTCAACACGTGGCAGTAACAAGTGATTGCTGTTTTCGGGAGCGTGGCTGCAGGCTGGTTACAGCATAAACAAATTCAGTTAGTTTGTGAGGCTATAGGAGTGGAAGTAAATGTACATGTTAAGGGTGGCATGATAATAGATCACAATGAAATGACACTACTTTGTGCTATAATAGGGTAGGCCATTGCAATGGACCGAATTAGTTATTGGATTCCGAAAAGAACAGCGAAGCATTCACATTTTGGTCCAGAGATGAAAGAAGAATATAATTGGACCTCATTTGATAGTCTGCTCTCCTTAACGTTCATTAGCCGATGCTCAGCCATCAGAAGATTACAATGATGCAATTTCCCTCCCAGAATAAAAGGAGCCGTCAACATCAGAAGGACATTAATGCAAGCTGGGGAAAAATAGGGAAATTAGACAGAGAAAAATAATCATTGGTTTAAAGGATCGTGAACGAAGCCCAGTCCATCACTCAAACCAGCCTCCCATCCATTGACTCTGTCTACACTTCCCGCTGCCTCGGCAAAGCAGCCAGCATAATTAAGGACCCCACGCACCCCGGACATTCTCTCTTCCACCTTCTTCCTTCGGGAAAAAGATTAAAAAGTCTGAGGTCACGTACCAACCGACTCAAGAACAGTTTCTTCCCTGCTGCCCTCAGACTTTTGAATGGACCTACCTTATATTAAGTTGATCTTTCTCTACTCCCCAGCTATGACTGTAACATTACATTCTGCACTCTCTCCTTTCCTTGTCCCCTATGTGCTCTATGAATGGTACGTTTCGTCTGCATAATGCGCAGGAAACAATACTTTTCACTGTTTCCCAATACATGTGACAATAATAAATCAAATCAAGTATTTAGATTTTGAGAAGCTGTCTTCAGACTAATACCGCAGTGATTATATCTTCCAATCCCATCATGGCAGCTGGAGCAGTTTAAATTCAATTCGTTACTAAATCTCATTAATAACCGTGAAGCGGCCAGATTGTCTCAAAATCCCATCTGGCTGACTAATGGCCTTTCTGGAAAACAATCTATCTTTCTGACCTGGTCTGGCCTCCAGGATAATCATGATGTGGAGATGCCGGCGTTGGACTGGGGTAAACACAGTAAGAGCTTTAACAACACCAGGTTAAAGTCCAACAGGTTTATTTGGTAGCAAATACCATTAGCTTTCGGAGCGCTGCTCCTTCGTCAGATGGAGTGGAATCTGACGAAGGAGCAGCGCTCCGAAAGCTAATGGTATTTGCAACCAAATAAACCTGTTGGACTTTAACCTGGTGTTGTTAAAACTGTTACTCCAGGATAACTCCAGGCCCACAGAGCCTGACTCTGAGCTACCTCTCTGAAATAGTGCAGCAAGCCACTCCGTTAAGGGGCGACTGGGGATGGGAATAAATGCTGACAATGTTTAAAGTTTATTGATTAGTGTCACAAGTAGGCTTAGGTTAACACCGCAATGAAGTTACTGTGAAAATCCCCCAGTCGCCACACTCCGGCGTCTGTTACACCTTATGGTTTTATGGACTGTGATAGGGTGAAAGAAAGGAGGGTGTGTTCTGGTCACCCTATTATAGAAAGGTTATTATTAAACTAGGAAGAGTGCAGAAAAGATTTACTGAATAGACTGGGACTTTTTTCTCTGGAGCGCAGAATGCTGAGGGGTGACCTTATAGAGGTCTATAAAATAATGAGGGGCACAGATCAGCTAGATAGTCAATATCTTTTCCCAAAGGTAGGGGAGTCTAAAACTAGAGGGCATAGGTTTAAGGTGAGAGGGGAGAGATACAAGAGGGTCCAGAGGGGCAGTTTTTTCACACAGAGGGTGGTGAGTGTCTGGAACAAGCTGCCAGAGGTAGTAGTAGAGGCGGGTACAATTTTGTTTTTTAAAAAGCGTTTAGACAGTTACATGGGTAAGATGGGTATAGAGGGATATGGGCCAAATGTGGGCAATTGGGACTAACTTAGTGGTTAAAAAAAAGGGCGGCATGGACAAGTTGGGCCGAAGGGCCTGTTTCCATGCTGTAAACCTCTATGACTCTATGACTCTGTGACAAAGGAAATGATGGTGCAAATTTAGCTATAGGGTGGGGGGAGGGGGGCGGAATTGAAGAGGAAAAGCAACAAAAGATGGTTCTAGACGAGCAACAAATGAGAACAGAGCCATAAGCAGCAGCTAAGAACACAGGGCAGTGGTTATGATCTGAAATTGCTGAGTGCAGTGTTAATTCTGGAAAGCTGTAAAATACCTAACTGAATGAAAAGACTGCAGTCACAGTATTGTGATAGCACTGCTGCTTCACAGCGCTAGGTGCATTGGGCGATATGGTGGCACAGTGGTTAGCACTGCTGCCTCACCACGCCAGGGACTTGGGTTCGATCCCCTGCTTGGGTCACTGTCTGTGCGGTGTCTGCACGTTCTCCCCGTGTCTGCGTGGGTTTCCTCCGGGTGCTTCAGTTTCCTCCCACATTCCGAAAGACGTGCTGGTTAGGTGCTAAATTCTCCCTCAGTGTACCCGAACAGGCGCCGGAGTGTGGCGACTGGGGGATTTTCACAGTAACTTCATTGCGGTGTTAATGTAAGACTACTGATGACACTAATAGATATACTTAAACATCCCACTCACTGGGCATGACGTCATGTTGGTGTGAACTACGACTGCTTTTTAAGAATAGGGAACAGGCAGCATGACCTCTGAGAGGGGCGGCACGGTAGCACAGTGGTTAGCACTGCTGCTTCACAGCTCCAGGGATCTGGGTTCGATTCCCGGCTTGGGTCACTGTCTGTGTGGAGTTTGCACATTCTCCTCGTGTCTGCGTGGGTTTTCTCCAGGTGCTCCGGTTTCCTCCCACAGTCCAAAGATGTGCGGGTTAGGTTGATTGGCCATGCTAAAATTGCCCTTAGTGTCCTGGGATGCGTAGGTTAGAGGGATTAGTGGGTAAATGTGTAAGGAAATGGGGGCAGGGCCTGGGTGGGATTGTGGTCGGTGCAGACTCGATGGGCCGAATGGCCTCTTTCTGTGCTGTAGGGATTCTAAGATTCTAAGGGCAGGCGGAGGTGAGGACTATAATGTCCACGGAGCATCACAGAGTCCAAGGGGACAGAGAGCCCACTGGCCAGCTCCGGACAGGTCGGGCGTTCATAGAAGCAGGAGTAGGCCATCCGGCCCTTTGAGCCTGCTCCCCCATTCATTTTGATCATGGCTGATCATCAAATTCAATATCCTGATTCCCCCCCCCCTTCCCCCCTCCTGCCCATATCCCTTGATCCCTTTAGCCCCAAGAGCTATATCTAATTTCTTCTTGAAATCACATAACGTTTTGGCCTCAACTACATTCTGTGGTAGTGAATTCCACACATTCACCACTCTCTGGGTGAAGAAATTTCTCCTCACCTCAGTTCTAAAAGGTTTACCCCTTTTCCTCAAACTAAATGATTTGGAGGAAAATGTAACTGGATTGATTAGTAGGTTTGCGGACGACACAAAGGTTGGTGGATTTGTAGATAGCGATGAGGACCATCAGAGGATACAGCAGGATATAGATCAGTTGGAGACTTGGGCGGAGAGATGGCAGATGGAGGTTAATCTGGACAAATGTGAGGTCATGCATTTTGGAAGGTCTAATAAAGATAGGAAATATACAGTAAATGGCAGAACCCTTTAGAGTATTGATAGGCAAAGGAATCTGGGTGTACAGGTATACAGGTCACTGAAAGTGGCAATGCAGGTGGAGAAGGTAGTCAAGAAGGCATACAGCATGCTTGCCTTCATCGGCCGGGGCATTGAGTTTATAAATTAGCAAGTCATGTTGCAGCTTTACAGAACCTTAGTTAGGCCGCACTTGGAATATAGTGTTCAATTCTGGTCGCCACACTACCAGAAGGATGTGGAGGCTTTGGAGAGGCTACAGAAAAGATTTACCAGGATGTTGCCTGACATGGAGGGCATTAGCTATGAGGAGAGGTTGGAGAAACTTGGTTTGTTCTCACTGGAACGACGGAGGTTGAGGGGCGACCTGATAGAAGTCGACAAGATTATGAGAGGTATGGACAGAATGGATAGTCAGAAGCTTTTTCCCAGGGTGGAAGAGTCAATTACTAGGGGGGCACAGGTTTAAGATGCGAGGGGCAAGGTTTAAAGGAGATGTACGAGGCAGATTTTTTACACAGAGTAGTGGGTGCCTGGAACTCGTTGCTGGGGGAGGTAGTGGAAGCGGACACGGTAGTGACTTTTAAGGGGTGTCTTGACAAATACATGAATAGGATGGGAATAGAGGGATATGGTCGCCAGAAGGGTAGGGGGTTTTAGTTAAGTCAGGCAGCATGGTCGGTGCAGGCTTGGAGGGCTAAAGGGCCTGTTCCTGTGCTATAATTTTCTTTGTTCTTTGTTTATGACCCCTAGTTCTGGACTCCCCCACCATTGGGAACATTCTTTCTGAATCTACCCTGTCTAACCTTGTTAGAGTTTTATAAGTTTCAATGAGATCCCCTCTCACTCTTCTAAACTCCTGTGGATGGGGTCAGGACTGGTGTGTGTGGTCCCAATGTCAGTTACTTGTGTTGTTTAAAAGTTAATAAAGGGCTGGGTGAGTGTGGCTATCTGCGTCTTGGGGTGTGGGGTGGCCACGGCCTATGGGCACATGGACAAGACTCCGACATGGAAGGCAACATGGTGCCAGCTTGGGTCAGGGAGGAGTTGGCAAAACCTGGAGTGGCTGACCAGAAGTCTGAAGTGTAGAGGCATGAAGGGAGAACCAGATAGGAGGCCAAGCAATAGAGATGGGAGGGCTGTGATGAATGGTAGCCAGCGGATAAGACATGAGACTGGCTACTCCCAGGTCCAGGAGGCCAATGGGCCAGGGGAGGTATTGATGTTATCCATTGATGATACTGTCCTGACTCTCTCTCTCTCATCCCTCGCAGGTAACTGAGCGATATTGGTATGGGACCAGTGGAGCTGGATATTCTACTTATTACAGCACTGACGGAGCACCAACTCCAGGAGCAACGAATGGCAGAACCCAGTGAAGACCCTGCAGCAGGAGAGCAGGGGGCCGCAGAGCTTGCTGAGGGGTCAGAAGCTGCTCCAGCCTTTCTCTTGGGCTTCATTCTGAGTGAAGTTGACAATCTTCACTGGGTTTCTGGGTTCTGTAACGTTAACTCACAAATCTTTGTGTTGCCCTCGAACTCAGGTCAACTGACACCGTGGACAAAGACATTCAAACTCTCAAGGGTCTGTATTCAATCACCATCTGTTAACCACATAGCAACAGCCACTGTCCAATTAAGTCTTGTGCCTGTTCTTCACTGCCCATCCTCTGAGCTGCTCCCACAATCCTTAGCCTGACACAGAGTTAGCCCTTTTAACCATTAGGCTTTGCTGGTGTCTAAAGATTGCTGGTGTCATTATGGATACCCATCAGGCCACATTTGCTTGTGTTGTCCTATAAAATTCAGCCGGTAAATCATAGTTCTAAAAGCTAAAACTGGCATAATTTGTTGAAGAAGGTTCATAGAATCCATACAGTGCAGAAAAGGCCATTTGGCCCATCAAATTGGGCTCGACTCTCTGACAGAGTATCTCTTCCGTCCTATCCCGGTAACCCCAAACATTTACGATGGCCGATCCATCTAACCTACACATCTTGGGACACTAAGGGACAATTTAGCATGGCCAATCCACCTAACCCGCTCATCTTTCGGACTGTGGAAGGAAAACGGAGCGCCCCCGGAGGAAACCCACGCAGACACGGGGGAGAACGTGCAGACTCCGCACAGACAGTGACCCAAAGCCGGAATCGAACCCGGGTCCCTGGCGCTGTGAGGCAGCAGTGCTAACCACTGTGCCACCGTGCCACCCTGTCATTACAACTGTGAGTTCTGTAATCCCGAGTGTGTTACTGAGTTGGCATTTTTCACTTACTGTTGGTTTCAAAGCTTCATAGCGCATTGCTTAAAACACAGGAAGGGTGATGGTCGGGGGAAAGTTTGACTAAAATGAACCAGACTATTCTAGCCACATGCATGATAAATGTCAAATATGAATCAGCTCTGTAATATATCTGGTGCCTGACATTTCATTATCCACAAGACATTGCGTGCTATGGTGACTGAACATCAGATCTGGTTTTGTATATGTATAAAGCATGTTTACACCCATTCATTTATCACTTTGGTTTAACACAGTTTTCAGAAAAATAATTGATTTGCCATACTCGAAGATTCTTATATTCTCACCATCCCCTCCCAGAAATTGATCCTCCCAAACCTCCCATGCCCTCCCAGCTCCCAACTCTAACACTTTTCCATAGGCTATGTTCCCCTTCAGAAAAATAAATGGAAGGATTTTGATTTGATTTATTATTGTCACACGTATTGGGATACAGTGAAAAGTATTGTTTCTTGCGTGTTACACAGACAAAACATACCATTCATAGAGTACATAGGAGAGAAGGAAAGAAGAGGGTGCAGAATATACTGTTGTAGTTACAGATAGGGCATAGAGGAAGATCAGCTTAATATTTGATTTATTGTTGTTGCATGTATTGGGATACAGTGAAAATTATCATTTATTGCATGCTATACAGACAAAGCATACTGTTCATAGAGTACATAGGGGAGAAGGAAAGGAGAGGGTGCAGAATATAATGATGTAGTTACAGATAGGGTGTAGAGAAAGATCAGCTTAATATTTGATTTATTATTGTCACATGTATTGGGATTCAGTGAAAACTATCATTTATTGCATGCTATACAGACAAAGCATACTGTTCATAGAGTACATAGGGGAGAAGGAAAGGAGAGGGTGCAGAATATAGTGTTACAGTTACAGATAGGGTGTTGAGAAAGATCAGCTTAATATTTGATTTATTATTGTCACATGTATTGGGATACAGTGAAAAGTATTGTTTCTTGCGTGTTACACAGACAAAACATACCATTCATAGAGTACATAGGGGAGAAGGAAAGGAGAGGGTGCAGAATATAGTGTTGTAGTTACAGATAGAGTGTAGAGAAAGATCAGCTTAATATTTGGTAGGTCCATTCAAAAGTCTGACAGCAGCAGGGAAGAAGCTGTTCTTGAGTCGGTTGGTGCGTGACCTCAGACTTCTGTATCTTTTTCCTGACGGAAGAAGGTTGAAGAGAGAATGTCCGGGGTGCGTGGGGTCCTTGATTATGCTGGCTGCTTTGCCGAGGCAGTGGGAAGTGTAGACAGAGTCAATGGATGGAAGGCTGGTTTGTGTGATGGGATTGGGCTTCATTCACAACCCTTTGTAGTTCCTTGCGGTCTTGGTCAGAGTAGGAGCCATCCCAAGCTGTGATACAACCAGAAAGGATAATTTCTGTGGTGCATCTGTAAAAATTGGTGAGAGTCGTAGCGGACATGCTGAATTTCTTTGGCCTCCTGAGAAAGTAGAGGCATTGGTGGGCTTTCTTAACTACAGCATTGGCTAGTTTGGATGAGGAAATATACATTTAGAGAATGGGGTTGGTAATCGAACCAATTGCAGGAATTCCGATTATTTTTCAGGAAGAATTAGATCACATTGTGCCAATCCGCAGTTGAGGTGAACACCACTTTTGGCAGTGAGATATTTTTGGTGATGGAGTCTGAGGAACTATGTCAGATAACAGAGATCAAGCTTAGTCGCTTTATATTGTACATGTTGGAAAAATACTATTTTTCAGATAGAGTGTATCATCTGAAGTGTCCCATGATACAACCCCCATTATTAAGGGAGGTAGCAGTAAAGTATATTCCTTTGGTTCTGGAGTTTGTCTCTTTATGGGCATGTCATTGTTTATTTATACACTACAATTGGCAAAAGTTTTTAACCTCGGTTAGGCCGCATTTGGAATATTGCGTGCAGTTCTGGTCACCACACTACCAGAAGGATGTGGAAGCTTTGGAGAGAGTCCAAGAAGGTTCACCAGGATGTTGCCTGGTCTCGAGGGTGTTGACTATGAGGAGAGGTTGAATAAACTAGGATTGTTTTCACTGGAAAGATGGAGGCTGAGGGGAGACCTGATAGAGGTCCACACAATTATCAGAGGCATAGACAGGGTGAATATTGTCAGAGGCTTTTTCCCAGGGTGGAAGCGTCAATTACAAGGGGGCACAGGTTCAAGGTGGGAAAGGTGAGAGGGGGTAAGTTTAAGGGAGATATGCGGGGCAAGTTTTTCACACAGAGAGTCTTGAACGTGCTGCCAGAGGAGGTGGTGGAAGCAGGCACATTAGCGACATTTAAGATACATCTGGATGGGTTCATGAATATGGAGGGAATAGAGGGATATGGACTGAGTAAGGGCAGAAGTTTTTTTTAGTTTAGTTAGGGCATCATGATTGGCACAGGCTTGGAGGGCCGAAGGGCCTGTTTCTGTGCTGAACTTTTCTTTGTTCTGTACTCTTAGATTAAGATGAGTTACCTTTAGTTTCTGGGACAGTTTGATGGTATGCAGGCAAATGGCTTCTGGAATTATCATTTATTTATTCATTCATGGGACATGGGCCTCGCTGGCTGGGCCAGCATTTATTGCCTGTCCCTAGTTGCCTGAGGGCAGACGAGAGTCAACCACATTGCTGTGGCTCTGGAGTCACATGTAGGCCAGACCAGGTAAGGATGGCAGATTTCCTTCCCTAAAGGACATTCGTGAACCAGATGCGTTTTTTCCGACAATCGACAATGGTTTCATGGTCATCAGTAGATTCTTATTTCCAGATTTTTTTCTACTGAATTCAAATTCCACCATCTGCCGTGGCGGGATTCGAATTTGGGTCCTCAGATCATTCGCTGAGTTTCTGGATTAATAGTCTAGCAATAATACCACTAGACCATCACCTCCCCATCGATTTCCAACAGTTTTCTACCTGTGAGTACCTAAACAGGCCAAGGTACTTTTCCAACCACACTTGACGCTAACTGACCACTGACCTTGCATCATTCCATGACCGTTTAACAATAACTATGTCAGCTGAGTGGTTGCTGTTCACAGTTGATGTGGTTTCAACTCTTGCAAGCAAATAAATGTTCACAGTTGATGTGGCTTCAGGTCAGTTCCGTCACTTGATTCCCCTTCAGATATCAAATGATGGCTTAAAAGTTTCTTTCGAATGTAAGTATCACACCCGAGTACAAGTTAACATTGCTGCATGCAGAGTTCTGTCGAAGTTTTCAAGTAGGGAAGATTCCAAGACAGAATTACCACCCTCACCCCCCCGCCCCTCCCCACCGACTGACCCAGTTTAGAGACTGATTCAGAATGTATGCTTCAGGCTGAAGTACTTTAATCCCCATGTTTACATTGAGGTGAGGATGGCCAGGGGCAGACCACGTTGAGGGGAAAGATTGAGGTGAGTATGGGGGAATCTTCAGAGTGGTCCAGTGATCAGGAATACATTGGATTGCATGAGTGTGGGAGGGATTTGATCAAAGACAGGTTAACTGGAGTTGACTCTGGGGAGGGGAAGTGCTTCTTCCGCCAGGACCACAAGCAGTGCTGGAAAAGTTATTTCCTACTGGATCCAAATATCTTCATCTTTCTTTAGCCTCCAGCTTTCTCAAACCTTGGAAAACTCAGTCCACAGACATTAAATGCAAATTTTGCAGATTTTCTTCCCTAAAGGACATTGGTGAACCAGATGGGTTTTTTTTTATGACAGTTGACAATGGTTTCCTGGTCATCATTATGAAGAAGACACGGTGGCACAGGGGTTAGCACTGCTGCCTCACTGTGCCAGGGACCCGGGTTCGATTCCCGGCTTTGGGTTGCAGTCTGTGTGGAGTCTGCACGTTCTCCCCGTGGCTGCGTGGGTTTCCTCGGGTCCTCCCACAGTCCAAAGATGGGCTTGGTATATTATCTGTGCTAAATTGCCCCCTTGTGTCGGGGGGGACCAGCTAGGGTAAATGCATGGGATTGTGGGGATAGGGCCTGGGTGGGATTGTGGTGGGTGCAGGCTCGATGGGCCGAATGGCATCCTTCTGCACTGTACGGATTCAATGAATTCTGTGTCTCAGGTGTAACAAAGTCACACTGCGAAGTTGATGGTGTATGGAGAGGACACCAGCAACAATTAACAGTTAATAGCTGCAATGTCAGTCCTTTCCTTTTCTCTATATATTATCATGAGCCAGTATATATATTTCATGTGTCTCTTGCTTTTTGATCCCTTTTGGCCATGAGGATTGTTCTGATCAGAGGCTGAGCCCATTCTTTGTATCCATGAATAATAAATCAGCGTTTGTCAGAATAGTTTTGCATTGACTGGATTATTATTGATGGCCTGTTTGCATGAGGATTCTGTTGAAAGTGGGCAAGTGTCTCTGCGCAGTATCCATCGCACTATTGCAACACCATCCTGCCTACTTACCGCCGTCTGTCTTACGGCTGCTGCCAAAGAGATTAATGGGAGAAGGAAGGTGTGATTAAACTGATAAAGCAAATAGATAAAAGGTGTTGGATTTATATATCCGAGCGAAGGAGTTTGATAGCAAGGTGGGAAGGAATGGTTCCAACAAGGCGTTAAGCGGCATTTTGTCTCGAGGGGGTTGGCAGCTTGACTCGGAAGACAGAGGGAAACCGATGGAGGACATAATAGGTCAGTCAGCCTCCGTAATGAGAGAAGCAGCGAGGTTAAGATGCAAGTGTGATTGCAGTGTAATAGTGTTAAATTTTAAATTTGATTACAGGTTCCGAGCCCAGCATGGAATCATAGAATCCCTACAGTGCAGAAGAGACCATTCGGTCCATTGAGTCTGCACCAACTCTCTGACAGAGTGTCTCACCCAGGCCCTCACCCCTGCCCTATCCCTGTAACTCTATACTTTTCCCATGGCTAATCCCCCTAATCTGAGCATCTTTGGACACTAAGGAGCAATTTAGCATGGCCAATCCACCTAACCTGCACATCTTTGGATAATGGGAGGAAACCGTAGCACCCGGAGGAAACCCATGCAGACACGGGGAGAATGTGCAAACTCCACACAGACAGTGACTCAAGCTGGGGATCGAACCCGGGTCCCTGATGCTGTGAGGCAGCAGTGCTAACCACTGTGCCACCCATAGTTTGAAAGCTGAAGTGACATAATACTCCATAGCTTTCAGTCGGATCATTTGAACCATTTTTTTCAGAAGCACAAGAGCAGGTCTGAACGTAAATCCTTGACAAAAGACCATGGGCCTGAAATATTGAGCGGTATTTTATCCTCCTCCCCTGAAAAGAGTTTGGTGGTGGGGGAAGACATTTAACCTAGAAAGTGGGGGACCCCGCCACCATTCTGTCCCGATGAGGTCCAGGATGGGAAGGCCCATGGACAGTCCTCTCACCTTGCCACCATTTGAGGCCCTTGAGTGGGAGATTAATGCCAAAAAAAAGCCTCATCCCATCGCTGCTGGTACTAACCCAATGGCTGATGGGATGTGGCAATGTGGGGAACACGTAAAGCAAACCCTGCGGGGGTTGGATGGGGGGAGGGGGGTGGTGCCTGGGGAGGGAGTCTCTTGCGGTCAGGTACCAGATGCCTGGTTGGGGGACCCAATGTCAAGAAGGAGGTGGCCTCCTGAGAACCACGCCTTGCACTTGCTGCCAATCCCTCTCCCCTCCACGACCCCACCCATGACGCCCCTCCTGCCATCACTCACATGTCCCTTGGAAATTCTGGGCTTCGATTTTGAGTGCATTACTGGCTGTAGCCACCACCTCCCTGATGGCGTTTGTGGACAGAAAAAGAACAGCTACAACAATGATTTAACAACAATAAATGGCAATTTTGGCTTTAAAATGGCTACCCTGGCTGACAGCTAAGCATGCTGGGAATTTTGTTCAACTTATAGATTAAACCAGATGCAGGTTGTAAAGTTGCTCTGGTCTGGGAGCTGTGATCTGAAGCTTCCCAGATAAGGGAAGTTGTTTACATTAACCGAGACGGTGTGGCTTTGATTTTTATGGCTGCTATGTATGGTACATGTCAAATGAACTAAGTGTAATGGCGTCATTCAAAGGTAATTTCACTGGACGTTCGAGCCCTGTGATCGGTTTCTAGTCACACAATTGGCTGGATGACAGAGAATCTTCTGGAAGTGAGTGGAGAATTGTGGATAAAAAGACATGCAGTCCTTTGTTTGGCAACGATAACTCAAAGAGACCAACCATCGCAGGAAGTCTTGTGCCCTGAAGGATGCTTCAGAGAAGAAGATAGATTTTACTCAAGGATATTTCTTGGCCAAGGTTTTCCTAATTTGGTGGTATCTATTTTTCAGTTAAATAGTTAAAGTTGATGTTCAGTTAAAGTTAAAGTGAGTTTAAGAGTTAAAGTTCAGTTAAAATTGATGTTCAGTTAGGGTTAAAGTTCAGTAAAAAGTTGCAAGTGTTTATGTTTGAGTTGGTACTCGGAGTGTTAAATAAAGAAATAATTGAATTACTGTCCTTGTTTGTCTCATTAAACTGGAATATTTGGATTTAAATTAAAGCTGTATTACAAGTGTTATTGAGCAATGCACAGCTGCCAGCCTCTGATTGACCAGCAGCTCTTGAGGGTTGTGATGATGTGGAGATGCCGGCGTTGGACTGGGGTGGGCACACCAAGAAGTCTTACAACACCAGGCTAAAGTCCAACAGGTTTATTTGGTAGCACGAGCTTTCGGAGCGCTGCTCCTTCATCAGGTGAGTGCAGGATTTGGTTCACAAACAGGGCACATATAGACACAAACTCAATTACAAGATAATGGTTGAAATGCGAGTCTTAACAGGTAATCAAGTCTTCACAGGTGCAGACAATGTGAGTGGAGAGATCGTCTGCTTGGTAGTGTTTCGCAGCTGATCTGCGTCCTGAGCAACTCTCCTGGAAAGAGTGCAAAGGAGATTTACCAGGATGCTGCCTGGTTTGGACGGCAGGTCTTATGAGGAAAGGTTGAGGGAACTTGGGCTTTTCTCTTTGGAGCGGAGGAGGTTGAGAGGAGACTTGTTAGAGGTTTATAAGATGATGAGGGGGATAGATAGATTGAAAGTTCAAAGACTATTTCCTCGGGTGAATGGAGCGGTAACTAGAGGGCATAACTATAGGGTTCATGGTGGGAGATACAGGAAGGATGTCCGAGGTAGGTTTTTTACTCAGAGTGGTTGGGGTGTGGAATGGACTGCCTGCTGTGATAGTGGAGTCAGAAACTTTAGGAACATTTAAGAAGCTATTGGATAGGCACATGGAGTACTTCGGGATGATAGGGAGAAAATAGCTTGATCTGGGTTTCAGACAAAGCTCGGCACAACATTATGGGCCAAAGGGCCTGTTCTGTGCTGTACTGTTCTATGTTCTATGTTCTATAGATGAATAGGCCGGGAACAGAGAGATAGACTGCATAGAGGCAAAAGGTTTTGAGTTTAGAAAGGCGTCATGTGTCGGCGTAGGCTTGGTGGGCCGAAGGGCCTGTTCCTGTGCTGTACTGTACTTTGTTCTTTCTAAGTATTTCAGCGATGCACAGCCAAAGGATTAAAGTCTAAGCATGACCCATCGCTGCACTTTTGATGCTCATGATAATGCTCAGAATATTTCACCAGCAATACCTGAAGGAGTGCTGCAGTGCCAAAGGCGCCATCTTTCAGGGGAAGCCTTAAATGAAGACTCTGACTGGCCCTCCGGTGGACAGAATGGCGAGTGGTTTTCTCGGTGGCAAGCTGACCAATGCCCTACCCAAAATGACCAAAACAGCTTCTCTAGTCATCATCACCTTACTGTTCACTGGCCCTTGCTGTGCGTATTGGACTGCTGTGCTTCCATACTTATGATAGAATAGAATCCTACAGTGCAGAAGGAGGCCATTCAGCCCATCGAATCTGCACCGACCACAATCCCACCCAGGCCCTATCCCCATAACACCACCATTTACCCGGGCTAGTCCCCCTGACATTAAGGAGCAATTCAGCATGGCCAATCCACCTAACCTGCACATCTTTGGACTGTGGGAGGAAACCGGAGCACCCAGAGGAAACCCATGCAGACATGGGGGGAACGTGCAGTCTCCATACAGACAGCGACCCAAGCCGGGAATCGAACCCTTGTCCCAAGTACTTAGCAAGTACTTCATTGTAAAAGGTACAACACTTCGTAGAGTCAGGTAGTGTGTGAGATAAACGCAAGTTTTTTCCTTTCTTTGGAGGTTCCAGAGAGAATGATTTGGATTGGAAAAAGCCCAGAGGTTTTTGTGACTCCAGTCTGTGGCATTACAGCATTTTCAATTGCTTTACGGAGATAGAAGATGGAATTTTGTACCCTGGCTCCTGGTCAGAATGTTGTTTCCTGACCTATTATTGGGTGAGTTTAGCGGAGACCCTTTACCAGAGCCACTCGGTATTAGCATCTTCTTCCATGTTTCCTGACCAATCAGAGAGAGCCAGTGGGATGACATAGAGTCATAGAATCTCTACAGTGCAGAAGGAGGCCATTCAGCCCATTGAGTCTACACCAACAACAATCCCACCCAGGCCCGATCCCCATAACCCCAGATATTTACCCCGCTAATCCCCCTGACACTAAGGAACAGTTTAACATGTTCTGTTTGTGTTTCAGAAAAAGAAAGGGTGGCACGGTAGCACGGTGGTTAGCACTGCTGCTTCACAGCTCCAGGGACCTGGGTTCGATTCCTGGCTTGGGTCACTGTCTGTGTGGAGTTTGCACATTCTCCTCGTGTCTGCGTGGGTTTCCTCCGGATGCTCCGGTTTCCTCCCACAGTCCAAAGATGTGCAGGTTAAGTTGATTGGCTATGCTAAAAAAAAAGTTGCCCTTAGTGTCCTGAGATGCGTAGGTTAGAGGGATTAGTGGGTAAATCTGTAGGGATATGGGGGTAGGACCTGGGTGGGATTGTGGTCGGTGCAGACCCGATGGGCCGAATGGCCTCTTTCTGTACTGTAGGGTTTCTATGATTTCTAAATGGCCAATCCACCTAACCCCGCACATCTTTTGGAATAGAGGAATATGCAAGGAATAGAGGGATATGGACCAAGGGCAGGCAGAATGGATTGGTTTAATTTGGCGTCACGCTTGGCACAACATGGTGGGCCGAAGGGCCTGTTCCTGTGCTGTTCTATCTTGGGAGTGTGGGAGGAAATTGGAGCACCCGGGGGAAGTCACGCAGACACGGGGAGAAGAAGCAAAAAAAATGTCGGGAGAAAATGAAACGGGAACAGGAAAACCAGAATAAAGAATAAATAGCAGCATGGAAACGTAAAGAGAGGATGGTGGCTACCGAGTGCCACAGTCATTGGACTCAGTTACAGCATTGGGGTGGAGCTGCCGGCTATTTATTCAGATCAGAAATAATCTTGATGTTGAGGTAAAAAGGGTGTAAAATTTACGTCAGCCAATTTGAGTCTGACAGCTGAGTAGAAGCAGCATATTAAATTAAATGAGGCTGTACTTAACACATGAATCTTTTAACGTGCCTATTGGAATTGGCAGAAGCCATCTTCACTCTACCTTAGTGGAGTTATCGCATCAAGTTAAGCACGGTGGCACGGTGGCACGCACTGCTGCCTCACAGCACCAGGGACCCAGGTTCGATTCCCGGCTTGGTCACTGTCTGTGCAGAGTCTGCACGTTCTCCCCGTGTCTGCGTGGGTTTCCTCCGAATGCTCCGATTCCCTCCCACAGTCCGAAAGACGTGCTGGTTAGGTGCATTGGCCATGCTAAATTCTCCCTCAGTGTACTCAAACAGGCGCGGGGATTTTCACCGTAACTTCATTGCAACGTTTTTTTTATTCATTCGTGGGACATGGGCGTTGCTGGCTGGCCAGCATTTATTGCCCATCCGTAGTTGCCCGAGGGCAGTTGAGAGTCAACCACATTGCTGTGGCTCTGGAGTCACATGTAGGCCAGACCAGGTAAGGATGGCAGATTTCCTTCCCTAAAGGAGAACCAGATGGTTTTTTTCGACAATCGACAGTAGGTCATCAGTAGATTCTTAATTCCAGATATTTTTATTGAATTCAAATTTCCACCATCTGCCAGGGTGAGATTCGAACCCTAGTCCTCAGAACATGAGCTGAGTTTCTGGATTCATAGTCCAGCAGTAATGCCACTAGGCCATCGCCTCCAAGCCTACTTGTGACACTAATAAATAAACTTAAACTTAAGATCTGTCTAAATGTAAAAGAATTTGTCTTGGAATGTCTGCTGAAAGGGTGCTGAAGGGGAAACTCCTGCTTCTCATCTGCAATGGCGTTTGGATCAGCTGTTTGTGTTGGCGCCGTCACAGTCAACCATTAGAACCCATAGATACCCCACAGTGCAGAAAGAGGCCATTCGGCCCATCGGGCCTGCACCGACTCTCTGAAAGAGCATTCCATCCAGGACCTCCCCTCCTCTCTACCCCCATAACCTCTCGCATTTACCATGGCCAATTCCAATAAGCGCGTTGAAAGATTCATGTGCTAAGTACAGCCTCATTTAATTTAATATGCTGCTTCTACTCAGCTGTCAGGCTCAAATTGGCTGACTTGAATTTTACGCCCCTTTTATCTCAACATCAAGATGATTTTTAATCTGAATACATAGCTGGCAGCTCCACCCCAACGCTGTAACTGTGTTGTCCAATAACTGTGGCATCCGATAACCTCTCTTCACGTTCCCACGCTGCTATTTCTTCTTTATTCTGGTTTTCTCGTTCCTGTAACCTGCACATCATTGGACAGTAAGGAGCATTTTGCCATGGCCAATCCACCTAACCCCCACATCTTTGGACACTAAGGGGCAATTTAGCATGGCCAATCCACCTAACCTCCACATCTTTGGACACTAAGGGGCAATTTAGCATGGCCAATCCACCTAACCTCCACATCTTTGGACACTAAGGGGTAATTTAGCATGGCCAATCCACCTAACCCCCACATCTTTGGACACTAAGGGGCAATTTAGCATGGCCAATCCACCTAACCCCCACATCTTTGGACACTAAGGGGCAATTTAGCATGGCCAATCCACCTAACCTGCACCCCTTTGGACTGTGGGAGGAAACCGGAATACCTGGAGGAAACCCATGAAGACAAGGAGAGCATGCCAACTCTACACAGTCACCCAAGGCCGGAATTGAACCCGGGTCCCTGGCGCGGTGAGGCAGCAGCGCTAACCGCTGTTACACCAGCCTTGGCATTGCATGTGGGATTCAATCTTTCTGACAGTGGTTCTTTTCCATTGATTGCCGTTCTGAAACTTCTCTGGGTAGAATTATCCCTGGTCTCTTACGATAGCTCCTAAACATGTTGTGCTCATGAAGGTACAAACAGGGTATCCACTTGAAGTACTGATTTGTTTGGAGACACACTCCTTCTGAGATCTCCATATGAATCAATGTACGTAGTGAAGCATTAGTTGTCACCATCTAATTTCACACATTAGCTATGACTTTGTAATGAGAATCATAGAATCATATAGCATTGAAGGTGCTGACACTTGGAATTGGCTCTCCAATTAGTTCCACTCCCCTGCTCGTCCCTTGGCCTGCAATTGTCTCCTTTTCAATTATTTATCCATTTCCCTTTGAAAGTTAATCACGAAACTGCTTCCGCCGTGCTTTCAGGCAGTGCGTTCCAAATTATAACAACTCGCTGTGTCAAAAAAACATGTCTCATCTTTTCTCTGGTTCTTCCCCTATTACCTTCAATTTGTGTCTTCTGGTTAGCGCCGCTGCCACACGGCGCCAGGGACCCGGGTTCGATTCTGACCTTGGGTGACTGGGTGGAGTCTGCACGTTCTCCCCGTGTCTGCGTGGGTTTCCTCCGGGCGCTCCGGTTTCCTCCCACACTCCAAAGATGTGCAGGTTAGGTTGACTGGCCATGGTAAAATTGCCCCTCAGTGTCAGGGGGATTAGGAGGGTAAATTGCAGGGATAGTGTCTGGGTGGGATTGTTGTTGGTGCAGGCTCGATGGGCTGAATGGCCTCCTTCTGTACTGTAGGGATTCTATGGTTACTTGTGTCTCTGGCAATGGAAATATACCCTGTCAAAACACTTCATGGTTTAGAAATACTCTATTAAATCTTCCCTTAACCTTTCTGCTCTGAGGAGAAAATAAGAGTTGAGTTGCAAATTTGCATGCCGGCTATGACTCTCGCCAACTTTTACAGATGCACCATAGAAAGCATTCTTTCTGGTTGTATCACAGCTTGGTATGTCACCTGCTCTGCCCAAGACTGCAAAAACTACAAAAGGTCGTGAATGAACCCAGTCCATCACTCAAACCAGCCTCCCATCCATTGACTCTGTCTACACTTCCCGCTGCCTTGGAAAAGCAGCCAGTATAATTAAGGACCTCACACGCCCTGGACATTCTCTCTTCCACCTTCTTCCTTTGGGAAACAGATACAAAAGTCTGAGGTCACGTACCAACCGACTCAAGAACAGCTTCTTCCCTGCTGCCGTCAGACGTTTGAATGGACCTACCTTGCATTAAGTTGATCTTTCTCTACACCCTAGCTATGACTGTAACACTACATTCTACACTCTCCCTTTTCCTTCTCTATGAACGGTATGCTTTGTCTGTATAGCGTGCAAGAAACAATACTTTTCACTGTATCCCAATACATGTGACAATAATAAATCAAATCAAATTATTAACAGGGAGTTGGAGTTTAAGAGCCGTGGGGTTATGCTGCAACTGCACAGGACCTTGGTGAGACCACATTTGGAATATTGTGTGCAGTTCTGGTCACCTCACTATAAGAAGGATGTGGAAGCGCTGGAAAGAGTGCAGAGGAGATTTACCAGGATGCTGCCTGGTTTGGAGGGTAGGTCTTATGAGGAAAGGTTGAGGGAGCTAGGGCTGTTCTCTCTGGAGCGGAGGAGGCTGAGGGGAGACTTAATAGAGGTTTATAAAATGATGAAGGGGATAGATAGAGTGAACGTTCAAAGACTATTTCCTCGGGTGGATGGAGCTATTACAAGGGGGCATAACTATAGGGTTCGTGGTGGGAGATACAGGAAGGATATCAGAGGTAGGTTCTTTACGCAGAGAGTGGTTGAGGTGTGGAATGGACTGCCTGCAGTGATAGTGGAGTCAGACACTTTAGAAACATTTAAGCGGTTATTGGATAGGCACATGGAGCACACCAGGATGATAGGGAGTGGGATAGCTTGATCTTGGTTTCAGATAAAGCTCGGCACAACATCGTGGGCCTAAGGGCCTGTTCTGTGCTGTACTGTTCTATGTTCTATGTTCTATGTAAATCAAAAATCAAGAGAGGTGATGGAGTAGTGGTATTATCACTGGACTACTGTTGCTTCAGAAACATTGGCATCGGCTTCTGAGTAGCAGCTGGTTAATATGGGCAGCTCATTACTGCTGCCTGATGCCATGCAGATGACTGTCCTTTTGAAGGTTCACGCTGCCCAGTGCTGTAAACCCACCCTGCTGATTAAATGTGGCGCGAAGGAAGGGCTGCAGTTGCCTATTTGAAATAAATCAGTCGGGGATTGATGGTGAGTTGCCCCTGTTGTCACCAGCAGATATACAACCGTGCAAAAACTCCCTCAGATTCAAGGTGGACTGGTCATTATAGATCATAGAAACCCTACAGTGCAGAAGGAGGCCATTCAGCCGATCGAGTCTGCACCAACCACAGTCCCACCCAGCCCCTATCCTCATAACCCAATGCGTTTACCCTAGCTAGTCCCCCTGACACTAAGGGACAATTTAGCATGGCCAATCCACCTAACCCGCACATCTTTGGACTGTGGGAGGAAACCGGAGCACCCGCAGGAAACCCACGCAGACACGGGGAGAACGTGCAAACTCCACACAGACCGTAACCCAAGCTCGGAATTGAACCCGGGTCCCTGACACTGGGAGGCAGCAGCGCTAACCAGTGTGCCACTGTATTAATCAGGAAAAATCTCCCTTATCAATATGTTAATTTGAGATTCTCAAATTTGGGAGCCTACGATGGGATTCATTCTTCCTCTAATATGAGCCTTGTTAATAGAAACCAAGTTGTTTGGTGAAGCCAGAACCAAGATACAGAGCTGTTCCTTATTGAGAGAGTTGATTCACTTATTCCGTCTCACAGCTCTCGTCCCACTCAGCCCAGTGTCCCAGCTATCCCCGATTTATACATGCTCAAAGACAGTTAACCCATCACCTGTCTGTCTTAATCATTCATGATGTAATTAACATTAATAAACTGTAACAATGATTGACAAGACATTCACAAGAATTTTCCCGTCCTGCCCGCCATGGGAATCGTAGCAGGCGGGACACGGACCGTGCAAAGGTCTGTTGACCTTGGGTGGGATTTTCAGGCCTTGGGGCAAGCACGACCGGAATATCCCACCCATTAACAAGGCTAGAGTGGTTCTGGCAATCTTAATCCACAAGACTGATTTGATTTGATTTGATTTGATTGATTATTGTCACATGTATTAGTATGCAGTGAAAAGTATTGTTTCCTGTGCACTATACAGACAAAGCATACCATTCATAGAGAAGGAAAGGAGAGAGTGCTGAATGTAGTGTTACAGTGACACAGAGCAATTAATGCAATTGTATAGGATGTTGGTGAGGTCACATCTGGAGTATTGTGTGTAGTTCTATTGTTGTTATCTGAGGAAAGACGTCCTTGCAATAGGGGGAGCGCAGTGAACATTTACCAGGCTGATTCCTGGGATGGCAGCTCTGTCATATAAGGAGTGACTAAGATTGTATTAATTGGAGTTTAGAAGAGTGAGAGGGGATCTCATGGAAACTTATATAATTCGACCAGGGTTAGACAGGGTAGATTCAGAAAGAATGTTTCCAATGGTGGGGGAGTCTAGATCTAGGGGGGGGGTCATAGTTTGAGGATAAAGGACCTTATCTTTAAGATAAGACCTTTTAGGTCTGAGGTGAGCAGAGGTTCCTTCACCCAGAGGGTGGTGAATGTGTGGAATTCATGACCACAGGAAGTAGTTGAGGCCAAAACATTGTGTGATTTCAAGAAGAAACTCGGTATAGTTGTTGGGGTGAAAGGGGTCAAGGGATATGGGGGGAAGGCAGGATCAGGGTATTGTATTTGATGATCAAAATGAATGGTGGAGGAGGCTTGAAGGGCCGAATGGCCTACTCCTGCTGCTAGTTTCTATGTTTCAATAATATAATAGGACACATTCCATTTTTACTTTTTGATAGTCTGGAAATTTCTGTTAACCCTTTCAAGATCAGGATTGATACTTCCGACAGTTATTCCGACATTCCCTGTGATCGGTTCCAATGGTTTATGTCGACTGAATACATTAAATTCCTTTTAAGGTTTGGTGGACCATATAGAGAGGCATAGGGTGGATCTATGGTGGCACAGCGGTTAGCACTGCTGCCTCACAACGTCAGGGACCTGGGTTCGATTCCCGGCTTGGTTCACTGTCTGTGCAGAGTTTGCCCATTCTCCCCGTATCTGCATGGGTTTCCTCCGGTTTCCTCCCACAGTCCGAAAGATGTGCTGGTTCAGTGCATTGACCATGCTAAATTCTCCCTCAGTGTACCTGAACAGGCGCCGGAGTGTGGTGACTCGGGGATTTTCACGGTAACTTCATTGCAGTGTTAATATAAGCCTACTTGTGACACTAATAAATTAACATAAACTTTAATGTTGTAATGACTTTAACCAGGCAATTGAGGTTGGCCTGCTTGAGTATGAACTCCCTCATCAAAAAATGTCATCCATCATGACCGTCTGGCCCTCTACTGCGGCTATATTCGCGGCCAGGTGTCCCTGGAGAGGGAGCATGCAGTGTCCACGGGCGCAGTTGACGCCTTGCGCGCCCGCTGGGCATCACAGGGGCTGGGGTGTATTATCGACCCTGATAATCACCTTTTGATTTCATGTTTTAAGTTTCCTTTGGGTGATTTGATTTTTGGTTCGGGCTGTTCCCCCTTCTTTTGGGGAGTTGCCCCTTTTAATTTGTCCTTCAGTTAATTTGAGTTAGTTTATTTGATTGGTATGGAAAGAAATCCCTCATCAAAAGATGTCCAAATACATCAAAAGATGCCCCTCAGTGAGAGTTAATTGATGGCCCAATCAGGGAGCCCCATGTCCTGTATTTAAACATGAGTGTCAGTCTCGCTGGACTCCTGGTGCAGGTAGCACACTGTGAGTACTCTGTATGGTAGGATCTTGTAAATAAAGGAACTTTGGTGACAGGAATTTCACCTCCATGGACTTATTACAAATATATTCAAGAATTTGACCATTAAATCCGACTGGAAGAAATTAGATTTAATTAATTCGGTTGTGCAAATCATCAATGGGCAACTGTAGCGTTATCCAGTCAGGGATTTTCATCAGCCTGAATATGAAGGGGTTTTGTTCGTGTCGTGGTTTTAGAGAATGTTGAGGTTAGACAACCAAACTCCAGTGAAATAAATTGATGACCTGTGACTCCACAGAGGCTCGAGGCCTCATAAGCTGCAGCAGTTCCATTATTAATAGATGCAGTGACATGACTGGAATTTAATGCAGGGTTACATTCCCACTTGTACTGGCAACAGGCTGGAATGTGATAGTAAATGAATTCTGATGTTAAAATCCAGCACGAAGAATTGTGCCCCTTCAGCACAGGCACTGAGGTGGCCACCCGTGCCTGGACCTTCTGAGGGAACATTCAGCTTTGATGAGAGATTTAGAAAATGCCGCCAAAAAAATGTTAAATTTTAAATTTTTGAGCGCCTGCTGTCACCTAAAGTTTAGGAAAATTGCAACACATACAGGAGGAGGCAATTCAACACATTGGGTGGAATTTTCCTGTCCCGCCCACCATGGGAATCGTAGCAGGCGGGGGACAGGACCGCGCAAAGGTCCATTGACCTCAAGAGGGAATTTCCAGCCTTGGGGTAAGCGCGGATGGAAAATCCCGCCTATGCTGTCTCTTTGTAAAAGCTATAGGATGGAATTTTACCACCCCGCCCGCCACGGGAATTGGAGTAGGCGATGATGGGTGGACCATGGGAAGGTTAGTTGACCTCGGGTGGAATTTTACGGTTTCGGGACGAGCCACACCATGAAATCTCGTCCATAGTCTCACCCTCCTCCCCTTTCCCCACAGCCCTGCTTTTCCCCATCAAGTATTGATCCATTTCCTTTAGAAAGTTCTTCCTGCATCTGCTTCCACCTCCCTATCAGACAGTGCAGTCCAACTATAATAATCGTAAAGAAATATTTCCCCCCCCACCCCCGCCCCCCCACCCCCCCACCTTGGTTCATTTGCCAATGATTCTAAATCTGATCCCTTGGGTACTGACCCCTTGGGTACTGACCCCTCTGCCATTGGAAACAGATTCCCATTATTTACTCCATCAGAACTCTTCGAACTTTAATGGGTGGCACAGTGATTGGCACTGCTGCCTCACAGCGCCAGGGACCCAGGTTCAATTCCGGCCTCGGGTCACTGTCTGTGTGGAGTTTGCACATTATCTCTGTGTCTGCGTGTGTTTCCTCCGGGGGCTCTGGTTTCCTCCCACAGTCCAAAGATGTGTGGGTTAGGCTGATTGACCATGCTAAATTGCCCCTTTGTGTCAGGGGGATTAGCAGCATAAATATGTAGGGTTACGGGGAAAGGGATTGTAATAAAAGCAAACTTACTGCGGATGCTGGAATCTGAAACCAAAAGGGAAAATGCTGGAAAATCTCAGCAGGTCTGATGGCATCTGTAAGGAGAGAAAAGAGCTGACATTTCGAGTCCAGATGATCCTTTGTCAAAGCTAAAAGGCACAGAAAGTGGGAGATATTTATACTGCAGGGGGAGGGAATGAAAGATGAGTCATAGCCACAGAAACCAGGGAAAAGGCTGGGTGAGATTGTGGTCGGTGCAGACTCGATGGGCCCAATGGCTTCCTCCTGTAGTGTAGGGATTTCTAAACCTATTTGGTCAGAATGTTCTTCCCACATTTAGACTCTGTCGCTTTATGCCAAATCTTTGCATTTTCAAACATATTCTCTGTGGTGGTGCGATAAGTCGAGGGTGACTCGATGTGGCTGGAATCAACAAATACTTTACTGCCAAATAAAGAGTGATAGAAACGCACAACAAGGTCAGTCTAGATTACAGCGCGACTGCTCGACTCCATGGCTCCAACTGCAAGTTCCTCCTTGACCCACAGTGCACACTCCCCTGTTGATTGGATCTGCTTCCCACCGGGATGGTACATAGGGAGCGGTAAACGCACACCCCCCCATCCCCCCACCCCACCCCTTAAGGAGCCAAGGTACAGAGATAATCCAGGTAATTACAGGCCAGCGAGCCTGATGTCACTGGTGGGGAAGCTGTTGGAGAAGATTCTGAGAGACAGGATTTATTCACATTTGGAAGCAAACAGACTTGTTAGTGATAGGCAGCATGGTTTTGGGTAGGGAAGGTCATGTCTCACCAACTCAATTGAGTTTCTTGAGGAGGTGACAAGAATGATTGATGAGGCAGTGGATGTTGTCTACATGGACTTTAGTAAGACATTTGCAAGGTCCCTCATGGCAGGCTGGTACAAAAGGTCAAGTCTCAGGGGATTCAGGGTGGGCTGGCTCGGCGATACAGAAATAATTTGGTCATCGAAGACAGACAGTAGTGGTGAAAGGGTGTTTTTCAGAATGGAGATCAGTAACTAGTGGTGTTCCACAGGGATCAGCACTGGGACCTCTGCTGTTTGCAATATATATAAATGATCTGGACGAAAATGTCTGATTAGTAAGTTTGCAGATTACACAAAGATTGGTGGAGTTGCGGATAGTGAGAAGGATTGTCAAAGGATACAGCAGGATGTAGATAGATTGCACACTTGGGCAGAGAAATGGCAAATGGAGTTTAATCCGGACAAATGTGTGGTGATGCATTTTGGAAGATCCAATTCAGGTGTGAATTAGACTGTAAATGGCAGAACCCGTAGGAGTATTGACATAGAGAGGGATCTGGTGTACAGGTCCACAGATCCCTGAAAGTGGCATGACAGGTGGATAAGGTGGTCAAGAAGGCATACAGCATGCTTGACTTCATCAGCTGGGGCATTGAGTATAAAAGTTGGCAAGTTATGTTACAGCTGTATAAAACTTTAGTTAGACCACATTTGGAGTATTGCATGCAGTTCTGGTCACCACACTACCAGAAGGTAGTTTTGGAAGCTTTGGAGCGAGTAAAAGGAATATTCACCAGGATGTTGCCTGGTCTCGGGGGTATTGGCTATGAGGAGAGGTTGAATAAACTAGGACTGATTTCATAGAACCATAGAAAATTACAGCTCAGAAACAGGCCTTTTGGCCCTTCTTGTCTGTGCCGAACCATTTTTTGCCTACTGACCTGCACTTGGACCATATCCCTCCACACCCCTCTCATCCATGAACCCGTCCAAGTTTATCTTAAATGTTACCACTTTATCCGGCAGCGCATTCCACACTCCCACCACTCTCTGCGTGAAGAAGCTCCCCTAATATTCCCTTTAAACTTTTCTCCTTTCACCCTTAACCCATGCCCTCTTGTTTTTTTCTCCCCTAGCCTCAGCGGAAAAAGCCTGCTTGCATTCACTCTATCTATACCCATCAAAATCTTATACACCTCTATCAAATCTCCCCTCAATCTTCTACGCTCCAGGGAATAAAGTCCCAACCTATTCAATCTCTCTCTGTAACTCAGCTTCTCAAGTCCCGGCAACATCCTTGTGAACCTTCTCTGCACTCTTTCAACCTTATTTACATCCTTCCTGTAACTAGGTGACCAAAACTGTACACAATACTCCAAATTTGGCCTCACCAATGCCTTATATAACCTTACCATAACACTCCAACTTTTATACTCGATACTCCGATTTATAAAGGCCAATGTACCAAAGGCACACTTTACGACCCTATCCACCTGTGACGTCACTTTTAGGGAATTTTGTACCTGTATTCCCAGATCCCTCTGTTCAACTGCACTCTTCAGAGTCCTACCATTTACCCTGTACGTTCTACTTTGGTTTGTCCTTCCAATGTGCAATATCTCACACTTGTCTGCGTTAAATTCCATTTGCCATTTTTTAGCCCATTTTTCTAGTTGGTCCAAATCCCTCTGCAAGCTTTAAAAACCTTCCTCACTGTCCACTACACCTCCAATCTTTGTATCGTCAGCAAACTTGCTGATCCAATTTACCACATTATCATCCAGATCATTGATATAGATGACAAACAACAATGGACCCAACACCGATCCCTGCGGCACACCAATAGTCACAGGCCTCCACTCAGAGAAGCAATCCTCCACAACCACTCTCTGGCTTCTTCCATTGAGCCAGTGTCTAATCCAATTTACTACCTCCCCATGTATACCTAGCGACTGAACCTTTCTAACTAACCTCCCATGAGGGACCTTGTCAAAGGCCTTGCTGAAATCCAGGTAGACAACATCCACCGCCTTCCCTTCATCCACTTTCCTGGTAACCTCCTCGAAAAACTCTAATAGATTGGTCAAACATGACCTACCACGCACAAAGCCATGTTGACTCTCCCTAGTAAGTCCCTGTCTATCCAAATATTTGTAGATCCTATCCCTTATCACACCTTCCAATAACTTGCCCACCACCGACGTCAAACTTACTGGCCTATAATTTCCCGGATTTCTTTTGGAACCTTTTTTAAACAACGGAACAACATCAGCCACCTTCCAATCATCCGGCACCTCCCCCATTAATACTGACATTTTAAATATGTCTGCCAGGGCCCCTGCAAGTTCAACACTAGCTTCCCTCAAGGTCCGTGGGAATACCCTGTCTGGTCCTGGAGATTTATCCACTCTGATTTGCCTCAAGACAGCGAGCACCTCCTCCCCTTTAATCTGTAAAGGTTCCATGACTTCCCTACCTGTTTGCCCTATTTCCGTAGACTCCATGCCCGTTTCCTCAGTAAATACGGATGCAAAAAAAAACATTTAGTATCTCCCCCATCTCTTTTGGTTCCATACACAGTCTACCACTCTGGTCTTCAAGAGGACCAATTTTATCCCTCATTATCCTTTTGCTCCTAACATACCTATAGAAGCTCTTTGGATTTTCCTTCACTCTGTCTGCCAAAGCAACCTCATGTCTTCTTTTAGCCCTCCTGATTTCCCTCTTAAGTAGCTTCTTGCACTTTTTATACTCCTCGAGCATCTGATCTGTTCCTTGCTGCCTGTACATTTCATACAACTCTCTCTTCCTCTTAATCAGTGTTACAATCTCCCTTGAGAACCAAGGTTCCTTATTCCTATTTACTTTGCCTTTAATCCTGACAGGAACATACAAACTCTGCACTCTCAAAATTTCTCCTTTGAAGGCCTCCCACTTTCCATTTACATCCTTACCAGAGAATAGCCTGTGCCAATCCACACTTCCCAGATCACTTCTCATTTCATCAAATTTGGCCTTTTTCCAGTTCAGAACTTCAACCCGAGGACCAGATCTATCCTTATCCACGATCAGGTTGAAACTAATGGCATTATGATCACTGGATCCAAAGTGTTCCCTCACACTCACACCCATCACCTGCCCTAACTCATTTCCCAATAGGAGATCCAATATCGCATCCTCTCTAGTTGGCACCTCTATATACTGATGTAGAAAATTCTCCTGAACACATTTTACAAACTCTACCCCGTCTAAACCTTTAATAGTATACGAGTCCCAATCTATATGTGGAAAATTAAAATCCCCTACGATCACGACTTTGTGTTTCTTGCAGTTGTCAGCTATCTCTCCGCTGATTTGCTCCTCCAATTCTCGCTGACTATTGGGTGGTCTATAATACAACCCCATTAATGTGGTCATACCTTTCCTGTTTCTCAGCTCCACCCATAGGGCCTCTGTAGACAAGCTCCCTAATCTATCCTGCCTGAGTACCGCTGTAACATTTTCCCTGACCAACAATGCCACCCCCCCACCTTTTATCCCTCTGCCTCTATCCCGCCTGAAACATTGGAACCCTGGAACATTAAGCTGCCAGTCCTGCCCCTCTTGTAGCCAAGTTTCACTAATGGCTATAATGTCATATTTCCATGTGTCTATCCACGCCTTCAGCTCATCTGCCTTCCCCACAATACTCCTGGCATTGAAATAGACACACCTCAAAAGATTATTTCCACCACACTCAACCCTTCCATTTGTGATTTTGCTTGAACTAACCTGTCTTTTTACCCCTGCTCCACTATCTGCTCTGACACTCTGGTTCCCATCCCCCTGCAAATCTAGTTTAAACGCTCCCCAATAACACTAGCAAATCTCCCTGCAAGTATATTGGTCCCCTTGTAGTTTAGGTGTAACCCGTCTCTCTTGTACAGGTCCCACCTGCCCCAGAAGAGGTCCCAATGATCCAAGATTTGGAAACCCTGCCCCCTGCACCAGTTCCTCAGCCATGTGTTTATCTGCCCAAGCATCCTACTCCTGCCCTCACTGGCATGTGGCTCAGGTAGCAATCCTGAGATTACTACCCTCGGGGTCCTGCTTTTTAACTTCCTTCCAAGCTCTTTGTACTCACTCTTTAGGACCTCCTCACTCTTCCTTCCCACGTCATTTGTACCGATGTGTACCACGACATCTGGCTGATCACCTTCCCACTTTAGAACGCTGTGCACGCGATCAGAGACATCGCTGACCTTGGCACCTGGGAGGCAACAAACCATGCGGGAGTCTCTGTCCCGACCACAGAACCTCCTGTCCGTACCTCTGACCATTGAGTCCCCTATCACTACTGCTCTCCTCTTCTTCATCCCACCCTTTTGCGCTGTAGAACCAGACTCAGTATCAGAGTTCCGGCTGTCGCAGCATGTCCCAGGTAAAGCATCTCCCACAACAGTATCCAATTTAGTATACCTGTTGTGGAGGGGTATGGCCACAGGGGAACCCTGCTTTGCCTGTCCTTTCACACTGCCATTTCCTCTCCTTACAGTAACCCAATTTCCTGTGCTCTGCTGCTTAGGTGTAACTATCTCCCTAAAGCTACTGTCTATATACTTCTCATTCTCCCGAATTAGATGGAGGTCATCAAGCTCCTTCTCCAGTTCCCTAACGCGCTTTGCTAGCGGCTGCAGCTGAATGCATCTTTTGCAGGTGCTGTCGTCAGGGATACCAGAGGTCTCCCTGACGACAGGGAGAACTGGTGCAGGGGGCAGGGTTTCCAATTCTTGGATCATTGGGACCTCTTCTGGGGCAGGTGGGACCTGTACAAGAGAGACGGGTTACACCTAAACTACAAGGGGACCAATATGCTTGCAGGGAGATTTGCTAGTGTTATTGGGGAGCGTTTAAACTAGATTTGCAGGGGGATGGGAACCAGAAAGATGGAAAGATGGAGGCTGAAAACAAAATTATGAGAAGCATAGACAGGGTGGGTAGTCAGAGACTTTCGCCCCAGGGTGGAAGTGTCAATTACAAGGGGGCACAGGTTCAAGGTGAGAGGGGGAAAGTTTAAACAAAATGTGCGGTAAAGTTTTTCACGCAGAGGGTGGTGGGTGTCTGGAACGGCTGCCAGAGGAGGTGGTGGAAGCAGGCACGTTAGCAACGTTCAAGGCATACCTTGACAGACCATGAATGGGACTCAAACAGAGGGATAGAAACTGCCAATTGTCCATAAGTAATGGGTTTAAATAAGGATTGGGAATCAGTGGAGGCTTGGTGGGCCGAAGGGTCTCTTCCTGTGCTGTGTTGTTCTTTGTTCCTTGTGCTTTGTACTTTATACACAGATTTGTGTAATCTGCAAACTTACTAATCAGAACACCTACGTTTTCCTCCAGATCATTTATATATATTGCCAGTTTCATATTTTTATTTTCCGTTTTGCATCTGGTCATTGACCAATCACTTTTTATTCACTTATTTAGCATCGCCAACTATTAATATTGTAGAATGGAGGAAGCAACGCCTTACTGAGAGAGTGTCACACTGTCGGAGGTGCGTCCTTCAGCCACTATACTGAGGCTCCCATTGCCCTCCACGGTGGATGTCACTATCTGAAGAGGAGCTGGGAAGTTTCCCTCAGTGTTTCCACCAACATCACAAAAAACAGGTCGTTTGGTCAATTGTGTCATTCCTGTTTTGGGGAAATTTGCCATGCGTGACTTGGCCGCCACATTTCCTATGCTCCAACAGAAGCGCCTCATTGGTTGTCATGCACTTGAGGAAGACCTGAGATTCTGAAAGATGCCTCACATCCCTCCATTATTCTCACTGTTGTGGTGCTTAGGGCGGAATTTTCCGGCCGCGCTCACCCCCAAAACCGGAAAATCCTACCCGAGGTCAATGGACCTGTGCGTGGTCCCCGCCGCCCGCTATGATTCCCGCGGTAGGCAGGATGGAAAAATTCTCCCCAAAGAAATGTTTTGGGAGAATTCCGCCCAATACGTTGAATTGCCTTTTTTTTGTTCATTGTGGGACATGGGCGTCGCTGGCTGGCCAGCATTTATTGCTAATTGCCTGAGGGCAGTTGAGAGTCAACCACATTGCCGTGGATCTGGAGTCACATGTAGGCCAGACCAGGTAAGGACGGCAGATTTCCTTCCCTAAAGGACATTAGTGAACCAGATGGGTTTTCCCGACAATTGACAATGGTTTCACGATCATTGGTAGATTCTTAATTGTGGATATTTTTATTGAATTCAAATTCCACCATCTGCCGTGGCGGGATTCGAACCCGGGTCCCCAAAACATTAGCTGAGTTTCTGGATTAATAGTAAAGTGATAATACCACTAGGCCATTGCCTCCACCTGTACGTGTTGTAATTTTCTACGGTTCTGTGAAATGCCACAACTTTCGACAGCCTTGTTTTAATTCCTCTTTAGAATGCCTTTCTTTCATGCTGCAGTACTTCACCCCGTATTGGTATTTTTAGCATCATGCAACTTGCCACGTTATGGATCATGGGTCCACTTGCATTGTGGAAGATTGTGGTCACTATTCATTCCAGGACTGTACCACAATAGATCTGTATAGTTTTCAATATGATTAATGGCCTGGCATTCTCAGCTGCCAAGGCAGTTCGAGTTTTAACAATAGAATCGCAGTCTTGTATTCACCATTGTCCCGTGTGCCATTCTGGCATTTAATCTGTGAACGCCAGATTCTGCTTATTCCATTCTGGCTGATGTTTGCAGAGCTTGGAAAGGTTTTTTTTTGCTGGCTTTGTGTCCAACCCCTTGTCTGGCAATGGCCTGATCTTCTTCTGGCCTGCTTGGCAAGGGGGGGAGTCTCTGCCACTTAGCTGTCACCGATTACCCGGGGTAACAAAGGCGTACAAAGCCTCGGGGTGGGATTTTACGGCCGCGCTCATCCCAAGACCATAAAATCCCGCCTGAGGTCAATTGTCCGCCCCTCGCCTGCTCCCATTCTCATGGCGCGCGGGCCAGTAAAATTCCGGCCTTGGTATTTTCAGCCATCAGGAACAGTGGTTAATGTGAATCCAGAGGAACTCGGTGTGCTGATGACTGATCCATCACTGGAGTAGAAGCAAGAACATTCTGGCGGTGACTCATAGCCGTCACCAGAGCCAGTTCTGGCCTCGG
This sequence comes from Mustelus asterias, assembly GCF_964213995.1. Classification (NCBI taxonomy): domain Eukaryota; kingdom Metazoa; phylum Chordata; class Chondrichthyes; order Carcharhiniformes; family Triakidae; genus Mustelus; species Mustelus asterias. Next base: position 61,455,662 of record NC_135823.1, read on the forward strand.
TGAGTTTACAGCCAACATGTTGAAGCCAATTTGGCAAGGGTTGAGTGGATTGGATCATTGAGAAACTATGCAACATTTGAATGAAAATATATTCAGGGGGCTGGAGGAAAGGAATCATTGTCAGTGCATCGAAGAATAGCAGCTTGAGACATAATGTTTCAAAATCTCCTTTTCTTCATTTAACTGATAGCTGTCAATGCCGTGTCTGAGCGGGAGAGCCCAAAAGTAGGTTAAATAGATTGAGAGCTGCAAGGAGATCGATGTGGTGTGACAGTTTCCAAGGCAACTTCTGTCGACATTCCTACACTGAGACAAATGATAGGATCACATGTGGAACACCAGTGACATTCATGAATGAACTTTGTGACATTGAGAAGACCTTCAGTTTGTCCCAGTGTTGGCAATGTTAAGGGAATGTGATGAGATACTGAACATTTTGTGTGCAGGATTTTTGTAACTGACAGTAACGCATCATTGCCTGATATGCTTGTCTTCATTGGCTGGGCATCGAATATAAACGTTGGCCAAAGATGAAGGCAAAACACTGCGGATGCTGGAATCTGAAACAAAACCAGAAAATGCTGGAAAATCTCAGCAGATCTGACAGCATCTGAGGGGACAGAGTAGAGCCAGTATTTTGATTCTGGATGACTCTTCCCCAGAGCTGGCGAAGGGTCATCCAGACTCAAAATGTTGGCTCTATAGGCCATTGCCTTAGGATAAGGGGCAGCAAATTTAAAACTAAGTTGAGGAGAAGACTGCTTCTCCCAAAGGGTTGTGAATCTGTGGAATTCGCTGCCCCAAAGTGCGGTGGATGCTGGGACAGTGAGTAAATTTAAGGAGGAGTTAGACAGATTTTTAATTGGTAATGGGTTGAAGGGTTATGGGGAGAAGGCAGGAAAATGGGGATGAGGAGCATATCAGCCATGATCGAATGGCGGAGTGGACTCGATGGACCAAATGGCCTAATTCTGCTCCTATATCTTATGAATTTACGAATTATTCTCACTCCACAGATGTTGTCAGACACGCTGAGATTTTCCAGCATTTTCTGTTTTTGTATAAAACTTGGCAAGTTATGTTAGGTCCATATAGAACTCTAGTTAGGCCGCATTTGGAATATTGCGTGCAGTTCTGGTCGCCACACTACTGGAAGGACGTGGATGCTTTGCAAAGGAGGTTTTGCCAGGATGCTGCCTGGTCCGGAGGGATTGTGATATGAGGAGAGATTGGATAAACTCGGATTGTTTTAGCTGGAAAGACGGAGGCTGAGGGGGCGACCTGATAGAGGTCGACAAAATTAGGTGAGGCATAGATAGGGTTGGTAGTCAAAAGCTTTTACCCAGGGTGGAAGGGTTGACTACAAGAGGGCACAAGTGGTTTAAGGTGAGAGGTGGTAAATTTAGAGAAGAGGTGCATCATTCTATGATGCTACAATATCGAATCCGTACAGTGCAGAAGAATGGCCCATCGAATCTGCACCGACCATAATTCCACCCAGGCCCTATTCCCTCAACCCCACATATTTACCCTGCTAATCCCCAGACTCTGCTTATTCCATTCTGGCCGATGGTTGCCACTAAGGGGCAATTTAGCATGGCCAATCAAACTAACCCGCACACCTTTGGGACTGTGGGAGGAAACCAGAGCACCCGGAGGAAACCCACGCAGACACGGGGAGAACATGCAAACTCCACACGGACAGTGACCCGAGGCCGGAATTGAACCTGGGTCACTGGCGCTGTGAGGCAGCAGTTCTCACCACCGTGTCGGCCCATGATGCAGTGTGCAGGGAGGGGGTGAGCTCTATAACAGGATGTATATCAGCCGCAGTACATGAGGTTTACAGCGCTCCGATGGGATGTATATGAACCAGTGTGCAGGTACGCCATAATCTATGGGATATATATCCAGTAATTAAAATTCAATTATTTAATAACTGTTGCAGTCATAAACTGTTATCAAAGCAATAGCTGTCAAGAGAGTAGGAAATTAAAATGGTGAGTGGTAAATTAGATAGAAAGCCAGAGATATATATATACAAAAAATTAATTTACTGCTTCTAATGAGGAGACAGACATGTTAAGATCGATCTTGAGCAGTGAAGGGGGTGAAGGACAGCCATTGGGTTAAATAAAGTTGGGAATATCAACACAAAAGATTGCAAATGACTAAGAGCAGGAAATTATTTCTTGAAAGTGGCTTTAACAGTCCCTGATAACGATTTCCCCAAGTGGCTAATCTATAATTGATGACAGCCTTAATAAAGTTTGAACGTAAACTAATTTTCTCAACCCCGAAGGAAATAATGTTTAAATTAAAGTGCTTAAAAGATCAGGTGTGGAGACCCCAGGGTGATAAATCCTTCCTGGATCGACCTCAATAACATTTAAAGATTGTGAGTGGGTGACCGGAGTGAGATTGCGAGGACATGATCGCTGGGAGACAAGAAATGGCCTGAGTTCAGCAGCCGGTTTGATCTGAGCCAATCTAAACCCATAATGGTGGTTAGCACTGCTGCCTCACAGCACCAGGGACCTGGGTTCGATTCCCAGCTTGGGTGGCATGGTAGCACAGCGGTTAGCACTGCTGCTTCATAGCTCCAGGGTTCGATTCCCGGCTTGGGTCACTGTCTGTGTGGAGTTTGCACATTCTCCTCATGTCTGCGTGGGTTTCCTCCGGGTGCTCCGGTTTCCTCCCACAGTCCAAAGATGTGCGGGTTAGGTTGATTGGCCATGCTAAAATTGCCCTTAGTGTCCTGGGATGCGTAGGTTCGAGGGATTAGTGGGTAAATGTGTAGGGATATGGGGGTAGGGCCTGGGTGGGATTGTAGTTGGTGCAGACTCGATGGGCCGAATTGCCTCTTTCTGTGCTGTAGGGTTCTAAGATTCTAAGCTTGGGTCAGTGTCTGTGCGGAGTCTGCACGTTCTCCCCGTGTCCGCGCGGGCTTCCTCCAGATGCTCCGATTTCCTCCCACAGTCTGAAGGACGTGCTGGTTAGGTGCATCGGCCGTGCTAAATTCTCCCTCGGTGTGCCCGAACAGGCGCCGGAGTGTGGCGACAAGGGGATTTTCACAGTAACTTCATTGCAGTGTTAATGCAAGCCTACTTATGACAGTAATAAAAAAAAATGACTATTGAGACTTAATTAGATGTTCAAGAATGTTCTCTCACAATTTGTTTTTATTCATTTGTGGGATGCAAACATCGCGGGATGGCCACCATTTATTGCCAATCTAGGGACCCGGGTTCAATTCTGACCCGGGTTCGATTCCCGGCTTGGGTCACTGTCTATGCGGAGTCTGCGCATTCTCCCCGTGTCTGTGTGGGTTTCCTCTGGGTTCTCCGGTTTCCTCCCACACTACGAACACCTGTGGGTTAGGTTGATTGGCCATGCTGAATTGCCCCTTAGTGTCAGGGGGAATTAGTAGGGAAAATACATGGGGTTACGGGGCCTGGGTGGGGTTGTTGTCACTACAGCTTTGATGGGCCGAATGGCCTCTTTCTGCACTGTAGAGGTTCTATGATTCTATGATCCCGAGTTGCCTAAGGGGAAGCTGAGAGTCAACCACATTGCTGTGGCTCTGGAGTCACATGTCGGCCAGACCAATAATGAGGGGCATAGATAAGGTAGATAGTCAACATCTTTTCCCAAAGGTAGAGGAGTCTAAAACAAGAGGGCATAGGTTTAAGGCGAGCGGGGAGAGATACAAAAGGGTCCAGATGGGCAATTGTTTCACTCAGAGGGTGGTAAGTATCTGGAATGAGCTGCCAGAGGTAATAGTAGAAGCAGATACAATTTTGTCTTTTAAAAAGCATTTAGGCAGTTACATGGGTAAGATGGGTACAGAGGGATATGGGCCAAACGTGGGCAATTGGGATTAGTTTAGTGGTAAAAACTGGACAGTATGGACAAGTTGGGCCGAAGGGCCTATTTCCATGTTGTAAACCTTTATGACCAGGTAAGGACGGCAGATTTCCTTCCCTAAAGGATATTAGTGAATTAGCTGGACTTTTCCGACAATGGTTTCATGGTCATCAGTAACTTCTTAATTCCAGATTTTTAAAATTGAATTCAAATCCCACCATCTGCCATTGCAGGATTTGAACCTGGATCGCCGGAATATTAGCTGAGTTTCTGGATTAATAGTCCAGCGATAATACCACTAGGCCATTGTCTCCGCGGATGGAGCAACTGCTCTGATCATTGTAAAGGTTAAGCCCTGAAATTTCCCCTGGCATTCGCCTGGGCTCCAGGGCCAGATCGAAACTGGCAAAAATCACAGGGAAGTGGCTTCGTCCATCAACCAGTAATGTTGGTAAGTCGTGGCAGCGCCAACACACCCGCTTTACAATCCCTGAGTGAATATTGACCAGGTTTGACAATGAACAGGTGACCCATTCCCCGAGAGCCAGGCTAGGGACAGAGGCTAGGGACAGAGGTTTAATCATCGTGGTGAAGGATTGCATAACTTAATACCCTCCGGAAAAAAAGTTGCTGACGTTTCCTGCAAGGATGTTGGGATTTTGATTTGATTTATTATTGTCATATGTATTAACATACAGTGAAAAGTATTGTTTCTTGCTCGCTATACAGACAAAGCATACCGTTCATAGAGAAGGAAAGGAGAGTCTGCAGAATGTAGTGTTACTGTCATAGCTAGGGTGTAGAGAAAGATCAACTTAATGCATGGTAGGTCTATTCAAAAGTCTGATGGCAGCAGGGAAGAAGCTGTTCTTGAGTTGGTTGGTATATATCCTCAGACTTTTGTACCTTTTTCGCGAAGGAAGAAGGTGGAAGAGAGAATGTCTGGGGTGTGTAGGGTCCTTAATTATGCTGTCTGCTTTTCCAAGGCAGTGGGAAGTGTAGACAGAGTCAATGGATGGGAGGCTGGTTTGAGTGATGGGCTGGGCTTTGTTCACGATCCTTTGTAGTTTCTTGTGGTGTTGGACAGAGCAGGAGCCATACCAAACTGTGATAAACCAGAAAGAATGCTTTCTATGGTGCATTTGTAGAAAGAGTCGGAGTGGACGTGTTGAATTTTCTTAGCCTTCTGAGAAAGTAGAGACGTTGGTGGGCTTTCTTAACTATAGTGTCGGCATGGGGTGACTAGGACAGGTTGTTGGAGGTATATTCTGGTGACGGATGTAGCCCCCCCCATTGGTGGATGGTTGGGATCTTCTGTTCCCACCGGTGTCTTTGGGGTTTTGTGTGCCTTGCACCCTCTACCACCGGAGGATGGGGGGTGTGGGGGTTTGCTCTCCTTCAACAGGAGCAGAAGATCCAACCATCAAAAAGGGCTGCAAAATTTTAGCCATCGTTTTTAAATTGATAATTTTATCGTGCCCTTCAAATATTCGAACCAGACCTTGCTTTCCCGTGGATGGGTCTTTCACTTCAGACAGTGATAAGACAAAGGATACATTTATATTGTACCTCCTCACACTTTACATGTTGAAGTGCGTTGAATTTTAATTAGAGATGGAAGAAGTGGTGACTTTCAAAAGAGAATCTGATATGTACTTGAAAAGGAAAAAATTCCACTGGTATGGGGGGGAAGAGCTTTTTTAAAAACATGCACAGATCTGTTGGGCTGAATGGCCTCCTTCAGTGCTGGACAAGTGTGTGAAATTATACAACTTACTAAGGTGAGATCTGACATCTGAGTAGCTACTCGAACACCATAACACCTACATTGCACTATAACCAGTGCATATCGATAAGCCCACGGTGCGAAAACTGTTATAATTTATCGATAGAATGTATTTACCCAAAATCAGTCAGAAGGCATAGCAAAATGACTGAGTTGTCCATTTATTACATTCCATGTCTATTAAAGATGTGGTGGCACAGTGGTTAGCACTGCTGCCTCACGGCATCAGGGACCTGGGTTTGATTCCCAGCTCGGGTCACTGTCTTTGTGGAGTCTGTATGTACTCCCCATGTCTGTATGGGTTTCCTCCGGGTGCTCCGGTTTCCTCCCACAGTCCAAAAGACATGCAGGATAGGTGCATTGGCCGTGTTAAATTCTCCCTCGGTGTACCTGAACAGGTGCCAGAGCATGGCGATTAGGGGATTTTCACAGTAACTTCATTGCAGTGTTAACATCTGCCTGCTTTTTAAAAATTCATTTGTTGGACCCCTCAAGGGAGAGTTGCTCTGGAGTGACTGCAGCGAAGGTTTACCAGGCTGATTCCGGGGATGGCAAGATTGATGTATGCAGACAGATTGACTAGGTTAGGATTGTTTTCGTTGGAGTTCAGATGAATGAGGGGGAATCTCATAGAGACTTACAAAATTCTAACAGGACCAGACAGGGTAGATGCAGGGAGGATGTTCCCGATGGTGGGGGAGTCCAGAACCAGGGGTCACAGTCTGAGGATTCAGGGTAGACCATTTAGGACGGAGGTGAGGAGACATTTCTTCATCCAAAGAGTGGTGAGCCTGTGGAATTCATTACCACAGGAAGTAGTTGATGACAAAACATTGAATGTATTCAAGAGGCGGCTGGATATAGCACTTGGCGAATGGGATCAAAGGTTATGGGGAGAAAGCAGGATGAGGCTATTGAGTTGGATGATCAGCCATGATTGTGATGAATGGCGGAGCAGGCTCCTGCTCCTACCATCTATGTTTCTATGGGACATGGGCATCGCTGGTTGGCCAGCATTTATTGTCCATCTCTAGTTGTCCTTGGAGGGCAGTTGAGAGTCAACCACATTGCTGTGGCTCTGGAGTCACATGTAGGCCAGACCGGGTAAGGATGGCAGATTTCCTTCCCTAAAAGACATTAGTGAACCAGATGGGGTTTTCCAGCAATTGACAATGGTTTCACGGTCATCAGTAGATTCTTAATTCCAGATATCTTTTAATGAATTCAAATTCCACCATCTGCCGTGGTGGGATTCGAATCCGGGTCCCCAGAACATCAGCTGAGTTTCTGGATTAATCGTCTGGTGATGATACCACTAGGCCATCACCTTCCCTGCTTGTGGCAATAATAAATCAACTTTAAACATTTAGCAGTCAAAAGTGAAATGCTGAACCCCAAGAGTTTACTTTCTTTTGACTTATATCAAATTTTCCATCGATCTGCCTTTGGATTATTTGTACCTCAGTCAGGATGCAGAATTCCGCAGGTTCTGGGGGGGAGCCATGGATTGGAAGGTAGCAAGTGTAACCCTGCTATTCAGGAAAGATGATGAGATAGAAGAGGCTAGGTAGCCTGACACCAATAGATCACCCACAACCTACGATGGAAGATTGGCTGGAATCATAGAATCATAGAATCCCTACAATGTAGAAGGAGACCATTCGGCCCATCGAGTCTGCACCGACAATAGTCCCACCCAGGCCCTATTCCTGTAACCCCATTTACTAACCCTGCTAGTCCCCCAGGAACAATTTAGCATGGCCAATCCACCAGCCCGCAGCACATCTTTGGGTTGTGGGAGGAAACCGGAGCACCTGGAGGGAACCTCTCTCAGATTCATGAAACGTTCAGCTCTCTTTCACGCCTGACCTGCTGAGCATTTCCAGCTTTTTATTTCCGGGATTTGACTTTGGCAAAACGGTTAACAGAACGGTCGGTGAGTTTGACCATGAGGTGGCGCTGCTGAGGCAGTTACGTGTTTAATAATATCACCCAACCACTCAAATCACATGTACAGAAACCAATATTCATTCTCACACAGATAACCGGTTACTTCATAGAATCCCTACAGTGCAGAACGAGGCCATCCAGCCTGCACTGGCAACAATCCCACCCAGGCCCTATCCCCGTAACCCCACATATGTACCCTGTTAATCTCCCTGACATGAAGCGGCAATTTAGCATGGCCAATCCACCTAATCTGCACAGCGTTGGAAACCCACGCAGACACGGGGAGAATGTGCAAACTCCTCACAGACACTCAGTCGAAGCCAGAATTGAATCCGGGTCCGTGGCGCTGTGAGGCAGCAGTACGAACCACTGTGCCACCGTACCGCCTTCCTTTCCCTCTTTTATTCAGATAAATTTTATTCAGGACAATTCTTTCCTTTTTAATTCTGACATCATTCCATTTCATCAACTGCCCTTAATTTTACCAGGTGGGATAAAGATCTTCAATAAGGGGAGTGAGGCTATGATGTCTGTCATTCTTATGTCTATTAAGTTTCTAATCTCTTGTGGGTGGCACGGTGGTTCGCACTGCCGCCTCACAGTGCCAGGGACCCAGGTTCAATTCCAGCCTCGAGTCACTGTCTATGCAGAGTTTGCACATTCTCCCCATGTCTGCGTGGGTTTCCTCCGGGTGCTCCGGTTTCCTCCCACACTCATGGTCAAAGGGTCATGAACAAAGCCCAGTCCATCATGCAAACCAGCCTCCCATCCATTGACTCTGTCTACACTTCCCGCTGCCTCGGAAAAGCAGCCAGCATAATCAAGGACCCCATGCTGCCCGGACATTCTCTCTTCCACCTTCTTCCTTTGGGAAAAAGACACAAAAGTCTGAGGACATGTGCTAATCGACTCAAGAACAGCTTCTTCCCTGCTGCCATCAGACTTTTGAATGGACCTACCTCACATTAAGTTGATCTTTCTTTACACCCTAGCTATGACTGTAACACTACATTCTGCACTCTCTCATTTCCTTCTCTATGAATGGTATGCTTTGTCTGTATAGTGCGCAAGAAACAATACTTTTCACTGTATACTAATACATGTGACAATAATAAATCAAATCAAAAATCAAATCTAATCAAATCAAAAGGGCTGATAAAATCTTATTTCGAATCAAACTTGACTTGGGTTGGAATTCCTATCCAACTCAAAGCAACCTTCCACAACAGCCAATTCTGCTATCTTAATTATGAATCTAATACTGTTATCCTGAAATATATTCAGCCAGTTTTACTGTGGTAATGTTTATCTAAACTGTTGTTTGGAAGAGATTACATGAACGGTGATATCATCTAGCTTGTAATTAATAACAAGATCAATTGTCTTGGTGCATAGCTTGGTAACACACAGGGGAGGTGATGGCCTAGTGGTATTATCGTTAGCCTATTAAACCAGAAACTCAGCTAATGCTTTGGGGATCCGGGTTCAAATCCTGCCACGGCAGATGGTGAAATTTGAATTAAATAAAAAAACTCGGGGAATTAAGAATCTACTGATGACCTTGAAACCATTGTCGATTGTCAGGAAAAACCCATCTTAGAAATCATAGAAACCCTGCAGTGCAGAAGGAGGCCATTCGGCCCATCGAGTCTGCACCGACCACAATCCCACCCAGGCCCTATCCCCACATCCCCATCTGGTTCACTAATGTCCTTTAGGGAAGGAAATCTGCCGTCCTTACCTGGGTCTGGCCTACATGTGTCTCCAGAGCCACAGCAATGTGGTTGACTCTCAACAATCAGGGATGGACAATAAATGCTAGCCTAACAGCGATACCCATGTCCCACGAATGAATTAAAAAAATGAGTACTTACCAGTAACTCAGGCACTGATGTATTTTATTCCTACTGGTCTCTGGAAATCTTCACGACCCATCTCAAGAATACTTCCATTTAAAAGTTTGTATTATCAGGGCCACCATTTCAGCGGGTCATGCCTGGTTTAATTCATAGAATTACAGAACTGTTATGACCCATCGTGTCTGCACCAGTTCTCCAAGTGAGCACTGTGACTTAGTGCCATTCCCCTGCCTTTTCCCCGTATCCTTGATCCATTTATGAGGGGGAACAGTTTCTCCCTGTCTACTCTGTCCAGCTCCCCCCCCCTCATGATTTTGAACACCTCTATGAAATCTCCTCTTAGCCTTCTACTCTCCAAGGGGAACTGTCCCAATCTCTCCGATCTATCCCCATTACTGTCCCGCACTCTCTCCAATGCGATCACATCCTCCCAACAGTGTGGCATCAGAACGGTCCACAATGTTCCGGTGCTGTCCATATGAATGCTGGTGGAATATGGATATTTGACCGTGATGCCGGCACACCTAAAACAGAACCACAGGTTTCTATCCCGCCCGTCACTGCAATTGTAGTGGGCCGGTTGTGGACATTGTGAAGGCCCATTGACGGTCGGGCGGGAATATCCGGCTTTTAGACCAGCGTGGCCGGAGAATTCCACCCAGGAGATCAGCCTTTAATGATGTAGATCCAAGTCCTTGGCTGTACACCACTCCAGTTAAAGCTCTCCTCCCTGGCACTGTTTCCCTATTTGATTTACCATTTTGTCTCGATGGGAACTTGTTCAATGTTAAAAGCACTCGATAAATATGAGTTATTTTTATGTGGCTGACACTATTACAAATTGGTGAGATGGGCCTTACTTTCTGGAAGATTAATATAAAATCCTCAGAAATTAATATTACTCTATAAGAGGGAATAAGCAACACTGTTCATTTCCTATAACTATTGCTAACTTGGCAATTTTTAAGGTCCCTGACGAATAGATAAGGCCTAGAAATAAAAAGCATTCAGAATTAGGACACATTTGGTCATTTATTGACAGAACGAGCCTTGGCAGTGTAAAGATGTGTTAAAATAGTCTGGAATCGGGATCATTCTGCTCTGCAGATTCAGAATGCTGTTCTGGTATGATTCGATGTGCCAACTCCAGTTAAGTTTTTATTTTTTTGACTTTGATGCTTCCCACATTTAGTGAGACATGGGGCAAACAAAACACGGGCTATGTTTCCCAGAGCTTAGAATCATAGAATCCAACAGCAGAAGGAGGCCATTCGGCCCATTGAGTCTGCACCAACCACAATCCACAGTGGCACATTGGTTAGCACTGCTGGCTCGCAGCGCGAGGGACCCGGGTTCGATTCCCGGCTTGGGTCACTGTCTGTGTGGCGTTTGCACGTTATCCCTGTGTCAGGGTGTGTTTCCTCCGGGTGCTCCAGTTTCCCCTCACAGTCCAAAGATGTGCAGGTTAGATGGATTGGCCATGCTAAATTGCCCCTTAGTGTCAGGGGAATGAGCTCGGATAAATACATGAGGTTATGGGGATAGGGCCTGGGTGGGATTGTGATTGGTGCAGACTCGATGGGCCAAATGACCTCATTCTGCACTGTAGGATTCTATGATTCTATCCCACCCAGGCCCTATCCCCATGACCCCCTGACACTAAGGAGCAATTTAGCATGGCCAATCCACCTAACCTGCACATTTTTGGAGTGTGGGAGGAAACTGGAGCACCCGGAGGAAACCCACACAGACACGGGGAGAACGTATAGACTCCATACATTCCCAAGCCAGGAATCAAACCCGGGTCCCTGGCGCTGTGAGGCAGCAGTGCTAACCACTGTGCCACCGTGTTGTGTTCTGCAAAGCGGTCCCCCAGTCTGCATTTGGTCTCTCCAACGTAGAGTAGACCACATTGGGAGCAGCAAATGCAATAGACCAGGTTGAAGGGGGTGCACGTGAAAGGAATGTTTATGTCCTTGGATGGTGACCAGGGAGGAGCTAAAGGGGCAGGCGTAAGGGTATGGAGTCAAGTCCTTTGCTGTGCACAGTACGTTCAGCCTCAGAGAAGGGAAGGTCAGAGGGTATGGTGAATACACAGCAATGTGTTAGGAGGAATAAGATCCACAGGATGGGAATGGGAGGAAGGTCCTGGATGTGCGTTGGTTTTGATGAGTTGCTGGAGTTCCTTAACACCTGCAAGGAAGAGAAGAAGTTTCTTGGTAAGGCGTCGGATGAGACGAAGGATGTAATGAAACTGGGGATAAGGACAGCTTTGAGATAGAGTGAAGGTCATCCAGACTCGAAACGTTGGCTCTATTCTCTCCCCACAGATGCTGAGATTTTCCGGCATTTTCTGTTTCTGTTTCAGGTTCCAGCATCCGCAGCAATTTGCTTTTATATCAGGCTGTGAGTTTTGTTTGGTCAAACAAAGAGTTTTTCAATAACCCGTAACTTTGTCTATACAGAACTATGAGCCAAATACATGCTTGCTTCTACACAGGTCTCTGTCCAATCTGCAGCAGTAGTGGATTCGTCAACATTAAGAGCATTCAAATGGTTATTGGATAAACATATGGATGATATTGGAATAGTGTAGGTTAGATGGGCTTTAGATTGGTTCCACTGGTCGGCGCAACATCGAGGGCCGAAGGGCCTGTACTGCGCTGTAATGTTCTATGTTCTATAACTGAAGTCTCAGGTCACATCACACTGTGGATGGTGCTGTTTCCCAGTCCCATATGAACCCTTGCTATGCCAGGTACCTTTATATTACCTAGACATGTTCTGTAAATATCAATTTACTCACTGCTTATCAGGATTACACAACAGCCTGTGGTCTGCTATTTTAACCTGTTTACTATCAAACAAGTAGGTTAATATGTGCCTTAAAACAAAGAAATGTCATATGAACGCAGAAATTTCCATATGGGAATATTGCAAACATTAAATTTGAAGTTTAGGCTTGTAATCAATATCTGTATTTTCAGTAATTTGAATTCAACTAATTTTGCTTCACAAAATTGGATTTGATTTGATTTATTAGATCAACTTAATGCAAGATAGATCCATTCAAAAGTCCTGCGGCAGCAGGGAAGAAGCTATTGCCCAGTGAAGGTCCAGTTGCAAAATTTTCAGTCCTCTATCATCTTCATCGATTCTCAGGGCTACCACCAAACTTCAATCCCAGTTTGTCAGGAGGGTTCTTCTCATGCTATCTATTTGTGTTGTAGTCGGGCAAATGCAGGGAGTGCGGGCTGCAGCAGGAGAGGAATGTATGGAAAGGGTTAACCAGACAGCACTGTAGTATCCACACTCACTGTAGGCAGACACATGACAAATTACAAATAACTACATCCTAGACGGCACTAAAACAGTCACACCCCAGGTGGTATCGCTCCAAGGCTGCAGCAACAATAGGAGAATTGATATCACTTATCATGGCTCCAAAATGTCTAGAGGAGCCATTGTACCTCTGAAAAATGAATCAAGTATTGGAGAGATGGGACAATTAGCACACCATTGAAATCGGTTTTGACAAACATAACGCTTTGATATTGTAAACACGTAGACAGGAGAGGTCCGCAAAGCAATTAAAGCCAAAGCACACAAGACAATGGATCTGTATAATGGGATCAAAAACAGAACTGTAACCAATTCAAAGTAACAACGTGATGACCTAATGTAAATGTAACGCTTTGTAATGTAAAGAAAGGGGTATAAGAATATGGAAGAACCAGTGCTTAGCAGAGTAGCTCAGATGCAAGCTGTAGTTACAACCACGAGTTCTGCTCTCCCTCATGCATGTTGAATAAAGCCATTTTTGTTGAAGTTCTACATGGCCTCTGAAGACTCAATTCGTTCATTCCCTCCAACACTGTGAAAATGTGGGCCCGTATTGGATTACTTTTGATTTTTCTCTTTGAATATTTTTATATATGGTCTATTTTTTCAAGTCCTTTTCACTTTGTCATGCTGTCTCTAAGTCTTACATTTTCTAATTCCAATAATCAGTTATCATCTCAGCTTTATATTCCGTGTGGTTCAGCAGATTAAATTTGCCTCTGCGTCAAAATACTGCATTCAAAAATAGCTTAATTCAGCGAATTTCTCATTATAGATGAATAGTGGCGGCACGGTGGCACAGTGGTTAGCACAGCTGCTTCACAGCGCCAGGGACCCAGGTTTAATTCTGGCCTTAGGTGACTGTCTGTGTGTGGTTTGCATGTTCTCCCCATGTCTGCGTGGGTTTCCTCCGGGTGCTCCGGTTTCCTCCCAGAGTCCAAAGATGTGCAGGAAGGTGCTGAACCAAACATTTTAAAATTCATTTGTGGGACATGGGTTCACTGGCAGGTCAGCATTCATTGTCCATCTCTTGGAGGGCAGTTGAGACTCAACCACATTGCTGTGGCTCTGGAGTCACATGTAGGCCAGATCGGGTAAGGACGGCAGATTTCCTTCCCTAAAGAACATTAGTGAACCAGATGGGTTTTTCTGACAATCGACAATGGTTTCACGGTCATCTCACTGGGCGGGATTTTCCGGCCGCGCTCACTCCAAGGCTGGAAAATCCCGCCGAAGGTCAACGAACCTTTGCGTAGTCTGTGTCCCGCCCGCTATGTCTCCTATGGTAGACGGGACAGGAAAATTCCTCCTTATATTCTTAATTCCTGATATTATTTATTGAATTCAAATTCCACCATCTGCCGTGGCGGGATTCGAACCTGGGTCCCCAGCACATTAGCTGAGTTTCTGGCTTAATAGTCTAGCAATAATGCCACATCGCCTCCCTTAACTTGATGGGCCAAATGGCCTCCTTCTGCACTGAAGGGATTCTATGAATTGCTAAGGTGCTACATATTTGTTCTTGCTTTCTCTCTCTCTTTCACTTTCTCTCAACACTGATGCAAAAACTACACCTAATCAAGTGGGCAAGTGCAGCGTGTGTAGTGTAGAACAATCACTCTTTTTCATATATCTCAAGATCCTTTTCTTACCTAGAGTACTGTGTACAATTTTGGTCCCCCTATTTAAGAAAGGATATATTAGCTTTGGAGGGGGTACAGAGAAGGTTCACCAGGTTGATTCTGGAGATGAGGGGGTTAGCTTATGAGGAGAGATTGAGTAGACTGGGCCTGTACTCATTGGAGTTTAGAAGGTTGAGGGGGGATCTTATAGAGAGGTATAAGGTAATGAAGGGGCTAGACAGGGTAGAAGCAGCGAGGTTATTTCCACTTACAATGGAAACAAGAACTAGGGGGCATAGTCTCAAAATACGGGGGAGTCAATTTAGAACAGAGTTGAGGAGGAACTTCTTCTCCCAGAGGGTAGTGAATCTTTGGAATTCTCTGCCGAATGAAGCAGTAGAGGCTACCTCGTTAAATATGTTTAAGCCACAGATAGATTTTTAACCATTAAGGGAATTAAGGGTTATGGGGAGCGGGTGGGTAAGTGGAACTGAACCCACTATCAGATCAGCCATGATTTTATTGAATGGCGGAGCAGGCTCGAGGGGCTAGATGGCCTACTCCTGCTCCTATCTCTCATGTTCTTATGTTCTTTCCATCAAGCATTTTAGCTGTCAATTAATTCTGGAATTTTTCCTGATCCAGCCATTTGGACCGTGTCTGTGGAAACACTTCCCAATTAATTGTTCCTTAATTGTCAGCCAGATTGTAATAAGTCCTCGGAGGCAGAGGTCCCTTCACAAAAGTCCCTTTATTAACAAGTCTGACAACAGCATACAGAGTGCTATCAGTTAGCCGTCTACACCAGGAGCCCCAGAGGAACTGACACTCCTGGTTAAACGCAAAGCAAGAAGCTCCCTTAATCAGGGAGTTCATATTCTAACAAGCCCACCTCAATTACCTGATTAAAGCCATTACACAGGCTAGCTCTGACCTGTGAACTTGTGTTGACACGGCACTTCAGAACCATGCCTAACATGTTTTTAAAACATTTTTGTGGCTCCTCGGTCCATTTTCTGTTTCCTGACTCTTTTCCCTGTCAGATATGGTGCAGGGGATGGAGCCAGTAGACAGAGGAACCATAGTTTCTTCATAGGTTAAGGAATGATGATACACAAAATGCTGAAGCTTAATTAATCTCCCAGCATGCTTTGAGAAACTGGGAGCAGGGCTGATGGACAACAGCTTGTTATCTTCAAACTTGCTGAACTGTGAGACACTTTCTGTGAAGTAATTTTCTCATATTAAAGCCAGGCAGTGTTATCAGTGGAGAATTAAACAGACCTTGAAGGTCTACAGAAACTTGTCAGTCAGTGTCCTTCAAACTGGATTAGCGCAATTAATTACCAGCTGAGAAAATGAAGAACTCAGTCTTCGTACCTGGACGGTTGCCAACTCAGTCGACCTGACCAGGAGTGATGGCCCACTGGTCACAGGCTGGGCCTCCCCCAGCCTCCACCCCTAGCCAAGACCAGCAATGGAGAGCAGGCTCTGGAACAGAGGTGAATGGGGGTCTGACTTCTTGGGGTCAGTCGAGCAGGGGCCAGTGAGGGAGAGGGACAGTCCTGGTGAGGGAGTGGGGGGGGGGGGGGGGGGTTGCGATGGGTGTTTCTGTCGGGGTGGGAGGGCCTTTCCTGTCACATTTGTAACTGATCAGGTTGTGCACCCTCCTACCTGGCCCCACCTCTCCCTTCCACGCACACCGCCCCCACCCCCCCCTCCCCCCCCCCCCCCCCCCCGCCCAACTCCCCCCACCACACCCTACCCCTCTGGCCTAACCCAGGCTCACAGGAAGGCAACAGGATTTTACTACCCATTCTTCCCATGTGGTAGAATCCCTTACCTCAGCCAATGGTAGAATGTTAGTGACAGCAGAAAGAGGCCCTTGAGAGGCTTTAATTAGTTATCCCCAGCCTGCTCCATCCCTGAGTGAATTTGACGGAGTGGCGAAGGTGACAGGTACTCCAGCCCCGCTCCCCCAGCCTGACTACCTGCTCCTGTAAACTGGATTAAATTCGACTCAGATAGCACTACGGGGCCTCGATTGACTGCCTCATCCACAGGTTGGCGCTTCTAACACTACAGCACTCCCTTATTGCTGCACATAATTGTCAGCCTTGGCTTGTGTACTCAAGTCTCCGGAGTGGGACTTTGAACCCACAACCCGGTGGCACGGTGGCACAGTGGTTAAGCACTGCTGCCTCACTGTGCCAGGGACCAGGGTTCGATTCCCAGCTTGGGTCACAGTCTGTGCGGAGTCTGTACGTTCTCCCCGTGTCCGCGT
Organism: Mustelus asterias; assembly: GCF_964213995.1. Lineage (NCBI taxonomy): Eukaryota > Metazoa > Chordata > Chondrichthyes > Carcharhiniformes > Triakidae > Mustelus > Mustelus asterias. The sequence goes on from NC_135823.1 coordinate 61,472,372, forward strand.
GGGTTTCCTCCGGATGCTCCAGTTTCCTCCCACAGTCCAAAAGCCGTGCTGGTTAGGGTGCATTGGCCATGCTAAATTCTCCCTCAGTGTAGCGTAACAGGTGCCGGAGTGTGGCAACTAGGGGATTTTCTCAGTAACTTCATTGCAGTGTTAATGTAAGCCTGCTTGTGACAATAATAAATAAACTTTAATCTTTAACCTCATCAGGTCTCCTGGAATAAGGGCCAACTCACACTTGATTCTGAGCTGTGCTCCCCAGATTCAGGTTGTGGGACTTGGCTACCTAAGACATGCAGGTTAGGTAGATTGGCCATACTAAATTGCTCCTTAGTGTCCCAAGATGTGTAGGTTAGATGATTTAACCATGGGAAATGTGTGGGGTTACAGGGATAGGGCAGGGGAGAGGGTAGGGTAAGATGCTCTGTCAGAGAGTCAGTGCAGACATGATGGGCCAAATGGCCTTTCCTGCACTATAGGGATTCTATGGTTCTTTGAACTCAATGGTGAGAGTGCACCAGGTCTCAGCATAGGTTGGAACAATTTAAGATTTGCTCATAGAAAGGAATATTTTGAGAGGTATACAAGATGGAAAAATCAACCCTCTGAGAGGTGATCATTTGCCTGCACTGGCCATGAATAAATGGAATCCTTTAGGACATTGTCAAATAAAATTGGGCACAGATGTCAGAAAACTCCCTTTTTTTAAACACTACTTTGCTCTGAAATATTTTAGCGAGGACTTGTATAGCTTAATAGGATCCCGCAGGTTTTTCTGTGTAATAATAATATTACACATTAAAGGACATCTGGACTTTTGTCACTGATTTATATTTTTACGTTTTCTGCTCATTTGAGGCAATTTTTCAACAGCTGAATGGCCATAACTACTTAACAAAGATGGTCAATTAAAAAAAACATTATAGTTACATTTTACATATATTGGGTGGCATGATGGCACAGTGGTTGGCACCGCTGCCTCACTGCGCCAGGGACCCGGATTCGATTCCCTTGGGTCACTGTCTGTGTGGAGTTTGCACCTTCTCGCCATGTCTGCGTGGGTTTCCTCCGGGCGCTCCGGTTTCCTCCCACAGTCCAAAAGATGTGCAGGTTAGGTTGATTGGCCATGCTAAAATTGCCCTTAGTGTGACCCGAACAGGCGCCGGAGTGCGGCGACTAGGGGATTTTCACAGTAACTTCATTGCAGTGTTAATGTAAGCCTACTTGTGACACTGGTAAATAAACTTAAAGCTTACAATACAGGCCGGAACTCTACCACCTCGCCGCGCCATGGAATCGGAGCGGGCGAGGGTCCCACAACGGAAATCTCCGTTGATCTCGAGCGGAAATTTCTGATCTCGCCCGAGCGAGGCTGTAGAATCCTCCCCGGGGATCCACTGTTGTTGAATGTTAAAAGGAGCTGTTAAGAGTGGGATTTCCTCACAATTGGCGTAGATTTGAAAATGGTGGGTCCACAGATATGTGAAGATATGTAGATGAAGAAATAATTTCAGTTTAGGTTCCCTCATCAAACATTTTATTGTTGGTAAAAAAAAATCAAGTTCAACAAATGTCCCACCTCATTTAATATAAGCCACTGGCGGACAGTTCAGATAATAGCAAGGTGATTTACCTGAAATGGACTCTCTGAGAACAGATTCCTTAAGGACTCCATTGTGCTGCTACCTCTGTGTACAAAGATTTCGATTTCGTTTTCCCTTCTCGTTATCAATGGGCAGACGCCTCGCAGCTTTCGGAGATTATGACAAAGCGTCCTAATGCATACATTAGCAATCCCATGGTTGAAGGCACACTCATTATCAACCAAGCTGTCCAGCCATTTAAACTTATTGTTTCCAAATTATCCGGAGACGTTTTAAGGAGTGTGCCTGATGCTGAATGGGAGCGAGTTGCCCGTCGTAATGTCTGATAGAATTCCATCACGATACGGTCGACTGAGTTTATTATTATGTGTGACAGCCACCTCCATTACCTTTCCTCCTCAGGGCCTAGGTATATGTCTTCATATGCTCCAGCCTTGTCATCAGCCTGTGGATATGCTCCAACGATTTGCCAGGATTTACAATACGCTTTTATCTCCCAGCTGGTGAGGACGTTCTTTTTTTGTTGCTGGAAATCTTCACAGGATCGGATCAATTTGCAGCGCAGATGGAGAAGACACAACGCAATGGCTGGAATTTTACCACCGTTCACACCGGCGGGATTTTCCCATCCCGCCGCAGTCAATGGAGATTTGGCTAACTGCCAAGTTCTCTGAATTCGCTGCAGCGGGAGCGTGGCGTGAATGAGCAGTAAGGTCATAGAATCATAGAAGATACAGTGCAGAAGGAGGCCATCTGGCCTATCGAGCCTACAAGGACAACAATCACACCCAGGTACCATCACCGTAACCCCACATATTTCTAATCTCCCTGATACTAAGGGGCAATTTATCATGACCAATCCACCTAACCTGCTCATCTTTCGACTGTGGGAGAAAACGGAGCACCCGGAGGAAACCCACGCAGACACGGGGAGAAGGTGCAAATTCCGCCCAGACAGTCACCTGAGACCGGAATTGAACCCGGGTCCCTGTCGCTGTGAGGCAGCAGTGCTAACCACTGTGCCACCGGTCCGCCCCCGCCATGAGTGTGGGTGGAATTTTACCATCACGCCCGCCATGGGAATTATAGCGGGTGGGACATGGACCAAGAAAAGGTCTGCTGACCTCGGGCGGGATTTTCCAGTCTTGGGGAGAGCGTGGCCAGAAAATTCCACTCTGTGAGTTTTCCTACTGAGCAAGCGGGAGTTCGCCCAATGAGAGATGAGTGGTGGGAGTTGAAACCCCGCACTTACAGCCTGGACTGCGAGTTAAGTAGGTGCCGGGCACAGGCTTTGATTTGCTGTAAGCCGCAGAGGTGGCCTTTCCTTTCTTTTAATAAAGCAGTTTTGTACCAGAGGACTGATCTCAGAGGGGGCATTACAGAATGATAATGAAGGCAAGAGGGAAGGAGGGCAAAATCTACAAGCACTGGTGAACTGGTGCAGCAACAATAAGCTCTCCCTCAATGTCAACAAAACGAAGGAGATTGACATCGACTTCAGGAAGCGTAGTGGAGGACATCCCCTGTCTTCATCAACGGGGACAAAGTAGAAATGGTCGAGAGCTTCAGGTTTTCAGGACAACCTGTCCGGGTCCCCCCATGCCGACACTATCGTTAAGAAAACCCACAAATGCCTCTACTTTCTCAGAAGACTAAGGAAATTTGGCATGTCAGCTACGACTCTCACCAACATTTACAGATGCACCACAGAAAGCAATCTTTCTGGTTGTATCACAGCTTGGTATGGCTCCTGCTCTGCCCAAGACCGCAAGGAACTACAAAAGGTCGTGAATGTAGCCCTGTCTGTCACGCAAACCAGCCTCTCATCCATTGACTCTGTCTACACTTCCCGCTGCCTCGGCAAAGCAGCCAGCATAATCAAGGACCCCACGCAACCCGGACATTCTCTCTTCCACCTTCTTCCGTCGGGAAAAAGATACAAAAGTCTGAGGTCACGTACCAACCGACTCAAGAACAGCTTCTTCCCTGCTGCCATCAGACTTTTGAGTGGACCTACACTGCATTAAGTTGATCTTTCTCTACACCCTAGCTATGACTGTAACACTACATTCTGCACTCTCTCCTTTCCTTCTCTATGAATGGTATGCTTTGTCTGTATAGCGCGCAAGAAACAATACTTTTCACTGTATGTTAATCCATGTGACAATAATAAATCAAATCAAATCACTGTGCCACCCCATTGGAGGCAGGACTCAAGTGGTATGCATGTTCAAAAATAGTGACAAAGCAGACTTTTCAAGCCAATATCACTGGAAAAGATTAACTGGTCACTATTTCATTGTTGTTTGTGAGATCTTGCTCTGAGTAAATTGTCTGATGTATTTTGTACATTGCTGCTTCACTGGCTGTAAGAATGCTGATGTGTAAATGTTGTGAAAGGTACAATAGAAATGCAAGGCTTTCAAAAAAACCTCTCGTCTCACTTTAATTCTATGAAAAATAATGGAATTGGTTATCCGCAGAGACCTTGGGCATCAGCTGTGCAATAAGATTCTAATAATCAACGGTTAATATGCATTGAGGAGGGAAACATTATTCCCGGCTACTTCCTCGAGAATGTAACTCAATGGCTTTTCTGCCGAGGTTTATAAAATGGCGCTTGGTAACAATTCCACACAAAGAGGCTGTTTGTTAAACTCAAAGCCATGGGGTGGCGGCACAGTGGTTAGCACTGCTGCCTCACAGTGCTAGGGACCCGAATTCGATTCCCGGCTTGGGTCACTGTCTGTGCAGAGTCTGCACGTTCTCCCCGTGTCTGCGTGGGCTTCCTCCGGGTGCTCCGGTTTCCTCCCACAGTCTGAAAGACGAGCTGGTTAGGTGCATTGGCCATGCTAAATTCTCCCTCAGTGTACCTGAACAGGCGCCGGAGTGTGGCGGCTAGGGGATTTTCACAGTAACTTCATTGCAGTGTTAATGCAAGCCTACTTGTGGCACTAATAAATAAAGTTAAAGAAGACAGTTGATTCCCTGTTGCCAGGTGGGTGTTTTTGCCAGCTGGGACCAGTTGTTGCTGGTTGCTGATCAGTTGGCTATTATCAGTTGGAGGCAGTTGTTGTTGGCCAGTTTCTCCTCGTAGGACAAACAGTTGTCTTCTCCCAGTTAAGCCCAACTTAATAAAGATAATTAGCCAATCCAGGGCCTATAATTAAGGTCTCAATGACAATGTGTGCAAATGTGAAAAAGTAGTGAAGAAGTTGAAAGGTATGCGGACTGGCTGTAAATTTTAAACTTTTATTAAATTAAACATTACATAACAAAATGAAAAATTTGCCCTTTGATCATAGACAGAATTCTTTAGTTGTTCAAAGAACTTGATCTTACCCAACTAAAAAAGGCACATGGGACACTTGTTTTTCTCAATTGAGGCATAGATTACAAAGGCAGGGAAGTCATGTTAGAGTTGTATAGAACTTTGGTGAGGCCACAACTTTACAGTTTGCAGTTCTGGTCGCCACATTATAGGAAGGATGTGATTGCATTGGAGAGTGTGCAGGGGAGATTCACCAGGATGCTGCCAGGGATGGAACATTTAGGTTATGAAGAGAGGTTGGGGGAGGCTTGGGTTGTTTTCGTTGGAGCAGAGAAGACTGAGGGGTGACCTAACCGAGGTGATGAGGTTCATGGACAGAGTGGATAGGGAGCAGCTTAGTTGAAGGGTCCGTCACGAAGGGACATAGGTTCAAGGTGAGGGGCAGGAGGTTTAGGGGGGATATGAGGAAAAGCTTTTTTATCCAGAGGGTGGCGATTGCCTTGAATGCACTGCCTGGGAGGGTGGTCGAGGCGGGTTGTCTCACATCCTTTAAAAAGTATCTGGATGAGCACTTGGCACGCCATAATATTCAGGGCTATGGGCCAAGTGCTGGCAGATTAGATGGGAGTTCAGGTGTTTCTGATGTGTCAATGCAGACTCGATGGGCCAAAGGGCCTCTTTTGCACTGTCTGATTCTATGATTCTATTGCACTTATAACTAAAATCAGGGACAGATTAGAATCCCACATTAATAAAAGAGAAACATCACATATTTCAACTGATGAGTTGTTAAGGTTCAAGTACAAGTGAATTGGCACAAGGTTGGGATAGCATTGCAGTCAATACTGCCTCCCTTAAATAAAGGACAGACAATTGAGCCAGCTTTGATAGGATTAACTTATTGACAATGCAGACTTAAAAGCTGCAACGTAAAGATTAAAATGCCATGTACGATAAAGGAGATTAATTATTAATGCCAAATACAAAGATTGCCTTGAGACTGTCAATGCATATTGCCTTTCTTAAAGTTGATGTACTCACTCCACTATTTCAGTTGGCTTCAAAAACATTGGTGCAAGGCTGTTGGTCTTCCCATTGGGATCCCTCAAGATGCTTGCGAGCTGCAACCTTCGGCTCAATGCCACCATAACAGCATTCTTCAGTCGCAATAACAGGAAATGCTGGAAAATCTCAGCTGGAAAATCTTAGAGACAGGATGTATGCGCATTTAGAACAGAACAATCTCATTAGTGACAGACAGCATGGTTTTGTAAGAGGGAGGTCGTGCCTTACAAATTTGGTGGAGTTTTTTGAGGAAGTGACAAAAACGGTTGACGAAGGAAGGGCCGTGGATGTCGTCTATATGGATTTCAGTGAGGCATTTGACAAAGTCCCACATGGCAGGTTGGTTAAGAAGGTTAAGGCTCATGGGATACAAGGGAGAGGTGGCCAGATGGGTAGAAAACTGGCTTGGCCACAGGAGACAGAGGGTAGCAGTCGAAGGGTCTTTTTCCGTCTGTGACCTGTGGTGTTCCGCAGGGCTCTGTACTGGACCTCTGCTATTTGTGATATATATAAATGATTTGGAAGAAGGTGTATCTGGTGTTATCAGCAAGTTTGCGGATGACACGAAGATGGCTGGACTTGCGGATAGCGATGAACATTGTCGGACAATACAGCAGGGTATGGATAGGCTGGAAAATTGGGCGGAGAAATGGCAGATGGAATTTAATCCGGAGCACCCGGAGGAAACCCACGCAGACACGGAGAGAATGTGCAAACTCCACACAGACAATCCCCCGAGGCTGGAATCGAACCCTGGTCGAACCGTGCTGCGCAATAGCTAGCTAAGTCCCACAACTTGAATTTGGGGAGCACAGCTGAGAACCAAGTGTGAGTAGGCCCTTATTCCAGGAGAGTTGATAAGGTTCTTCCTCAAAAGTTTTGTTTGCGATTCTCCTGCAGGTCTTGATGGTTTTACATCCTTTTCTTCCCCAGTCTGTTGCTGGGCAGAACACTGGGCACAGACTGGTTTTGTTTTTTTGCCTTACAAATTCAGCAGCTTGTCTTATCTCTTTTCCGGATCTTTCCGGTGTCAGCAGAATGCCGAGTTTATCAGGCCCCAGTCACTTTGCCACACACTCTGTCACTCGTGGTGTCTTGAGAAATGCACAAGTCTGTGACCAATTTGGCCAAATTGGAAATGAAGGCCTAGAGGCCTTTGCTTAATTGCTGTTTCTTCACGACCGATCCATCGCGAGGCTGTTGATTAGCCTGCACTGAATTTTGTTCTGAATGTACTGATTGGTCATAAATCATTCTTGTTTTGCTGTTCACAGTTTAACCCATTTTGCTCTTTGCTCAACTAATGGGGCGGCATGGTGACGCAGTGGTTAGCACTGCTGCCTCACAGCTCCAGGGACCTGGGTTCGATTCCCGGCTTGGGTCACAGTCTGTGTGGAGTTTGTACATTCTCCCCGTGTCTGCGTGGGTTTCCTCCCACTTTCTGAAAGACATGCTGGTTAGGTTCATTGACCCGAACAGGCACCGGACTGTGGTGACTAGGGGAATTTCACAGTAACTTCATTGCAGTGTTAATGTAAGCCTTACTTGTGACTAATAAATAAGCTTTAAAAAAAAACTTTAATCACCCTGTTAACACAGGGTTTCAAGTCTACTTCTTTATCCATCCAAACCCTGACACTTCCTGCCATAGCGGATTTACCTAGACCTTCCAGGACTGGCATCGAAACATCCAACCAAATGTCCCCCCAGCCCCCACTACTGTGTAACTTCCCACAGGCAGTCAACATATCACTGCAAGGTACAGTAACCACTGAAGGAAAGGCAACCTGTGTAATTTTCCCATCCTGCCTGCCTGCCATGGGAATCGTAGCGGGCGGGACACAGATCATGCAAAGGTCTGCTGACCTTGGGCTGGATTTTCTGGCTTTGGTTCGAACGCAGCTGGAACACTGCTTGGTTGATCCTCTCAGTAGTATTTGCTTGTCTCAAAGATTAAGCCATGCATATTTAAGTACACACATCGTCCTGCACTGTAGGGATTCTATCGATTCTATCCCCATGCATTTACCCCAATAACCTAATGCCACTGGGTGGCATGGTGGCACAGAGGTTAGCACTGTTGCCTCACAGCGCCAGGGACCCAGGTTCAATTCCAGCCTTGGGTCACTGTCTGTGCGGAGTCTGCACGTTCGCCCCGTGTCTGCGTGGGTTTCTTCCGGGTTCTCCGGTTTCCCCCCACTGTCCAAAGATGTGTGGGTTAGGCTGATTGGCCATGCTAAATTGTCCAGTACAGTGAAACTACAATGGGATCGGTGGCACAGTGGTTAGCACTGCTGCCTCACAGCGCCAGGGACCCAGGTTCAATTTCTGGCCTGGTTGACTGTCTGTGTGGAGTTTGTACATTCTCCTCGTGTCTGCATGGGTTTCCTCCGGGTGCTCCGGTTCCTCCCACAGTCCAAAGATGTGCAGGTTAGGTGGATTGGCCATGCTAAATTGACCCTTAGAATCAGAGAATTCCTACAGTGCAGAAGGAGGCCATTCAGCCCCTTCGACACCAACAACAATCCCACCCAGGCCCTAACCCCATAATCCCACACATTACCCTGCTAATCCCCCTGACACCAAGGGACAATTTAGCATGCCCAATCAACCTGACCCACACATCTTTGGACAGTGGGAGGAAACCGGAGCACCCGGAGGAAACCCACGTGGACACGGGGAGGACGTACAAACTCCACGCAGACAGTGACCCAAGGCTGGAATTGAACCCGAGTCCCTGGCGCTGTGAGGCAGTGGTGCTAACCACGGTGCCACCATGCCATCCAGTGGCATTAGATTAGTGGGGTAAATGCATGGGATTATGGGGATAGAATCCATAGAATCCCTACAATGCAGAAGGAAGCCATTTGGCCCATCGAGTCTGCATCGACCCACCGACAGAGCAGTCCACCTGGGCCCTGTCCCTATAATCCCATGTATTTACTTCATGAATCCCTCTAATCTACACATCTTTGGACACTAGGGTCAATTTAGCATGGCCAATCCACCTAACCCGCACATCTTTCGGACTGTGGAAGGAAACCGGAGCACCCGGAGGAAACCCACGCAGACATGGGGAGAACATGCAAACTCCACGCAGACAGTCATCCAAGGCCAGGATGGGTTCCTTTCAGAGAGTCGGTTCAGACTTGATGGGCCAAACAGCCTGCATCTGCACTGTAGAGAGTCTATGATTCCACATAGATTGGAGAAGCTGGGGCTGTTCTCCTTGGAGAAGAGGAGATAAAGAGAAGATTTGAGATAAGAGGAGATAAAGGCGACACAGTCGAGAGGAAGAGAGTGTTCTCATTAATCTCATTAATCTCAGGTTCAAGAACCCACAGGACCACCATTCAAGGTTATTTGTAAAAGAAAAAATAAGACGCACACAGCGAGTGGTCAAGATCCAGAATGCACTGCTCAAGCCTCTGGTCGAGGCAGATTCGAGTGAGGGGAATCGAATTAAAGGGGAATTGGATCTTTATCTGAAGAGAAAAAAAGGGTTGTAAGACTAAAGGGAAAAGGTGGGGGGAGTGTGAGTAGGTGAGTTGCTCTTGCAGGGGGATAGCATGGATATAATGGACTGAATGGCCACATTCAGTGCTGTAATTATCCTTTTTTTTAGTCATTTGTGGGACATGGGCATCGCTGGCTGGGCCAGCATTTATTGCCCATCCCTAGTTACCCTTGAGAAGGTGGTGGTGAGCTGCCTTCTTGAATCGCTGCAGTCCATGTTCTGTGGGTTGACCCACAATGCAGTTAGGGAGGGAATTCCAGGATTTTGACCCAGCGACAGCGAAGGAACGGTGGTATATTTCCAAGTCAGGATGATGAGTGGCTTGGAAGGGAACTTGCAGTGGTGGTGATGTTCCCATGTATCTGCTGCCCTTGTCCTTCTAGATGGAAGTATTCATGGGTTTAGAAGGTGCCGTCTAAATTTTCTAAGGGAGGTGTCACAGCCCCAACCCCCCTACCCACACAGCCCTCCCCAAACAAACCCATGGGGAGATCTATTGATGACCCTCCCACTGTGCACGGTGGCACAGTGGTTAGCATTGCCGCCTCAGTGCCAGGGACCTGGGTTCGAATCCTGGCTTGGGTGACTGTGTGGAGTTTGCATGTTCTCCCCGTGTCTGCATGGGTTTCCACCGGTGCTCTGGTTTCCTCCCACAGTCTGAAAGGCTTGTTGGTTAGGTGCATTGGCCATGCTAAATTCTCCCTCAGGCTCTGGAGTGTGGTGACTAGGGCACTTTCACAGTAACGTCATTGCAGTGTTAATGCAAGCCTACTTGTGATGTTTATAAATAAACCAAACTAAATCTAAGGGGGAGGTGATGGCCTAGTGGCATTATTATTGGACGATTAATCCAGAAACTCAGATAATGTTCTGGGGACCTGGGTTCGAATCCCACCACGGCAGATGGTGGAATTTGAATTCAGTAAAAAATATCTGGAATTACTGACGACCATTAAACCATTATTGAATGTCAGAAAAATCCCTCTGGTTCAATAATGTCCTTCAGGAAAGTAAATCTGCCTTCCTTCCCTGGTCTGGCCTACATGTGACTCCAGAGCCACAGCAATGTGGTTGATTCTCAACTGTCCTTCAAGGGCAACTAGGGATGGGCAATAAATGCTGGCCCAGCCAGCGACGCCCACGTCCCACAAAGTGTGGAGATGCCGGCGTTGGACTGGGGTGGGATTGGGGTGTTGTGAGGACTCACCTGATGAAGGAGCAGTGCTCCGAAAGCTCGTGATTCCAGATTGCTTCCAGATTGATTCCAGATCCCTGTTGAACTTTAACCTGGTGTTGTGAGACTTCTTACTATTGCCACTGGAGGCTGTGGACGCCAGGCCCCACTAATGAATAAAACATAACCAATCTATCGGGAGCTGCCAAAAGTCCATTGGTTCCTTCATAATGATTATTATAATGGTGTAAATTTCTGTCTTTGTTGCTGTCAGCGGTCAGGAAGAGATATCATTGATTATTGGGATGTTCTTTTCTTTGAGCACTTTACTGAACTTCCATCTCATTTATAGTAAGGCTATTAATTTTACTTGGTTGGAAGAGGCTCCCCCAGTGAATACTTGGAGGAAGTAATCATTCACTCGGAATATATTTCACATTTTGTTCACATCCTCCATTTTGAATCCATTCAAACCTTTTATTGCCCTCACCTCGGTGCTCTGGCTGTTGAATTTTTACTGCGCTGAACTCCCATGGCATGAAACTCAATACTGAAAGCACTAAATCTGATTTACTTCAGTGAATCTTCCAATTCACTCATCATTTTAACAAGAATTCTCCTCTATCTTTTAAACTGGTGACCAGCAGATGATATTCTCTGTTCCCCAGGCCATTTCGTAGCGTAATGGTTAAAAGAAGGGAATAAGATGAGGTGTCACTCATGAAAGTGCTTTCAGTCCAATTAGTAGCTGTTCATTTATTAGTGTCACAAGTAGGCTTACATTAACACTGAAGTTAGTGTGAAAATCCCCTAGCCGTCACACTCCGGCGCCTGTTCGGGTACACTGTGGGAGAATTTAGCATGGCCAATCCGCCTAACCAGCACGTCTTTTGGACTGTGGGAGGAAACCGGAGCACCCGGAGGAAACCAGCGCAGATATGGGGTGAATGTGCAAACTCCACACAAACAGTGACCCAAGCCGGGAATTGAACCCGGGTCCCTGGCGCTGTGAGGCAGCAGTGCTAACCACTGTGCCACCGTGCCAGCCACAATTCCCAAATATTTTTGGCTTTGTGCAAAGTCTATAAAAACAGCCAATGGATCTCCCCTTTCTAAGTATCTAGCCATCGTGCTTACATATTTTGATTTTGACTTGATTTGATGTATTGTTATCACATGTATTGGTATACAGCGAAAAGTATTGTTTCTTGCGCACTAAACAGCCAAAGCATACCGTTCATAGAGAAGGAAAGGAGAGAGTGCAGAATGTAGTGTTACAGTCATAGCTAGGGTGTAGAGGAAGATCAACTTAATGCAAGGTAGGTCCATTCAAAAGTCTGATGAGTTGATTGGTACATGCCCTCAGACTTTTGTATCTTTCTGCTGACAGAAGAAGGTGGAAGAGAGTGTATCTGGGTTGGGTGGGGTCCTTAATTATGCCGGCTGCTTTTCTGAGGCAGCAGAAAGTGTAGACAGTGTCAATGGATGGGAGGCTGGTTTGCGTGATGGATTGGGCTTCATTCACGACTCTTTGTAGTTTCTTGCGGTCTTGGGCAGAGGAACCACACCAAGCTGTGATACAACCAGAAAGAATGGTACAAATTCATTATGTAGTAATGAAGAATTACTTAAGCATACTCTCATTTTAGAGCCTTATTTAGAAGAAAGGTGGTCCATCATACAAGTATTTTTGCTAACATTATTAAGAAATAGTCTCCTCCCTATTATTTATGAATTGTATGAATGATGGACGGCACGGTGGCACAGTGATTAGCACTCCTGCCTCACAGCGCCAGGGACCCGGGTTCGAATTCCGGCTTGGGTCACTGTCTGTGTGGAGTTTGCACGTTCTCCCCATGTCTGCGTGGGTTTCCTCCGGGTGCTCCGGTTTCATCCCACAGTCCAAAGATGTGCAGGTTAGGTTGATTGGCCATGCTAAATTGCCCCTTCGTGTCAGGGGAATTAGCAGGGTAAATATGTGAGGTTATGGGAAAAGGGCCTGGGTGGGATTGTGGTCGGTGCAGACTCGATGGGCCGAAGGGCCTCCTTCTGCACTGTAGGGCTTCTATGGTAATCTATGATAATGTGCAGATCCTCGTGCCAGTCCACTCGCCCCTGGTCTTCTGAAATCTTTTCCATCGATCAACCTCCGCTTTTCCAATGCCAAGTCACTCTCTAGTCAATAATGATGTATTGTTTATTCCCTGCTATACCAACATGCTAATTAAAATCTTTAAGATTTATTAACCTAAAAGTGCAGCCAAGCAAAAGAAAATAACAAATTGCCATTCTATCACCTTGTAAACCCGAGTAATTACGCCCAGAACGACACTTGTGCTCTTTGAAACTGGTCGTGTTGGAAAGATTTATTTCTAGCAGGCCACAATGACTATTAAGATGGAGATATTGCATGGTCAGCATTAAGCCACACTGAGGCATTACCAGCTGAAATGAATTCGTACCGTTCTGCAGCAACAGCATAACTGATGCAATATCATTGCTTCCCCGAATATTGTACTTAAATGAGTGACAACTGTCCGCAAACTAGTGCAACTCTTGCATCTTGCTGTAACATGTAATCACAAAGCTGTACACAGCAGAAGGAGAGGCCATTCGGACCATCATTCATGTGCTGACTCTTTGACGGAGCTATCCAATTAGCCCTACACCCCCGCTCATTCCCCACAACACGATCAATTTTTCCTTTACAAGTGCATATCCAATTCCATCTGCACTGTTGAATGTGTTACTACCGCCCGTTCAGTTTCACATAGCTTAAACCTAATGCTTATTTCCAATAACCTGTTTTTTAATTCATTCGTGGGACATGGGTGTCGCTGGCTGGCCAGCATTTATTGCCCATCCCTAGTTGCCCTTGTTCAGAGGGCAGTTGAGAGTCAACCACATTGCTGTGGCTCTGGAGTCACATGTAGGCCAGACCGGGTAAGGACGGCAGATTTCCTTCCCTAAAGGACATTAGTGAACCGGTGCGTTTTTCCGACAATCGACAATGGTTTCATGGTCATCAGTAGACTCTTAATTCCAGATTTATTTTATTGAATTCAAATTCCAACATCTGCTGTGGTGGGATTCGAGCCCGGGTCCCCGGAACATTAGCTGAGTTTATGGATTAATAGTCTAGCGATAATACCACTAGGCCATCGCCTCCCCCAATGTCAATGCCATTCACATCAGGAGTGATGATTCAGATTCATTTAAAGTTTATTTATTTACTAGTGTCACAAGAAGGCTTACATTAACACTGCAATGAAGTTTCTGTGAAAATCTCCTTGTCGTCACACTCGGGCGCCTGTTCAGGTACACTGAAGGAGAATTTAGCATGGCAATGCACCAAACCAGCACATCTTTCAGACTGTGGGATGAAACTGGAGCACCCGGAGGAAACCCATGCAGACATGGGGAGAACGTGCAGACTCCACACAGACAGTGAAGCAAACTGGGAATTGAAGTCTGGGTCACTGGCACTCTGAGGCAGCAGTGCTAACCATTGTGCCACTGTGCAGCACCTACTAACGTAATGTAGCAAAAAGCCCCTCATGGTAATGAATCTTCTTCCTGTAAAGGAAAATCAATTCTACTTCTAAAGTCTCTACGAAATAATTCTGGGAAATGAAGGGAGGCCCCTATGGAAAATCATAGCTGTAGACTCCAACTCATTCAAAACCAAGTTCTCTGTATCCTAGTCGATCCTGCTAAGCCTACTCTTCCTCACTGATCTACCCTGGTTTCCCACTCTTCGGATATTGAATTTAAACTCCTCATCCCTAATAATTCTTATTCACCAGTTAAGGGAAAAACAACAACATGTTCAGGTTTCTAGGTGCCCAGATCACCAACTACCTGTCCTGGTCCCCCCATGCCGACACTATAGTTAAGAAAGCCCACCAACGCCTCTACTTTCTCAGGAGACTAAGGAAATTTGGCATGTCCACTACGACTCCCACCAACCTTTACAGATGCACCATAGAAAGCATGCTTTCTGGTTGTATCACAGCTTGGTATAGCTCCTGCTCTGCCCAAGACCGCAAGAAACCACAAAGGATCATGAACGAAGCCCTGCCCATCACTCAAATCAACCTCCCATCCATTGACTCTGTCTACACTTCCCGCTGCCTCAGAAAAGCAGCCAGCATAATCCCGGACATGCTCTCTTCCACCTTCTTCCGTTGGGGAAAAGGTACAAAAGTCTGAGGTCACATACCAACCAAATCAACAACAGTTTCTCCCCTGCTGCCCTCAGACTTTTGAATGGACCTACCTTACATTAAGTTGATCTTTCTCTACACCCTAGCTATGACTGTAACATTACGTTCTGCACTCTCTCCTTCCTTTCTCTATGAATGGTATGCTTTGTCTATACAGCGCGCAAAAAACAAAACTTTTCATTGTATATTGATACATGTGACAATAATAAATCACATCAAGATCAAATCAAATTTACAGGTGAAAGGTATGCAGAGGCTTGCAACCTCATGGTGGCAACCAGCTCCCGAGAAGATTCTGGAACAGCAAAGCCCTACTTATTAGGATTACTTAGATTTATTAGGATGCTACCAGGGACTTGATGGTTTGAGTTATAAGAAGAGGCTGGATAGACTGGGACTCTTTTCCCTGGAGCGTAGGAGGCTGAGGGGTGATCTTATAGAGGTCTATAAAATAATGAGGGGCATAGATCAGATAGATAGTCAACATCTTTTCCCAAAGGTAGGAGAGTCTAAAACTAGAGGCATAGGTTTAAGGTGAGAGGGGAGAGATACAAAAGCTCCCAGAGGGTTATTTTTTCACACAGAGGGTGGTGCGTGTCTGGAACGAGCTGCCAGAGGTAGTAGAGGCGGGTACAATTTTGTGTTTCAAAAAGCATTTAGACAGTTACATGGGTAAGATAGGTATAGACTTCACGGTGAGGCCTCCCTGAGTGTGAGGAGTGCTTTTGGAGTTGGGTGAAAACAGGGAGTTCAAGTGGTAAGTTATAAGGAGGTAAGTAGTCATTAAACTTGCTTTCAAGGTGAGCTAAAGTAGTTCTTATTTGGGAAGTTAAAAGCTGCATTTTAATGCACTCCTGAAACAGGAATCAGCTGAGTCAGACCTCAACTGAACTTGGCTGGTTGTTTGTACAGCTATTTAAAACCAGTTCCAGGTCTCTGTAAGTTGTGCCTATAAAAACAGAGGACTCAGAGTGCTGCTCTGACTGCACTGTGAGTGCTGCCTGACTGTGAGGAGTGCTTTTGGAGTTGGGTGGAAACGGGGAGTTAGGTGAAACAGACAGCAGAGGTTACAAGGGAGAGTGCTGATTGGTCAGTAAGTCCCACAAGGGAGAGTGCTGATTGGTCAGTAAGTCCCACAAGGGAGAGTGCTGATTGGTCAGTATGTCCCACAAGGGAGAGTGCTGATTGGTCAGCAAGTCCCACAAGGGAGAGTGCTGATTGGTCAGTAAGTCCCACAAGGGAGAGTGCTGATTGGTCAGTAAGTCCCACGAGGGAGAGTGCTGATTGGTCAGTAAGTTCTACTCTTGATTCTCTGAAACTGACAGTGAATTTGGGCTAAAAAAACTTAAAAGTGACACCACAGAAGGGCTGTGATTTGATTGGCTAACAGGGAGCTGGACTAAATTACTGGTTAGAAATTGCATTGAGACTGAGGTAATAAAGAGATATATAATTTTTAAAATTCAAATAAAAAAAAGTTTAAATCCCAAATTAAAAACTAATTAAATAAAATCGAGATGGTGGGTCAGGTGATGTGTTGTTCCTGCATGTGGGAGCTGGTGGACCCCATTGTGGTTCCCAGTGAGCATGTCTGCAGTAAGTGTTGGTTGCTTGAGGAACTCCGGCTCATGGTGGATGAGCTGGATTCTGAGCTTCGGACGCTGTGACACATCAGGGAAAGTGAGAGGTACTTGGACACTGTGTTCCAGAAGGCAGTCACATGCCTTAGATTAAATACCTTGAATTCAGCCAGTGGGCAGGGACAGGTGTGGCTGCGAGTGAGGCAGGTAGAGGGATCCAGGAGGTAGGGCTGCATGAGCCTCAGTCCCTGAACTTGTCCAACAGGTTCGAGATCCTTGCTCCCTGTGTGGACGGGAAGGGGTACTGCAGGGAGGATGAGCAAACTGACCACAGCACCGTGGTACAGGGAGCCATTCAAGTGGGGACAGAAAAAAGAAATGTAGTTGTAATTGGGGAGAGTATAGTTAGGGACATTGACACTGTTCTCTGTGACCAGGATTGAGAATCCCGAAGATTGTGTTGTCCGCCTGGTGCGCAGATTTGGGATATCTCACCTGGGCTGCAGAGGAACTTGGAGTGGGAGGGTAAAGACCCAGTTGTCGTGGTCCACGTAGGTACCAATGACATAGGTAGAACAGGAATGAAGTTCTACTAAGGGAAAATGAACAGCTAGGAGCTAAATTAAAAAGCAGAGCCAAAAAGGTAATAATCTCTGCATTACTACCTGAGCCATGAGCTGATTGGCACAGGGTCAATAAGATTAAGGAGGTAAATGTGTGGCTCAAAGATTGATGTGGGAGGAATGGGTTTGAATTCATGGGACATTGGCACCAGTATTGGGGAAGGGGGTGGGGGGGGCCTGTTCCGATGGGATGGTCTTCGTCTGAATCGTGCTGGGACCAGAGTCCTGGCGAATCGTATAAGTAGGGCTGTAGATAGGGCTTTAAACTAAATAGTTGGGGGGGAAAGTTCAATTGTATGGAGAATTAGAAAATCAAAGTTAAAGGAGAGGGTAGAAGTGCAGATTATTGGAGCTGAGGGTTCAGGAGAGGTTAGTAAAGTTTCCAGACCACGTAACAGAACAGAGAGTATAGAAGGTGGCAGGAATCTAACCTCAGGCAGAGCAAAAAAGGTGACAAGTATGAGAAGGGAGATGGTCAATGCAGGACTGAGGGTGTTGTACCTAAATGTGTGCAGTATATGGGACAAAGTAAATGAGCTTGCTGTGCACATTGAAATTGGCCGGTACGATGTTGTGGGCATCACAGAGACGTGGCTGCAAGGGGATCAGGGCTGGCATCTAATTATACCAAAGATATCGGAAGGACGGGCAGATGGGCAAAGGGGACGGGGTTGCATTGTTAAATCGATAGCAAGGATCGATAGGATCAGAAGGCATAGAATCTCTACAGGTAGAGTTGAGGAATCGCAAAAGTAGAAAGACCCCGAGGGGAGTTAGTTACAAGCCTCCTAGCAGTAGTCAGGATGTGGGGCAGAAAATAAATCAGAAGATAGAAAAGGCAATATTACAATAATCATGGGGAACTTCCATGTGCAGGTGGACTGGGAAAATCAGGTAGGTAGTGGATCCCAAGAAAAGGAATTTGTGGAATGTCTAAGAGATGGTTTTTTCAAGCAGCTTGTGACAGAACCTACTAGGGAACAGGCAATTCTGGATTTGGTGATGTGTAATGAGCAGACTTGATTAGGGAACTTGAGGTGAAGGAACCCTTAGGGAGTAGTGAACACAATATGATAGAATTTACCCTGCAGTTTGAGATGGAGAAGCTGGAATCAGATGTAACGGTATTACAATCAAATAAAGGTAACTACAAAGACATGAGGGAGGAGCTGGCCAGAGCTGATTGGAAAAGGAGCCTAGCAGGGAAGACAGTGGAACAGCAATGGCAGGAGTTTTTGAGAGTTATTGGGAGGCACAACAGAAATTCATCCCAAGGAGGAGGAAACATACTAAGGGGAGGATGAGGCATCCACGGCTGATGAGGGAAGTCAAGGTCAGCATAAAACAAAAGAAAAAGCATACAAAGTGGCAAGGATTAATGGGAAGCCAGAGGATTGAGAAGCCTTTAAAAGTGAGCAAAGGACCACTAAAAAAGCAGTAAGGGGGGAGAAGATGAAATATGAGTGTAAGCTAGCTAGAAATATAAAAGAAGATAGGAAGAGTTTTTTTCAATATACAAAAGGTAAGAGAGAGGGAAAAATAGCCATTGGACTCCTGGAAAATGAGGCTGAATAAGGAATAATGAGCAGATTTGATTAGGGAACTTGAGGTGAAGGAACCCTTAGAGAGTAGTGAACACAATATGATAGAATTTACCCTGCAGTTTGAGATGGAGAAGCTGGAATCAGATGTAACAGTATTACAATCAAATAAAGGTAACTACAAAGAAATGAGGGAGGAGCTGGCCAGAGTTGATTGGAAAAGGAGCCTAGCAGGGAAGACAGTGGAACAGCAATGGCAGGAGTTTTTGAGAGTTATTGGGAGGCAGAGGCAAAGCAATGGCAGAGGAACTGAATAGTTACTTTGCATGAGTCTTCACGGTGGAAGATACCAGTGGGATGCCAGAGCTCCGGGAGAGTCAGGGGGCACAGGTGAGTGTAATGACCATCACTAAGGAGAAGGTTCTGGGGAAACTGAAAGGTCTGACGGTGGATAAATCAGCTGGACCGGATGGACTACACCCCAGGGCTCTAAAAGAGATAACTGAGGAAATTGTAAAGGCATTGGTGGTGATCTTTCAGGAGTCACTTGAGGCAGAGAGTGTACCAGAGGACTGGAAAGTAGCTAGTGTAACACCGCTGTTTAAGAAGGGAGGGAGGCAGCAGATGGGAAATTATGCTCCGGTGAGCCTGACTTCGATCATTGGCAAGATTTTAGAGTCCATTATTAAAGATGCGATCGCAGAGTACTTGGAAGTGCATGATAAAGTAGGACTGAGTCGGCACGGCTTTGTCAAGGGGAGGTCATGTCTGACAAATCTGTTAGAGTTCTTTGAGGAGGTAACAAGGAAGTTGCATAAAGGAGAACCAGTGGACGTGATTTATTTAGATTTCCAAAAGGCCTTTGACAAGGTGTCGCATAGAAGACTGTTAAACAAGTTAAGTGCCCATGGTGTTAAGGGTAAAATCCTGGCATGACTAGGGGATTAGCTGACTGGCAGAAGGCAGAGAGTGGGGATAAAGGGGACTTTTTCAGGATGGCAGCCAGTGACTAGTGGGGTGTCTCAGGGGTCAGTGCTGGAACCATAACTTTTCACAATATACATTAACGATTTGGAGGAAGGAACTGAAGGCACTGTTGCTAAACTCTCAGATGATACAAAGATATGTAGAGAGACAGGTAGTATTGAGGAATCAGGGGGGCTGCAGAAGGACTTGGACAGGTTAGGAGAGTGGGCAAAGAAGTGGCAGATGGAATACAATGTGGAAAAGTGTGAGGTTATGCACTTTGGAAGGAGGAATGGAGGCACAGACTATTTTCTAAATGGGAAAATGCTTTGGAAATCAGAAACACAAAGGGACTTGGGAGTCATTGTTCAAGATTCTCTTAAGGTTAACGTGCAGGTTCGGTCGGCAGTTAGGAAGGCAAATGCAATGTTAGCATTGCATGTTAGTATGGAGGGTCTTAGATATGAGGAGAGATTGGGTAAACTGGGCTTGTTCTCCCTGGAAAGACGGAGAATGAGGGGAGACCTAATAGAGGTGTACAAAATTATGAAGGGTATAGATAGGGTGAACAGTGGGGAGCTTTTTCCCAGGTCGGAGGTGACGATCACGAGGGGTCACAGGCTCAAGGTGAGAGGGGCGAGGTGTAACTCAGATATCAGAGGGACCTTTTTTACACAGAGAGTGGTGGGGGCCTGGAATGCGCTGCCAAGTAGGGTGGTGGAGGCAGACACGCTGGCATCGTTTAAGACTTACCTGGATGGTCACATGAGCATTCTGGGAATGGAGGGATACAAACGAATGGTCTAGTTGGACCAATGAGCGGCACAGGCTTGGAGGGCCGAAGGGCCTGTTTCCTGTGCTGTACTGTTCTTTGTTCTTTGTTCATGTCGAGAGGGCTAGAATACAAGAGCAGGGGTGTACTTCTGAGGCTGTATAACACTCTGGTCAGGCCCCATTTGGAGTATTGTGAGCAGTTTTGGGCCCAGTATCTAAGGAAAGATATGCTGTCCTTGGAAAGAGTCCAGAGGAGGTTCACAAGAATGATCCCTGGAATGAAGAGCTTGTCGTATGAGGAACGGTTGAGGACTCTGGGTCTGTACTCATTGGAATTCGGAAGGATGAGGGGGGATCTTACTGAAACTTACAGGATACTGCAAGGCCTAGATAGAGTGGACGTGGAGAGGATGTTTCCACTAGTAGGAAAAACTAGAACCAGAGGGCACGACCTCAGGCTAAAGGGACGATCCTTTAAAACAGAGATGAGGAGGAATATAAGAGCAGGGCCAGAGAGTGGTGAATCTGTGGAACTCTTTGCCGCAGAAGGCTGTGGAGGCCAGGTCATTGAGTGTCCTTAAGACAGAGATAAATAGGTTCTTGATTAATAAGAGGATCAGGGATTATGGGGGAAAGGCAGAGAATGGGGATGAGAAAAATATCAGCCATGATTGAATGGCAGAGCAGACCCGATGGGCCGAGTGGCCTCATTCTGCTCCTATGTCTTATGGCCTGATGGTCTTATAGAGGGATATGGGCCAAATGCGAGCAATTGGGACTAGCTTAATGGTAAACACTGAGCGACATGGAGAAGTTGGGCCGAAGGGCCTGTTCCCATGCTGTAAACCTCTATGATCCACCCTTCTCCCTGATTGGTACCCCTGGCTCGTGTGACCTTTGATCTGCAGATTGATCCTTAAAGGGACCATTCCCACATCATCCTTACCTGAAAATCCTTTCATGGCCTTGCCCCATCCTATTTTACAACCTTTGAGGTAATTGATAGAAGGAGCAACGGAGACGTGAGGAGAAATGTTTTTGTGCAGTCAGTCACTGAGGTTTAGAACGTGCTGCCTGATGGAGGCAGGTTCAATTGAGGAATTCAGATTATCGAATCATAGAATCCCTACAGTGCAGAAGGAGGCCATTCGGCCCCATCGAGTCTGCACCGACCACAATCCCACCCAGGCCCTATCCCCATAACCCCACATATTTACCCTTCTAATCCCCCAGACACTAAGGGACAACTTCGCATGGCCAATCAACCTTACCCGCACATCTTTGGACTGTGGGAGGAAACCGGAGCATTCGGCGGAAACCCACGCAGACACGGGGAGAACGTGCAAACTCCACACAGACAGTCACCCGAGGCCGGAATCGAACCCGGGTCCCTGGCGCTGCGAGGCAGCGGTGCTAACCACTGTGCCACCGTGGCTTGCTGACAAGGGAGAATGTGCAGGGCTACAGTGAGAAGGTGAGGGGATAAGGATATGCTAGGTGCATTGCTCATTCAAAGAGCAGTCATGGATGTGACTGGCCAGATGGCCTCCTTCAGCGCTGTAACAACTCTGTTATTCTGTGAAGAAACACTTTGTTGTAGTGGATGTGATGAAACCGATTTTAAAAATATGAGATTGGGCATATTAACGCACTCACTTTGTGAGCGACATATCTTGGAATGATCAAACAGCAGTGTGACTTTCACAGTTCAATTGTCCTGCAAGTGCTTAATGGCAGTGTTAATACATTTTGAACTGCTGATAGCCCCATCAGTCTCATGCAGTAAAGTTCCTCATCCGTTCAATCAGTTTTGATTGATGACAATGAACACTGTTCTAGCACTAAAGTTGATTTGTGATATTCAGCGCCAATGTCGTTGGGGACTCCTGTGTCACAGGGGATGACACTGGATTCTTAGAAGCCAGAATATCACAGCACTTGCCCACCCGATTTTGGACAACTGTGGCTTCATTAGAGTTAAGGAGGGGCATGAGGGTGGGGGGGGGGGGGGGCGGGGGGGGGATGGTAGCCTAAGCCCCTGGGTGGGAATCCCATGGGATTCGGTGGAACACCAGTATTACACCCTGTGCAGCATTACACTCGATGCCCGGCTTGGGTCACTCTCCGTGCGGAGTCTGCACGTTCTCCCCGTGTCTGCGTGGGTTTTCTCCAGGTGCTCCGGTTTCCTCCCACAGTCTGAAAGACGTGCTGGTTACGTGCGTTGGCCATGCTAAATTTGATAAGGATGTGGAAGCGCTGGAAAGAGTGCAGAGGAGATTTACCAGGATGCTGCCTGGTTTGGAGGGTAGGTCTTATGAGGAAAGGTTGAGGGAGCTAGGGCTGTTCTCTCTGGAGCGGAGGAGGCTGAGGGGAGACTTAATAGAGGTTTATAAAATGATGAAGGGGATAGATAGAGTGAACGTTCAAAGACTATTTCCTCGGGTGGATGGAGCTATTACAAGGGGGCATAACTATAGGGTTCGTGGTGGGAGATACAGGAAGGATATCAGAGGTAGGTTCTTTACGGAGAGAGTGGTTGGGGTGTGGAATGGACTGCCTGCAGTGATAGTGGAGTCAGACACTTTAGGAACATTTAAGCGGTTATTGGATAGGCACATGGAGCACACCAGGATGATAGGGAGTGGGATAGCTTGATCTTGGTTTCAGATAAAGCTCGGCACAACATCGTGGGCCGAAGGGCCTGTTCTGTGCTGTACTGTTCTATGTTCTATGTTCTAAATTCTCCCTCAGCGTACCCAGACAGGGTACCGGAGTGTGGCGACTCAGAGATCTTCACAGTAACTTCACTGCAGTGTTAATGTAAGCCTACTTGTGACACTAATAAATAAAGAAACTTTAAACTGTTGATATCCAAAGAAAATAAGATTGAGTGGGACATAAAATTAATGTTGTCCTCAATCCCATCAGTTTCTAGTGTGGTTGGTTAAGTCGACCCCCAGTCTGTGGTTATTTCCCTGGTTAATGCTTTAGATTTGAGAATTTGACAAATCTCGAAGTGTTAGACTTCATTTTCAGCAATGCTTTGGAGCGAACTTCACCTCTGGTTTGAGCCTATCCTCTTAATATACACCACGATTTGTATTTTTCCTGTTATTAGAGCTGTAGAGAAGTTACAGAACACAAAATGAGGCCATTCGACCCATCGTTCTATGCTGGCTGTAATCAAAGATAGCTGGTCATTCTCATCCCACCTTCCAGCACCCACTCGTAGCTCTGCAGGTTACTGAACATCAGGTGCAGATCCAGGTACCTTTCCAAGAGTTGAGGGTTCTTTGCTAAAATCACCAAGGAAACCAAGGCAGTGGATCGCAGACACCCTCTGGGTGAAAATGTTTTTCCTAATCCTTCTACCAATCGCCTTAAATTGAAGCTCCCCACCTCTTGTCATTGACATCTCTGCGAGGGGATACAAGTCTTCCCTGTCTATTCCATCCAGGCCCCTTATAATTTTGTACAGCTTAATCAGCTCACTCATAAGAACTTAAGAACTAGGAGCAGAAGTAGAACATCTGGCCTCTCGAGCCAGACTGAGGGTCTCAGCAAAAGATGCAAAGCACTAAATGGGGGGCACCCCGGACATTCTCTCTTCCACCTTCTTCCGTCGGGAAAAAGATACATAAGTCTGAGGTCACGTACCAATCAACTCAAGAACAGCTTCTTCCCAGTTGCTGTCGGACTTTTGAATGGACCTACCTTGCATTAAGTTGATCTTTCTCTACACCCTAGCTATGACTGTAACACTACATTCTACACTCTCTCCTTTCCTTCTCTATGAACGGTATGCTTTGTCTGTACAGCGCGCAAGAAACAATACTTTTCACTGTAGGTTAAGACATGTGACAATAATAAATCAAATCAAAAGAGAGGGCAGGGTAGTGTGAACACTCTGGAACTGTGAGTCAAAACCAACTGCCTTTGAATTGTCCCTTTCTAGAACATAAGAACAAGGAGCAGGAGTAGGCCATCTGGCCCCTCGAGCCTGCTCCGCCATTCAATAAGATCATGGCTGATCTTTTTGTGGACTCAGCTCCACTTACCCACCCACTCACCATAACCCTTAATTCCTTTACTGTTCAAAAATTTATCTAACTTGCCTTAAAAACATTCAATGAGGTAGCTTCACTGGGCAGGGAATTCCACAGATTCACAACTCTTTGGGTGAAGAAGTTCCTCATCAACTCAGTCCTAAATCTGCTCCCACTTAATGATTTCCTCAATCATCCTCCATGGTGGGTTCTGAGGGAATCAATTTTATATAACCTAATTCAGGTAGATCTTGGTTATACTATTTGTTGTGAAGTTGGGTAGTGTAATTGTAGTTTGGCGTTTGTACAATTGTAAAATGCTTGGGAGAAAGAATTGCATTGTCTCTTTAAAAGGTGGTGCTTTTTCTGTTCTTAGAGAGTTAAGAAGATGTAAGTACACAGAGAACCCCTACTGAAACATTGGTATCGAAAGGCCAAGCAGCAGTTTTATCAAGATGCCAAACTTTCTGAATTTAGCCAATCAGTTTGAATTAGGCACTTAGATACCAAGAACCTATTAAATTTAAATTTGATGGTTTTGACAACCTAGGACCAATCCTATTGTGGGAAATATTGATATGTCATCACAGGTATAAAAGAAGAGGACAGTGGGACAAAAAAGGGAGAGCAACTGGCACCTGCCACAGCTCACAACTCTCTGCTCAAAGCACCATCTAAAGAGCAAAGGTGCCAAAGAAGAAAGAAGTTCCTGACAGAAGAATCAACAGACAAGGCCCAGAATATTCCGGAAGACACAAAACCTGGTTGTAATCTAGAGAGTGACTAAATTCATTTTTTTGTTAATGAGTGGGAATTGTATTTATTTGAACAGCATACCATTAGAATCTTGTTTTATTCGGGAATAGTTAATAGTTAGAAGGAATTTATTCGGTTTGTTAATAGTTTAGTTAATTCGCTCACTGTTAGTTAGGTAAATAAATTGTTACGTGTTGATTTCAGAGAAAGTGTCAGGGGGTTATTTTATATTTCATAGAAACCCTACAGTGCAGAAGGAGGCCATTCGGCCCATCGAGTCTGCACCGACCACAATCCCACCCAGGCCCTACCCCCACATATTTACCCGCTAATCCCTCTAACCTACGCATTTTAGGGGCAATTTTTTTTTTTTTTAACCTGGCCAATCAACCTAACCCGCACATCTTTGGACTGTGGGAGGAAACCGGAGCACCTGGAGGAAACCCACGCAGACACGAGGAGAATGTGCAAACTCCACACAGACAGTGACCCGAGCCGGGAATCGAACCCGGACCCTGGAGCTGTGAAGCAGCAGTGCTAACCACTGTGCTACCGTGCCGCCCACTAGGAGGTGGTGAAGAGCAGGTCACACCACTTCACACACACTTTTTACATATTATAGGGTGAGGTACCTTCCTTTGGGTGTTTCGGTGTTCTCAGAGGTGAATCCACCTCCCCTTCATAACATACTCGACTCTGTAACCGGTAGTGATTGTACAAACTCAGTCTCGTCAAGGAGTTCTTACCAATGTGAAGCTCGGAGAGAATTTGTCTGCAAGCATGGGCTACGCTGATCGTCTGTATTTTGGGGATTGACTCAGAGTGGTTAATAGGAATCAGCGCAGTCTGGTGACTCTGCGGGTGGGGTTTTCCGGCTGCACTCACCCCAAGACCGGAAGATCCAACCCAAGGTCAATGGACCTTTGCATGTTCCTGTCCCTGCTACAATTCCCATTACGGGTGGGACAGGAAAATTCTGTCCTGCGTCGAGTCCCACTCCTTCCCAAGTCTAGATTATGTATCGACTATGTCTCCCACACCCTCTCCCTTTCCCCATCATTATCTTGAGTGGCACGGTGGCATGGAATTTTACCCAGCCGCCTGCCGTGGGAATCGAAGCGGGCGGGTCACGGACCAAGCCAAAGCCCGCTGACCTCGGGCGGGATTTTCCGGTCTTAGGGGAATGCAGCCGGAAAATCCCGCTCTATGAGTTTCCCTACTGAGCAAGCGGGAGTTTGCCCAATGAGAGTTGGGCGGTGGGAGTTTAAACCCTACACTCACAGCCTGGACTGTGGGTTATGTAGGTGCCGGGCATAGGCCTTGATTTGTTGTCAGCTGCAGACGTGGCCTTGCCTTTGTTTTAATAAAGCAGATTTGTTCCAGAGGACTGACCTCAGAGGGGGCATTGCAGAATGATAATTACAGAGGTCTATAAAATAATAGATCAGTTAGATAGTCAACATCTTTTCCCAAAGGTAGGGGAGCCTAAAACTAGAGGGCATAGGTTTAAGGTGTGAGAGGAGAGATACAAAAGGGTCCAGAGGGGCAATGTTTTCACTCAGAGGGTGGTGAGTGTCTGGAATGAGCTGCCAGAGGTAATAGTAGAGGCGGGTACAATTTTGTCCTTTGCAAAGCATTTACATGGGTAAGATGGGTATAGAGGGATATGGGCCAAACGCGGGCAATTGTGACTAGCTTAGTGGTTAAAAAAAAGGTGGCATTGACAAGTTGGGCTGAAGGGCCTCTTTCCATGCTGTAAACCTCGATGACTCTGTGATTCCAGGAAGGAGAGAGTGAAGGAGGGCGAAACCTACAAGCGGTCGGGTAGGGGTGGAATGAGAATGGCATCAATGTGGGCACAAACAGGCTTCTTTGACAGTACTACCCAAACTCTGCGGCCTAGGAGGACAGAGGCAGCAGGCACAGCTCCAAGTTTACCTCCAAGTCACTCACCATCCTGACTTGGAAACATGTCGACCGTTCCTTCAGTGACGCTAGGTCAACATCCTGGAACTCCCTCCCTAGCAGCACTGTGGGTGCATCTTCACCACGGGGAGTGCAATGGGTTCAAGAAGCCGGCTCAGCACCACATTGTCACAGGCAATTAGGAATGGGTAATGAATGCCGGCCCCGCCAACCAACCTGTGAATGAATTAAAAAATCTACTACGTCTGGAGTAAATAATGAGTAGGAAGGGAAGACCGCTTTTCTATGAAAGTGTGGGGGTGCAGTGTCTCTGTGAACCTGCTCGGGAGGGGGTAAAGTACCTTTTTCACCTTCTGGAGGCGGGAGCTGGATGTGGCAGAGCAACTGTGAAGTAAATCTTTGGGCAAGTGCCCTGCAAATAATTGGTTAGCCCGTTGAATATCCAAATGTCACTTGTTTTAACTTGCATTATGATTAAAGGCCACATTGAATCCAGGCTGGAAAAATTCAGGCGAGACTTTGATCCGTCTGACGTACAGTCCCACCAAAAGTCTGCCCCATCTTCCTGCTCATTATGTATGCAGGGCTAGCTCCCAGTGCCATCCCTACCAGCATGAGTGCAGTGTTCACTTGTTCTGTGTTTGATCGTGTGAGTCCAGTAACTGATCTACGCTCACTGTATTTGATTAGTTAAGCCTGGGTGTGGACTCAGAGCAATCTGGATAGACACTTGAACAGATGGTGAATAGAGGGATACAGGCAGTGGTCTAGATAGGACAACATGATTGGCGCAAGTTTGGAGGGTCAAAGGGCCTGTTCTTGTACTGTACTGTTCTTTGTTCAAATAAACCAGACACCACAGACGTTGAGCTGTAAGCGTGAGTGCAGACATTTCTGTGCTGGAGAGTTATTTTGAAACTCTTGTAGAATAAACCTGTTGCTCACTTAGAGACGAGTGTAATGTTAACGTTTCTCTGCAATATGCAAAATATACAACAGTAAGGGAGCCCACGAAAGCAAGATTTGGTGCAGAGAAAAGGCCAATAAAAGAGGGCAGGTGAGCATCAAGTGTTAGTGAAGGATATTTCCGTAAGTAAATTGTGCTTGAGGTAGAGAGAGGGGTGCTCACTCCTGGGTGCCGGCTCTCCAGAAAGGCTGATCCTGAGACTATCTACCACAGCCCTAAGGGGTACTGTTGCTCCTCTAGACCTCTTTAATGAAGAAATCGGCTGCACAAGGTTAAATTGAGTTGAATTGAATTGATTTGATTCATTAATGTCACATGTATTGGGATACAGTGAAAAGTATTGTTTCTTGCGCTACACAGATAAAACATACCATTCATAGAGTACATGGGGAGAAGGAAATGAGAGAGTGCAGAATGTAGTGTTACAGTCATAGCTAGGGTGTAGAGAAAGATCAACTTAATATAAGGTAAGTCTATTCAAAAGTCTGACAGCAGCAGGGAAGAAGCTGTTCTTGAGTCGGTTGGTACGTGACCTCAGACTTTTGTGTCTTTTTCCTGATGGAAGAAGGTGGAAGAGAGAATGTCCGGGGTTCCTGGGGTCCTTATTTATGCTGGCTGCTTTTCTGAGTGTGGTAAACCACTGTTAGCTTATTACCTGTATATGTGACATGCCTGGACACATCCCTGCCGGCCCTACCCGAGACTCCTCCCCACCCTGGTCCAGGTATAAAGGCGACTGCTCCCCACCCCCCTGCCTCAGTCTGGACCAGTTCATCGGCATGGGTGTGCTCCAAGTCTTTTGCTAATAAAAGCCTATTTGTTCTTGCACACAAACTAGTCTTTGCTCGATTGATGGTGCATCACTGAGGCAGCGGGAAGTGTAGACGGAGTCAATGGAATGATGTGGGAATAGAAGGGTAGCTCCCTCGGAAGGGGTGCTGGCAACTTCTTTTAGTAACAAAGGGATTGTAACAGAGGCCAGAGTTAGGATGTGAGAGAGTAGGCCTCACTGTCTGGTTTTCACAATTGTTTCTGCTGCTGCATTACCTGAATTGGGCTGATATAACTGAGGAAAAGCCAAAGCTAAGAGTCTATCCCATATTCAAAGTGCAAAAGCACCTGAGAACGCCATATTGTAATATAAAAGCACTTAGTCTCGCTGGGGGGGAGGGGGGGGGGGGGGGGGGGGGGGCTGGTGGGCGGGGGGGGGGGGCGGTGGGTGGGTGGGGGGCGGCGGTGGCTCTAGAAATGTGTCACAGTCTTGGGCCTTCACCAACTGGATTCCCTCTTCAGGATTTACACAAGGAAGGCATTCAGGTCACATGGTGAAAAGCGAGATTCTGGAATCACTTCTGAGACATTTGGAAATAATGACAGCCGGGCAGTTTTGTTCGGGATGGCTGAGTTCAGATACATGGGATGGCTTTTATCCACATCTATCTTACAATCTGGTGACTGTGCGTGATTTAGTCTTTAGACACTGCCTAATGCACCATGTTACGTTGCACTTTTGTCTTGACAGTCTGAAACACAGCTGCTCTCTTTAAGTTTATTTATTAGTGTTACAACCTTCTCTTTGGAGCGGAGGAGGTTGAGAGGAGACTTGATAGAGGTTTATAAGATGATGAGGGGGATAGATAGAGTGAACGTTCAAAGACTATTTCCTCGGGTGGATGGAGCGGTAACTAGGGGGCATAACTATAGGGTTCATGGTGGGAGATATAGGAAGGATGTCCGAGGTAGGTTTTTTACTCAGAGAGTGGTTGGGGTGTGGAATGGACTGCCTGCAGGGATAGTGGAGTCAGACACTTTAGGAACATTTAAGAAGCTATTGGATAGGCACATGGAGCACTTCGGGATGATAGGGAGGAAATAGCTTGATCTGGGTTTCAGACAAAGCTCGGCACAACATCGTGGGCCGAAGGGCCCGTTCTGTGCTGTACTGTTCTATGTTCTACGTTCTAAATAGGCTTACATTAGCACTGCAATGAAGTTACTGTGAAAATCCCCCAGTCACCACACTCCGGCTCCTGTTCGGGTACACTGAGGGAGAATTTAGCATGGTCAATGCACCTAACGAGCTTTCAGATTGAGGGAGGAAACCGGAGCACCCACAGGAAACCCACGCAGACACGGGGAGAACGTGCAGACTCCACACAGACAGTGACCCAAGCCGGGAATCGAACTTGGGTCCCTGGCGCTGTGAGGCAGCAGTGCTAACCACTGTTGCAGGTGTGATTAAATGTTCGGGCTCCCCCCAGCTCTTGGTCCATTTGTTCCTTCACAGGGATTTGTTTCCGATTGGAATCTGACAACCGTTTTCTCTTATGGATCCCTAACATTTTGGCCAGAGAGGCCTAGGCCATTCTCAGAAACTCAGACCGCAAAGAGAAATGTGAAGGACTGACAGAAGATATAAAAATCTTTCACGGTTGAATCTGCTGTGCGTCAAGTTTGCAATAAGCCTTCAAGCATATTTTTAGCAAGATTTTCAAATGTCATTGTGACAAAAAAATGACTCACATCCTGCCTTTGGTTTCACTAATTGTGATGCAAATTCACACCAACTTCTGTGAAATAGTTGCAAGCACTGAACTAGATTTTTTTTGCTTAAAATATTCTTTGGCTAGGATATATAAAACGAAAAAGAGTGGCTAAAGTAAACATTGGTCCTTTAGAGAATGAGAAAATGGCGGAGGCATTGAACAGGTATTTTGTGTCGGTCTTCACAGTGGAAGACACAAATAACATGCCAAAAATTGATGACAGGACGGCTACGACAGGTGAGAACCTAGAAACTATCATTATCACGAAAGAGGTAGCGTTGGGCAAGTTAATGGGGCTAAAGGTAGACAAGTCTCCTGGTCCTGATGGAATGCATCCCAGGGTACTAAAAGAGATGGCGGGAGAAATAGCAAATGCACTAGTGGTAATTTACCAAAATTCGCTGGACTCTGGGGTGGTTCCCGCAGATTGGAAAACAGCAAATGTGACGCCACTGTTTAAAAAAGGAGGTAGACAAAAGGTGGGTAACTATAGGCCGGTTAGCTTAACCTCTGTAGTAGGGAAAATGCTTGAATCTATCATTAAGGAAGAAATAGCGAGATATCTGGATATGAATTGTCCCAATGGTAAGGCGCAGCATGGGTTCATGAAGGGAAGGTCATGTTTGACTAATTTGGTGGAATTCTTTGAGAACATTACATGTGCAGTGGACAATGGGGAACCTGTGAATGTGGCGTATCTGGATTTCCAGAAAGCATTTGACAAGGTGCCGCACCAAAGACTGCTACGTAAGATAAAGGTGCACAGTGTTATGGGTAATGTATTACCATGGATAGAGGATTGGGTAACTAACAGAAAGCAAAGTGTGGGGGTAAATGGGTGTTTTTCTGGTTGGCGATCAGTGACCAGTGGTGTGCCTCAGGGATCAGTGTTGGGACCGCAATTGTTTACGATTTACATAGATGATTTGGAGTTGGGGACCAAGTGTACTGTGTCAAAATTCACAGATGACACTAAGATGAGTGGCAGAGCAAATTGTGCAGAGGACGCTGAAAGTCTGCAAAGGGATATAGATAGTCTAAGTGAATGGGCGAGGGTCTGACAGATGGAGTACAATGTTGGTAAATATGAGGTCATCCATTTTGGTAGGAATAACAGCAAAATTGACTATTATTTAAATGGTAAAAAATTGCAGCATGCTGCTGTGCAGAGGGACCTGGGTGTCCTTGTGCAAGAATCACAAGGAGTTGGTTTGCAGGTGCAGCAGGTAATTAAGAAGGCAAATGGAATTTTGTCCTTCATTGCTACAGTGATAGAGTTAAAAAAAGCGAGGTTATGGTGCAGCTGTATAAGGTGCTGGTGAGGCCATACCTGGAGTACTGTGTACAGTTTTGGTCTCCTTACTTGAGAAAGGATATACTGGCACTGGAGGGGGTGCAGAGGAGATTCACTAGGTTGATTCCGGAGTTGAGAGGGTTGCCTTATGAGGAGAGACTGAGTGGACTGGGGCTATACTCATTGGAATTCGGAAGAATGAGGGGAGATCTTATAGAAACATATAAGATTATGAAGGGAATAGATAAGATAGAAGCAGGGAAGTTGTTTCCACTGGCGGGTGAAACTAGAACTAGGGAGCATGGCCTGAAAATAAGGGGAAGCAGATTTAGGACTGAGTTGAGGAGGAACTTCTTCACACAACGGGTTGTGAATCTGCGGAATTCCCTGCCCAGTGAAGCAGTTGAGGCTACCTCATTGAATGTTTTTAAGGTAAGGGTAGATAAATTTTTGAACAGTAAAGAAATTAAGGGTTATGGTGAGGGGGCGGGTAAGTGGAGCTGAGTCCACGAAAAGATCAGCCATGATCTTCTTGAATGGCGGAACAGGCTCAAGGGGCCAGATGGCCTACTCCTGCTCCTAGTTCTTACGTTCTCATGTTCTTATGATTCTCCAACCTCGCCCACAGCTGGGATTCTCCAGTCCTGCTGCTAAGTGTTGGCTGAGCGCCAAATTCGCCGTTCTCGATGGCAGTGGTGGCGGGGCGAGCGAGACTGGAGATTCCTGGCCTTTCTTCATAAAACATCTGAAAGAACGTTGTCGTTGCCTTGGGTACAATCAAGACTATGGCACTAAGAGTACTCAACCTTCCAAGTTTTATTACTTGTGCACAAGGAGAACACACATACAGTGGGATGCACTGCTAGGTATTCTGTCAATTCATGAAGATGTATTGCAGTTATAGTTCATTACAGCAAATGAGAAACGAGTAACATTCTAATCCTTAATTTACATACATAGTCCATCAATCATAGCATAGCTTTTTATCCTTTCTCATCCAATAGAAAACCATCTCCTTCTAATCCATCATTACCACAATATGTCGCCATATCTTGTTTTTGGTGTTTGTTCTTGCACTTGTCTTTGGCCCATCCTGTGGACCCGGTTATGGCCGTGAACACAGTGTTTAAGAAACTGACACAAGGTTAGATTAGTCAGTTCTCTGAATAAGCAACGGCTGACCTGACCCAGGCCTTGTCTGCACATAAGCACTTTCCATTCTTGCTGACAGAGCTGTCTGCCACAGTTGTTGTATCTTAATTTCCACAACATCGCAGGAAGCGCAATAATATTCAAGTTTTCTACATGGAGTCTGTTGCGCCTTGATGTGCTTCAAGACAATCAAAGGAACATTATAGACATTTCAAAATGGTTATTACAGTAAGTGCAGCAGTATTTAAGTTCTCTACATAGATCAGTTCATTGTCGCCAACAGAAATTCCTTGAGAAGGGATTAGGGGTTGGATTCTACTGAACTGTGCCTTCTTTCTCTTTGCCTATGTGTCTGTCAGTAAAATGAAGCAGGTAGTCATTCATGATGCAATGGCCTAGTGGTATTATCGCTGGACTATTACTCCAGAAACTTGGCTAATGTTCTGGAGACCCAGGTTCAAATCCTGCCACTGCAGAAGTTGGAATTTTGACTTCAATAAAGAAATTATCCGGAATTAAGAATCTACTGATGATGATGAAACCATTGTCAGAAAAACCCATCTGGTTCACTAATGTCCTTTTGGGAAGGAAATCTGCCGTCCTTACCTGGTCTGGCCTACATGTGACTCCAGAGCCACAGCAATGTGGTTGAATCTCAACTGCCCTCGGGCAACTAGGGATGGGCAATAAATGCAGCCAACTAGCAATGCCCATGTCCCATGAATGAATGAAAAAAAGTGTCAGCACTGTGACGCCCATTGTAAATGCATTAAGGAAGATAAACATTTTTTTGATGGAATGGCTTTTATGGACAGTAATTTATGTAAATGGGCCCTGACTCTTCGGATTAAGTTGGAAAGAGAGCTGAGATATATGGCCTTCAACTTAGAGAATAGGAATCAATTTTCCCGACTATGTTTATGCTCTTAACAGAAAATTCAAACAATGAAACAAAAATCGGTAAATGAGCAGGGGGGGGGGGGGGGGGGGGGGGGGGTGGTGGTGGTTGTAAGAGCCCCTGGGTGCGGCACTATAACTAAAACAAAAACGTGAAAAGAAAATTAACTAATTAAACGCAAATAAATAACCCTGGGGGTGAAGATAACTGGTGCACCAGCAAGCCATCGAGTCATACAGCATCATACAGCAGGTCCTTCAGTCCATCGAGTCTGCACCGACAATAATTACCACTAAATCCCATTTTTTTGCATTTGTCCCATATCCGTGAATGTAATGATGTTTCAAACGGTCATCCAAGTATTGTTTTAAGGTTTCTGGCCTCCACTACTGTCCCAGGCAAAATGGCGGGGCAGGCTCGAGGGGCTAGATGGCCTACTCCTGCTCCTATTTCTTTTGTTCTTATGTTCTTAGGCAGTGCTTTCCAGATTCTCACCATCCTCTGAGTGATTTTTCCTTCTCAAATTCCCTCCTGCCCCTTTCCCTTAAACTATGTCCCCTGGTGATTGGCCCCTCAATCAAGGGGAACAGCTGTTCCCTTCTCACCCTGTCCATATCCTTCATAATCTTACACACCTCAATCACGTCCACCCTCAGCCTTCTCTGCTCGAAAGAAAAGAATCCAAGCTTATCCAGTCTCTCCTTATAACTCAAATGATCCATCCCAGGCAACATCCTGGTGAACTCCCTCTGTACACCGTCTAGTGCAATGATATCCTTTCTATAATGAGGTGACCAGAATTGCACTCGCTGTTGTCCAACATGTCCCATCACCAATTGAAGACATTGGATCGTAGGGTTAGCAAAAGTGAAAGGGAAAGGATTAGAACCCTTTGTGTGGTGATTGTCCTTGTAGGGGCAACACAGCAGAAAAGGGTCACCTGGCTTAGCGGACCAATTGGGACTCCAAGTGGGGACTCCAAGTGGGGACTCACCCCTGGAGGAGGTGACGAGCTCTTGGGCAAGAGACATGTAGAGAGCTAGCTGCAGCCTGTGGCCTGTTGAACAATTCTTGTTCATAAACCTTTAGTGTTCATTAATGGAGTCTCTGAAAGTGCATCTTTGCACTTCCATAGAATCCCGACAGTGCAGGAGGAGGCCATTTGACCCATCGAACCTGCACTGACTCTCCAACAGAGCATCTTACCCACGCCCTATCCTCGTAACCGCACATATTTACCATAAGACCACAAGACCATAAGACATAGGAGCAGAATTAGGCCACTCGGCCCATCGAGTCTGCTCCGCCATTCAATCATCGCTGATATTTTTTCTCATCCCCATTCTCTTGCCTTTTCCCCATAACCCCCGATCCCCTCATTAATCAAGAACCTATCTATCTCTGTCTTAAAGACACTCAATGTGACACCCCAATAATCACCTGAACTGACACACCTTTAGACATTAAGAAGCAATTTAGCATGGCCAATCAGCCAATCATAGAATCCTTATAGTGCAGAAGGAGGCCATTCGGCCCATCGAGCCTGCACCAACAGCAATCCCATCCAGGCCCTATCCCTGTAACCCCATGTATTTAGCCTGCTAATTCCCCTGACACTAAGGGTCATTTTGTCATGGCCAATCAACCTAACCCGCACAGCTTTGGACTGTGGGAGGAAACCGGAGCACCCAGAGGAAACCCACACAGACACGGGGAGAATGTGCAGACTCCACACAGACAGTGACCCAAGCTGGGAATTGAACCCGGGTCCCTGGCGCTGTGAGGCCGCAGTGCTAACCACTGTGCCACCATGCCGTCCTTTGGAATGTCCATTCCTACATATCCTATCTGTGAACTAGGCTGCCCAGTTAATCCCCAACAATGCCCTGAAATACCTGTCAGAAAAATCTCATTGCACATAGTTCTACTCTCCTGTCACTGAGTATATCACCTTAGAGCTAACGTACACTCGTGGAGACCGTACCTGCATCCAGCCTATGGAGGATAGTCATTGGGCAATTAACTAGTACATGCTTGAGCCCGGACTCGCTGGTTGGCAGCAATCAGGGACTACTCTTGATTAGAAATGTGAGTGCATTGCCGCCATTGGGTTGAAGTGGACAAGATGTGCACCACGTCCAAGCAGACCATGGTAATTCATGGTGAATTGCAACACCCTGGGTATCCAAATTGTGCCCAACTACTGGTTGAATATTTGATTATTGGTTCTCTAGCTGTCTACTGAGGAGGTTACATTATTGGTGCTTTAGACTTTGCCTTGGTCATTGTCCTGATGAGGTGTATGGAATACCTTGCCAAGTCGTGGTACCCTCATCGAATAGCTGTCTGGATGAGTATGTTGTTGTGTCATTTGTTAGCATGGAGGGATGGACCAGTACACATAGAACATAGAACATAGAACAGTACAGCACAGAACAGGCCCTTCGGCCCATGATGTTGTGCCGAGCTTTGTCTGAAACCCAGATCAAGCTATTTCCTCCCTATGGAGGTTCTTCCTCCTCACATGGAGGAGAGAAACTTCCTGTTGGAACGAGAAGCAGTTTAACAAGGGGAGGTGATGGTCTAGTGACATTATCGCGAGGCTATTAATTCAAAAACTCAGCTAATGTTCTGAGGAACCGGGTTCGAATCCCGCCACGGCATTTGGTGGAATTTGAATTCAATAAAAAAAATCTGGAATTAAGAATCGACTGATGACCACAAAACCATTGTCGAAAAAACCCATCTGGTTCACTAATGTCCTTTAGGGAAGGAAATCTGCCGTCCTTACCTGGTCTGGTCTACATGTGACTCCAGAGCCACAGCAAGATGGCTGAGTCTCAACTGCCCTCTGAACAAGGGCAACTAGGGATGGGCAATAAATGCTGGCCAGCCAGCGACACCCATGACCCACAGATGAACAAAAAAAACACTTGGAAGATTTAGGTTGTGTAGCTGTAGAATGGAAGAAGTCTCACCCTTTCAGCTGCCTCCTATTCCCATCAACACTTGAGCAATGGGACATTTTGACTCCGGCGATTCCTCCATCTTCCTCTCTTTACGGAAGGGGAGGGAAATGTGTCGCTTCTACTGGCTACGCTGTGTAAATAACCCAGCTGAAACAGAACCTAACCCTTCCTTAATAGCAAGCCAGTTTGAGCGACGGGTCGGGTCCAGATGCAGCTTTGAGGTTTTCCATTGCTGCGTAAAATCAAATGTTGTGCGAGATAAAACTGCTGTAAGATTAAAATCGACAGCAGCAATGAGAATAAATGTCTTCAGTCAGTGACAGACAAATTTCCAAGTGCCATCTTCAATAGCGTGGAGAAAGCTGAGGCCTTTGTGCGCTCGTCCTGTATTTAAATTCACTTACATTGCTTTATCATCACAGGCATTGGACTTGTCACTTGGTTTCAAGTGGGATTCGCCAGTATGATAGATGCAAAGGTTCATTCAATGTCACCTGCTCACACTGATTTGTCAGCGTCAGCCATTCCGAGTCACTTCATTCAGCCTGGGTGTAATCACCTATTTACCTGCACCTTGGAAATTAAGCTTGATCGAGGCCATAATGATTCATGAAAGTGGCACAAATCATTCGAATGTTTGTGAATTTTAGTTTGCAGAAAAGGTCAGATTAAAATTTGGAACTTCTTATCCCAAGCCATACTCATAACGCAAACTGTTTTCCTTTGCCGTTACCACAGGAGGTGGTGAGGGAACCAAAAAAAGGAAAAAAAATCATCCTCACTAACCTACCTGCTGCAGATGTATCCATTCACGATAATGTAGGTTTCTTTTTATTCATTTGTGGAACATAGGTGTCTCTGGCTGGGCCAGCATTTATTGTCTATCCCTAGTTGCCCTTGGAGGGCAATTGAGAGTCAACCACATTGCTGTGGCTCTGGAGTCACAAGTAGGCCAGACCAGGTAAGGACGGCAGATTTCCTTCCCTAAAGAACATTAGTGAACCAGATGGGTTTTTCCCGACAATCGACAATGGTTTCATGGTCATCAGTAGATTCTTAATTCCAGGTTTTTATTGAATTCAAATTCCACCATCTGCCATGGCGGGATTCGAACCCAGGTCCCCAGAACATTAGCTGAGTTTCCGGATTAATTGCCTCGCGATAATACCACTAGACCATCACCTCCCCCAGCTAGTGCTGTTGGTTGTTTGAGATTCATTAACATAAAGACCTGACACTCACTTTAAGTGAATAATTGACAAGTTATTTATTTAACCAACCGGGAACTTTATATCAATTAAAGTAGGATATTTCTGGAATGCTGTTCAAGCAAATACAAGGACCATTCATTACCAAAAAAAAAATTTGTCACTCTCAAAAAACATACAAACAGGTTTTGTGGCTTTGGAAAACCTTTGGAGTTCTTCTGGTGATTCTGCTGTCTGTAAGCTGATTTGGATAGATGGAGAGTTCTCTTAAGAGATATTTTAAGCTGGCAGGGAGGCGCTCTTGTCCTCTCTAGATGTTGGGAGGTGGCAGCTCTTCAGTTGAACTCCAGGCAGGCAGTTGAGTTCCTCTTTATAACCCTGGTGACCTATCAATTTTCCTACACCAGGATGGGTCTGGTGTTGTCAACAACAGCAAATTTGATAGGTTCCTGATAGCTGAGTGTCTTCTTTAAACTGGTAGGTGGTCAAAATTCAAAAGCCTGTAAAGCAACCCTAATGCTTGGTCCTTGTTACAAATGTTGCAATCTGTGTGCTCTGTATGCTTGCATTTTAAGCATCCAAGCACTGACACAAAACCAGCTTTTAAAGGGACCACACTTCACAAATTCAACTTCACATCACTATTTAAGCTCTTTCTGTAGACTATCATTGAGTGAATAGGGGACATGGTGGCGTAGTGGTATTGACAGTGAACCGGTAATCCAGAGATCCAGGGTAATGCTCTGGGGACTCGGGCTGGAATCCCACCACAGCTGATGGTAAAATTTGAATTCAGTAAAAAAAAAGTATGTCTAATCATAGAATTCTAACAGTGCAGAAGGAGGCCATTTGGCCCATCGAGTCTACACTGACTCTCCGACAGAGGGTCATACGCCGGTCCGCCCTCTGCCCTATCCCAGTAACCCCATATATTTACCCCATTAATCCACCCATCTTTGGGCACTATGGTACAATTTAGCATGGCCAATCCACCTAAACTGCACATCGTTGGACAGTGGGAGGAAACTGGAGCACCCGGAGGAAACCCACGCAGACACAGGGAGAACATGCAAACTCCACACAGACAGTGACCCAAGTCGGGAATTGAACCCGGGCCCCTGGCACTGTGAGGCAGCAGTGCTAACCACTGTGCCACTGGACTGCGAAACCATTGTCAATTGTTGTAAAAACCCATCTGGTTCACTAATGTCCTTTAGAGAAGGTAATTTCACCACCACAGAATGTAGTTGAGGCCAAAACATTGTGTGATTTCAAGAAGAAATTAGATATAGCTCTTGGGGCTAAAGGGATCAAGGGATATGGGAGGAAGGGGGGGATCAGGATATTGATTTTGATGATCAGCCATGATCAAAATGAATGGCGGAGCAGGCTGAAATGGCTGAATGGCCTACTCCTGCTTCTAGTTTCTATGTTTCTATGTAAGCCCAGCTCCCTACACCCCTTCCTCCAATATTCCATCCCTTTCTTCACCCCTCCATCTCTCCATCCATCCATCCCTTCACCCCTTCCTCCACCTCTCCATCCAAAATACCATAGCTCTCATTCTCCCAATGTGTAGGGAGAATGTTGCCCTTGCCTGGGACTTTAGAACCATGTGACACAGTCTGAGAATAAGTGGTAGACCAATTTGGGGCTGAGCTGAGACGGGATTACTTTACTCAGAGGGTAGGAAATATTTTGGAATTCTCTGCCCAAAAGGGCTGTGGTGGCTCAGTCCCTGAGTCAGTTAATGACAGAAATCTGCATATTCAAAGATCTTAAAGGTATTGGGGAGGCGATAGCCTAGTGGTATTATCGTTAGACTATTGATTCAGAAACTCAACGAATGTTCTGGGGACCCAGATTCGAATCCCGCCACGGCAGGTGGTAGAGTTTGAATTCAATAAAAAATATTTGGAATTAAGAATCAACTGATGACCATGAAACCATTGTTGGAAAAATCCATCTGGTTCACTAATATTCTTTAGGGAAGGAAATTTGCCGTCCTTACCTGGTCTGGCCTACATGTGACTCCAGAGCCACTACAATGTGGTTGACTCTCAACTGCCCTCTGAACAAGGGCAACTAGGGATGGGCAATAAATGCCGGGCAGCCAGTGTCGCCCATGTCTCATGAATGAATAAAATAAAAATATAGTGATGGTGCAGGACAATGATGTTGCTGTAACTGGTGGCACGGTGGACAGCACAGCTGCCCCACAGCACCAGGGACCCGGTTTGATTCTCGGCTTGGGTCATTGTCTTGGTGGAGTTCGCACGTTCTCCCCGTGTCTGCGTGGGTTTCCTCCGGATGCTCCAGTTTCCTCCCACAGTCCAAAAGATGTGCATTGACAATGCTAAATTCTCCCTCAGTGTACCAGTACAGGCGCCGGAGTGTGGCGATGTGGGGATTTTCAAAGTAACTTCATTGTAGTGTTACTGTAAGTCTACTTGTGACACCATTAAATAAACTTTAAAACTTAAAACTTAGATCAGCTATGATCTAGTTGAATGGCGGAGTGGGCTCGAGGGGCTGAATAGCCTACTCCTGTGCCTGTGTTCCCTCCACCCCTCCCTCCAGTTGACATATTATGGCCTCCAAATGTCCTACTGCTTTTTTTTTTCACGATTTCTGGATTCATCGGCCTGTATTCAAATCCGGAACATTCAAACTCATCTGAGAGTTGCATTAATTTTGGGAAGTCCGACAACTCAAGGTCACTATCCTGGGAAAATAACTGAGCAGATAAAATTGATCAAAGAAAGGACATGAAAGCATTTGCTGATCTAACAAGATATTCCAAAAATGACTGTCGGTTCATTTCCTTTTCCCCCACTCGAGTCAGAAGATTGAGTTTACGGAATGACAAGAGTTCTCTGTGGCTTTGAAGTCAGCATTTCTCTGCAGGGTATTTAATCTTCTGATCTGCACAGGCAACATTTGACATAAAAGTAAGCAGGGAAGATTAGAATTTAGAGAAATTCATCTCCCTGACGGATTCTAGGATTTGTGTCTGTGAAATCTATAATTGTTGGGGGGGCTCTACACACACTTTTACAGATGCACCATAGAAAGCATCCTTTCCGGATATATCACAGCTTGGCATGGCTCCTGCTCTGCCCAAGACTGCAAGAGACTACAAAGGTCGTGTATGTAGCCCAATCCATCACGCAAACCAGCCTCCCATCCATTGACTCAATGGTGGAATATTTTGTCTGGTGGATATGGAGTTTTTTTTCAAAAAGTAACAGATCGGCCTTTCTATTCCACCCTCATCCTCCTGTAACATCACAGCTCCAACCCCAATATCGCTGGCATCTGTGGCAACTTTGAAGGGTTTCAGGAAGACTGGCATGGCTAAAATGGCTGCAATGGGTAATACGGCTTTTAAATTCTCAAATCCCTCCTGGCATTGTTCTGTCCACCAAAATTTTGTGTTCTTTTTCAATAAGTCCGTCAATGGTGCCACTACGCTACGCTAAAGTTGGGTACTTCTGTAAAACCCACTTCGTCCCAGAAAGTGTAGCACTTCCTTTTTGATTGTCTTGGAAATTCCTCTGTAGCCTTTGTCTTCACGCGTCTTGGTGTTATCATTCCATATCTGAGGTTGTGTCCTGAGACCGTCACTTCCGTATTTGCAAATTCTGTTGTTGCCAAGTTTATGACTAAATTGGCTTTCTGTAGTCTCTCGAAGAGCTCTATCAAATGCTTCATGTGATCTTTCCAGGAATGGCTAAAGATCTTCATGTCCTCGATGTAAACAGCACAATTAGTCAATCCTGCCACAACTCTGTTCATAAGCCTTTGAAAAGTGGCCGGTGCGTTTTTCATCCCAAAACGCATTATTTTAAATTGATATAGCCCATTCGGGGTTACAAAAACAGAAATGTCTTTTGCTTTCTCCGACAAAGGTACTTGGCAGGAAGCATGAAGTAAGTCCAACTTGTGGATGTAAGTAGCTTGTCCTACTTGTTCCACGCAAGCCTCCAACCTTGGAATTGGATGTGAGTCACATTTAATCACTGTGTTGATCTTCTGATAATCTACACAGAACTGTTGAGTACCATCAGGTTTGGGAACCAACGCAATCGGCGAACTCCACTCGCTTTGCCTCGATTCTATCATATCGTCTTGTATCATCGCTACCACCTTCTGAACCTGTGCTGCTTTGAGAGGATTAAACCAACAAGAGTGTTGTTTTATTGGAACAGCATTCGCTATGTCAACCTCATGTACTATGGCATTAGTCCTACCTACTCCATTGCTACATAGGTGCTCATAGCACTGTAGCAAGTTTTTCAATTCAGTTCTCTGTTCTTGGGACAGAATGTTCACTACCCTATTCCAGTCTTTACGGACTTCTTCATTATTTAACTTATTTTTAGGTACACCAAAATCTACATCATCGGGATTTGTTTCCTCGCTCTGAGTGGTAGTAACCAATACTTGTTTCTCTGATTCCTTTTCTCTGTCATAAGTTAAAAGTTTAATTATTAGTGTCACAAGTAGGCTTACATTAACACTGCAATGAAGTTACTGTGAAAAACCCCTATTCGCCACTCTCTGGTGCCTGTTCGCATACACTGAAGGAGAATTTAGAACTGCCAATGCACCGAACCAGCACATCTTTCAGACTGTGAGAGGAAACCGGAGCACCTGGAGGAAACCCATGCAGGCATTGGGAGAACATGCAAATGCCACAAGCCAAAGTTGGAATTGAACTCTGGTCCCTTGCGCAGTGAGCCAGCAGTGCTAACCACTGTGCCACCTCTGCCATGGGGAAAAGATTATTACCATCTACACTCTCTATGCCTCTCATAATTTATAGTGTGGTGAGTGTGGAGACCGGTGAGAATGTAGAACGATGTAGACACATTTAAGCGGAAGCTGGATAAACAAATGAAACAGCAAGGAATAGAAGGATATATAGAAGGCGGCATGGTAGCACAGTGGTTAGCACTGCTGCTTCACAGCTCCAGGGACCTGGGTTCAATTCCTGGCTTGGGTCACTGTCTGTGCGGAGTTTGCACATTCTCCTCGTGTCTGCGTGGGTTTCCTCCGGGTGCTCCGGTTTCCTCCCACAGTCTAAAGATGTGCGGGTTAGGTTGATTGGCCATGCTAAAAATTGCCCTTAGTGTCCTGGGATGTGTAGGTTAGCGGGATTAGTGGGTAAATATGTATGGATATGGGGGTAGGGCCTGGGTCGGATTGTGGTCGGTGCAGACTCGATGGGCCGAATGGCCTCTTTCTGTACTGTAGGGTTTCTATAATTCTATGATTGTTGGGGGTTAGATGAATAAGGGTGGGAGGAGGCTTGTGTGAGCATATGCTCCAGCATAGACCAGTCGCTTAGGATGAACTGTTTCTATTGTTGCGACGCAGAGGTAAATCCCCTTTACCTCTCTTCGTAATCTGGGAAAGTGTTTGGGAAGGTGTTAACTGTTCTATATTAACATTTAGAGGTTCATCAAAATAACGACCGGACACTCACTTCAAGTGAATAATTAACAAATTATTTTATTTTTTTAATCAAACAGGAACTTTAACTAAACCGGTAACATTTTAATTAAAGAAAAGTTTGACTGAAATGCTGTTCAAATAAACACAAGGAACATTCATTACCAAAACAGTAA
The DNA here is from genome assembly GCF_964213995.1 of Mustelus asterias. Classification (NCBI taxonomy): domain Eukaryota; kingdom Metazoa; phylum Chordata; class Chondrichthyes; order Carcharhiniformes; family Triakidae; genus Mustelus; species Mustelus asterias. Next base: position 61,516,105 of record NC_135823.1, read on the forward strand.
TAACAGAATTTTAGTCGCTCTCAAAGGAAATATACAACCAGGTCTGATAGCGTTCGGATGTTTTGGAGTTCTTCGGTAGTTGTCCGCCGTCTGTAAGAACTATTTGATTTGGTATCTTTCGCTGGTTAGAGGGTGAGTCTGTCTGAAGCTGACAGAGTTAAGAACCAACTACTCCAGTTTATCCAGCTGCCCTTAACTGCCTTTAACTGCTTCAGGTTGTCGGACCCTGCTTCTGGTTGAACTCCTGGCTCTCAACCCCTGGTGGAATTGAACTCAAGGCAGTTGAGTTCCTCTTTTATATTCCTGATGACCTATGCATTCTCGATATCAGGATCGGTTTGATGCCGGCAACAACAGCAAACTCCAATCTGATAGGTTCCTTTTAGCTGAGTGCCTTCTTTAAACTCATAGGCTAACAAAATGTAAAAACCTGCAGAGCCGGTTACCAAGGCAACCCTGAGGCTTGGCCCTCGAAACAAATGTTGCGACTTAGAGTCTGTGTGCACTCTTCACTTTAAACATCTCAGCATTGAAAAAAACCAGCTTTTAAAGAGACTGACATAAAACCAGTTTTTAAAGGGACCATGCACTGTTGTTTCCCCACTAGTATTTTACATTCTTTACAGGCATTCTGTACATCTTTATCAACTTAACTTCACAACATTATGCTGTAAATACTGTGCAACGATATAAATTTTGAAATACGTTCATATTTTCAGTCCGAGTTCAAAATCTGAAGCATTGATTAAATGGAGGGATCAATAACTGAGTTAGAATTTAGTCCTCATTGTTAAACTGAAAATACTCAGAGTCAGGATGCTCCTTGCTATGGACAATACTTGTTGCATGCAGCCAGCTCTAACCAGCTAACTAGCCGGGTGTGGTGTTGGTAGAGGGTTGGGAGTAGCGTTATCCAGGATTCACAACACCACTAAAAGGCAATTTCCATCTGTTGCCTGTGGAATGCTCTATACAGGCACTTCGACCAGTTTATCACTCAAAGCACATTCACCCAGGTGCTCTTGCTTTATGAGACAGACAAAGGACTGTGGTTCAAACTTAACCTTATTAAAAATACTCACAGATTAAAGAAACAATTCTTACACGACACATTAAGTTAACTTTCCCCCAAACTAGACCGACTGCCTGAGAAACAGATACTACCCAGTCTGCTGAAGCCGATTGGGCTGTTGGATTCAATTTGCTGAGCTCACGTTGACAGATGAATCAAGGGTCTCCTTGGCACAAAGGTGTATCTCGCACACCCTCTTTCATTATCCCAGGTCATAGTCGGTTGGTCAGGTCTTTGATGGATTTTGCTTCGAGATTGCTGTTTTTATGGGGTGGCACGGTGGCACAGTTGTTAGCCTCACAGTGCCAGGGATCTGGGTTCGATTCCCGACTTCGGTCACTGTCTATGTGGAGTCTGCACGTTCTCCCTGTGTCTGCGTGGGTTTCCTCCGGGAGCTCCAGTTTCCTCCCACACTCCAAAGATGTGCTGGTTAGGTGCATTGGCCATGCCAAATTCTCCCTCAGTGTACTCGAACAGACCCTGGAGTCTGGTGACAAGGGGATTTTCACAGTAACTTCATTGCAGTGTGAATGTAAGCCTTACTTGTGAGTAATAAATAAACTTTAACTTTAAACCCTTCATTCTTGGACTTGTGGTAACCTCCGCATTCCATCAGGCCTTACTTGTAGAAGCAGGTTAGCTGTATTAACTTGCCCAATTTAATGTTGGGCCTAATCGCTCAGGCTGTTGTCCATTTGACCATGTTACAGAAGAAGGTTCCTGGACATGCACTGGGAATTCCTTGCGCAGCTGTCCGGAGATCTTACGGATTTAGTGGATGGTGACCAGCGGGTGGGGCCTGTGTTGGCGAGTGTGGGCAACAGCAAGTCAATCCCATCACCACCGGCAAGGCCGGACAGGGTTTCTTTCTGCCTAATCTAGAAGTTTGTCACAGGGCTTTACATAGAACGTGGAGGTTGTACTGCCAAACGTGGACTGAATGGTGGAAGCTGTCGTTCTATAGCAACTGTAGCATGACCCAAGATTTCATATCATTACTTGCCGCAGGATCGTTCTCGATGCAAATTGACTGCAGTATTTACCTGCAAAACAATAGCGGCTGCACTTTGGAAGTAATTAATTGGCAGTAAGGCACTTTGGAGCGTTTTAGAGGAATTAAAGGTGTCATAAGTTTGTTACTTATTTTTAATGGTTCGCAAGTAAGCAGCTGCATTGCCTTGAGGAATGTGTGCTCCATGCGGCTCAAGGTTGTTAAATAATTACACATTAAAACATTATTAATTTGTGCGAAAGCTTATGTGAGGAATGAAGCAACCCAATCGATGCGAACGAGCTTTGCCCCATCCCCAATATGGATCTGAAAAGAAAGTGTTAGTCAGAATTCTCTTCCCACTTCCTAATCCACAGAGGAACGTAAACGGGTAGGACGTTCGGGCAAGGAGCAAGAGGAGGCCATTCGGCCCCTTGAGCCTGCTTCTCCATTTAGTGGCTGATCTGATTGGTCAAATCTACCTTCTGCCAGCCAAGAGAAGCCAATTCAACCCGAAAGAGTAGCGTTCTTTTATAATGAGCAAGAGGTAAGGCTGCAGCAAGAGAGTTTACATTGAAATAGTGAGATTCACGGGGAATGCAAGGCGGGGAACTGATAAAGCAGCAAAGTCATAGAATCATAGAATCCCTACAGTGCAGAAGGAGGCCATTCGGCCCATCGGATCTGCACTGACAACTATCCCACCCAGGCCCTATCCCTGTAACCCCATATATTTACCCCACTAATCCCTCTAACCTATGCATCCCAGGATACTAAGGGGCAATTCACCTAACCTGCACATCTTTAGAGTGTGGGAGGAAACCGGAGCACCTGGAAGAAACCCACGTAGACACGGAGAGAACGTGCAGACTCCACACAGACAGTGACCCAAGCCGGGAATCGAACCTGGGTCCCTGGTGCTGTGAGCAGTGCTAACCACTGTGCCACCGTGCCGCCATTTTTTTTTAAGTCAAAGCAATTTGGTTGCTTCAGTCTAAATGTAACAAATTCAATTTGTCTCTGGATTTCGTTTCTGTTAACATTGGAACATTGGAACATCTTTAGAAAACTGTAAAGTTTGTCTTTTTTTATCATTTCAAATCTGGAGAAATAGGTCACGTAGCCCGAACGCCTGACACTCGCTTACCAAAGCAAATCTTCTACAGTGAGCTCGGGTGGAATTTTCCTGTCCCACTCGTCACGCGAATCATAACGGGCAGGACGTGGACCACGCAAAGGCCCGTTGACCTCAGGGTGGGATTTTCCAGACTTGGGGGGAGCGTGGCTGGAAAATCCTGCTCCTCGAATCTGGGGTGCACCCTCATCGTGGTCAAAAGAAGAATCACAAGGAGACTCTGACTATGCTTAGGAGTTTTGACGTTGACCCTGAGTCCCAGGAAAAGCCACCTGCCCCCACCTCAACCCCCCACCCCCCGGATCACCGCACCTGGCACACTCTATGACTCTAAGTGCCTGGATTGGGAGCTGAGAAAGCGGCTTGTCTCTTCACATTGGACCAGGAGCTTGGGTTGGAGGGTGGAAGGTAAATTCATTCGGAAGGTGCTGTGAAGAATGTGAGTCACCTCACAAGTTTAAACATTCAGACAAATCTGAGTGTGAATTAAAAATCAGTCTCGAACGCATGCAAAAAGAAAACTTAATTCAGGAGATCAATCCTGTCTTTTTAAATGATAGGATTCTTCCCACTTTCCCATCACAGCTGAATTATCGAATCAATGTTCAGAAAGATCACAGTGTCTCGTGTCAAGGCACAGATGATGTAAGAATACCAGCATGAAATCAGATTAAACCTAACCTGCAGTTAATTAAAAATAAAGCATTGTGTCACGTTTAAAACAGCACTCACAATTATGCATATACAAATCGATTCTGCTTTTGTCTGTGATTTGGCAGATTCAATGGCATTACTTAACTTGATCATTTTTTCAATTACATTTTATTGGTTAAACTAACAGGATGGTCTCTGGAAAACCTCTTGCCTCTTGTGAAGGGATAAAGAGACAATGCGGCTTCCTTCAGTCACATGTAGGTTCCATCTAGCAACAGACAAAGCTTTGTTTGCATTGCATTAGCTCATCTCCTGGCTCTCTCTGTGGTGGGGTGGCATGGTGGCACAGTGGTTAGCACTGCTGCCTCACAGCGCCAGGGATCTGGGTTTGATTCCCGGCTTGGTCACTGTCTGTGTGGAGTCTGCGCGTTCTCCCCGTGTCTGTGTGGGTTTCCTCTGGGTGCTCCAGTTTCCTCCCACAGTCTGAAAGACGTGCTGGTTCGTTCGTGCATTGGCCATGCTAAATTCTCCCTCTGTACCCGAACAGGTGGCGGAGTGTGGCAACTCAGGGATTTTCACAGTAACTTCATTGCAATAGTTAATGGAATGTGAAGTCTACCCAATGGCATCAGTGGATGAAAGTCTCACCAAATTATCAAAAGTTACCCTCTTCCTAAAATTGGATGCCAACAGTGGCCTTTAGCCATTGCTTCTGGACAAAAAATCCAGATTATTAATTACTTTTATCACCCCCATTTGATCATTATTGTTATAACATGTGGCCATTGGGAATTGCTTCTGCACCTGAAGCATTCCAAAGAATGATGTCTCAAACCCCGGGAGGGATGGAAGGAGTCACATATTTGTAATGACATTAACAAGGCCCATGATTTGGATATCTCAGAATACGAGTCCCCAGATTAAGGCAGCTACGTCTTGTCCAATCAGGGTGCCCTGCATGTGTACATAATGTGGAGTGTTAGAGTTATGGGCACTCTGGGTTTATACTCTGTTCAAGGAAGTATCTGTTACTATGTAAATAAATCTAAATTTGGTGACGGGACACCGGCCTTGGAGGAATTCTTTGAATACCATGTGGAGGACATTCTCGTAAATGCTTCATCAAAGGAAGAACGAGACCATCATGTAAGAGCAGTCTGCAAAATCCTAAAATAAGCAGGTTTGATGTTAAATGACAAACGTGGAGTTACAAAGCCTACGATAAAATTCTTCGGGCACATTGCAGAAGCTTTGGGTATTACAACCAATCCTCAGAAAGCCAAGGTTTTTAGAGAGTTCACACGGCCCAGAAACATCAGGGAATCACAAAGATTCTTTGGAATGGTCAATGAAGTGGGCAAGTTCTGACTAAACCTGACGTTATTCAATGAGGCGTTGTAACAGCTGTTGAGACCAGGTGTTGGGTCCATTCATTCATTTGACAGCACTTGGTATGAGTTTTAAAATGGTTTTCTTTTATTGAAAAGAACTTAAAAAATTAATATGACAGATGCAAAAAAAGTGAACTGGAGATTGGCTTCTCAGCCAGGCCCTTGAACTGAACTGAACTGACCTGACCAGAACTGAACTGAACTGAACAGAACTGAACTGAATTGAATTTGAACACACTGAACTAAAACTGAACACATACACAATAAAGTCAAAAATATATTTCAACCCTTATCTTGTTATTGCAAGTGTTTTTTTTAGGTTGTCTCCATCTAGGAAAACAATTCTTGCAGCTGCTGTTGTTTGCCTGTATTGTGTACCCTTCAGGAATGCAGTCAATTTTTAGCTAACCCATCATGCCTTCTGATTCTACATGTAGTCAAACCAGCTACAATTGGTCACCTTAGCATAGTTAGTTAACCCCTACAGTCTAGCATTTAAATGTAATTGCATAGGCAGAAATATCATAAAATGAAGTCTTTGTATGGATTGAAGCAAACAGGGCTAAGCATACACAGGATCCCTCACCAGGTCAGCAGTGAATGCTGGAACATAGACAAGCAAAATGTTTTTGACGAGATCAATAATCTCTCAATTTCACCAGAAATTCTAACGCACAAGGACCCAGGGTTGTCAACAATTGGAGCAGTGGACGTATCATCTACAGGCCTGGGAACAGTGTTGTTTCAAATTCAAACAACTGGACAAAGAAAACCAATTTTTCCCACCTCATGATCTCATGTGGACACAGAGTAAAAGTAGGCAACCATTGCGAAAGAGGCATTAGTGACACACAGACTTGCGAGAAATTTTCTGATTATACCATGGGATTACAATTTAAAATTGGAACCGGCCACAAGCCTTTGGTTACTCTTGGGTTATGCATGGGTTTCTTCCGGGTGCTCTGGCTTCCTCCCACAGTCCAAAGATGTGTGGGTTAGGTGGGTTGAACATGCTAAATTGACCCTTAGTGTCAGGGGGGTTGGCAGGGTAAAGTTGTGGGGTTACGGGGATGGGGCCTGGGTGGGATTATGGTCAGTGCAGACCCGATGGGCCGAATGGCCTCCTTCTGCACTGTAGGGATTCTATGATTCTTCTTAAGCTAAAGGAAATTGCGAAAATGCCACCCAGAAGTCAACGTTTTAGACCGAGACTCCTGAGATTTGAATTATTTACTGAGTACATTCAAGGGAGGTGCCAGACAACAGAGGATTAAGAATGCTATTGGAAGGAGTTAAAATAGAAGATTTAAAATTTGTTGAGGAAGTGGAACCATATAGTTCGCTCATTACTAAAATACTTAGCAGCCAATGAGAAAAGACTACAGGTGATTAAGCTTGCGCAACAGCGGGTAGGTGAGCGTTTGAAAATAAAAGATTAATTGCCAGAATGGATGGTCAAAGTACAGTCCGAACAATCCAATACCTTGTCAATACTTTGAACAGAGAAAACATCGCACAATCATCAGTGTTCCTCTAGTTTTCAATGACAGACTAATTATCCCAAAATCACTTCGATTAGACAATTTGCAGAAAATCTACCAAGGTCAATAGTGAAATGCTTCGCTTCTAATATTCACTTGCTGATTGAGACTGACTGATTCCACTGTATCTGAAGAGAACTTTTTCACCTCTGGGGAGACTTTGTCATTCACCAACTCTGTCAACATTTTTCTTGGCTGCTCTCTCAGGGCTGTGTCTGTGATACTTTTTGGAGTCATCATTTGGTTTTGGGCACCTTGCTTAGCATCTGCCTCACTCTGAATGAGGAATGATGTGCAGATATCGCCATTGGACTGGGGTGGGCACAGTAAGAAGTCTCACTACACCAGGTTAAAGTCCAACAGGTTCATTTGGAATCGCGAGCTTTCAGGTGAGTGGGATGAAGGATCAGATGAAGGAGCAGCACTCCGAAAGCTCGTGATACCAAATAGACCTGTTGGACTTTAACCTGGTGTTGTGAGACTTCTTACTGAATGAGGATTGGAGGAGGAGATCAGGCGAGGCAGAGAAGCAACAGCTGTTGTGAGAGAGAGAGTGTGAGAGGGAGAGGAAAAAAGAGAGGAAAAAAATGAGAGAGAGAGAGAAAACGAGAGAGTGTGAGAGAGAAAGGAAAACAATGGAAAGAGGAAAAAAACGAGAGAGAAAAAGAAATAGTAAATGAGTGAGTGTGAGAGAGAGAAAAACAGAGTGAGAAAAAAAGAGAAAGAGAGAGAAAATGAGAAAGGGAGGGAGAGAAAATGACAGAAAGAGAGAGAGAGAACGAGAGGGAGAATAAGAGAGTGAGAGAGAGAGAATGAGAGAGACAACAAGAGAGTGGGAGAGAGAGAATGAGAGAGAGTGATTGAGTGAAAGAGAGAGAAAATGAGAGAGAGTGAGAGACAGAGAACGAGAGAGAGTGAGAGAGAACAAGAGAGAAAATGAGAGTGAGAGTGAAAACTAGAGTGAGAGACTGAGAGAGAACGAGAGAGAGAACAAGAGAGTGAGAGAGAGAACGAGAGAGAGAGTGAGAAAGACAGAGAGAGAGAGAGAGTGAGGGGTCTCTCAGCAGGTAGCCCTGCCCACTGAGGGTATTCAGGGAACATGTCTCCTCCATGCACATGACAGAAAGAGCAGTGCATGAAGAGGCTGTGCTTTACAAGGGTAAACACAGTAAGAAGTTTAACAACACCAGGTTAAAGTCCAACAGGTTTATTTGGTAGCAAAAGCCACACAAGCTTTCGAGGCTCTGAGCCCCTTCTTCAGGTGAGTGGGAATTCTGTTCACAAACAGAACTTATAAAGACACAGACTCAATTTACATGAATAATGGTTGGAATGCGAATACTTACAACTAATCCAGTCTTTAAGAAACAAAACAATGGGAGTGGAGAGAGCATCAAGACAGGCTAAAAAGATGTGTATTGTCTCCAGACAAGACAGCCAGTGAAACTCTGCAGGTCCACGCAACTGTGGGAGTTACAAATAGTGTGACATAAACCCAATATCCCGGTTGAGGCCGTCCTTGTGTGTGCGGAACTTGGCTATCAGTTTCTGCTCAGCGACTCTGCGCTGTCGTGTGTCGCGAAGGCCGCCTTGGAGAACGCTTACCAGAATATCAGAGGCCGAATGCCCGTGACCGCTGAAGTGCTCCCCAACAGGAAGAGAACAGTCTTGCCTGGTGATTGTCGAGCGGCAGTGACACTTCATTCTTATTCTGCTGGAACCCACGAGGCTGCCAAAGGTGACAGCCGCCACATCTCACAATCCCCTGTACGCTTCAGCATAAAGAAGCTGTCTGCACTCGGTACACTCTGAGCAATTACATTTCATTCCATCGTGCTGGAGAAGACCAGAAGCGGAGAGCGCTAGGATTAAACAGGATTGCGGGATTCCCTGTGCAGGGAGGAACTGACTGCACACACATGGCCGCGTGAGTCGTGCATTTAAACTCGGAGGTATTTAGGAATAGGAAAGGATGCCGTCACCTTAATGTGCAGCTTAACTTCGACTGAGGCAGCACATTATGCACGCCTGCTTCCTGGGAGCTGCCTTTCAGTTCAGACAGATTATTGAATCCCAACACATGCTCTGATTTCCCATCCATGCTTTGATCTAACTCATTATCTGTTTTGTACAGAACTGTGGAACTGCAGTTCCACACAACTCACTTCATTCCAGGCAGGAAGTCTGAGGAGGAATAATCTGATCTGAAAGGCCTGTATTTTTGCCTTTCCAATCCAATGGTCTTTTCAGACATGGCAACGTTCTGAGATCAGTGACTCAGAAGGAGTTTTCCAAGTCATCTAAGCTGTACACAGTTACTCCTTCAATCCAAAAGTAGGAAAAACCCATCATTTTATAGTTGGCAGTTCACACAAGGATCTAAATCACAAATGGCGGCGTTTTACGATGACATCTGCCGAGTGAAAGATCTGGTAAAGAGCGCCGACACTCTTTGCCGCAGACCCGTGGCGCAACGAGCTCAATGACAGGACCAGGGGAGACAAAGCAATGCATTGGTTGCTCCCCCATTTTAACTTGGACACGCTGGGTGGGATTTCCCAGTTACGCTCGCCCCAAAACTGGAAAATCCCACCCGAAGTCAATGGACGTTTGAATAGTCCGGCCCCCCGCCCCGCTCCGATTCCGTGACGGGCGGGACGGTAGAATTCTGGTGTCTGGGTGGGACTTTCCAGCTGCGCTCGCCCCAAAACTGGAAAATCCCGCCCAAGGTCAACGGACCTTTGCATGGTCCGCCTCCCCGCCTGCTATGATTCCCATGGTGGGCGGGATGGTAAAACTCCCTCATCTGGCTTCTGGAACACATTTCAAACTTTAAACCAAACGGCTCCATTCTGATTAAAAAGGACACTATCTTTGAAATCTACGACATGGCTACTTAATTTCTTGCCCGCGCAGCTCCGAGGTCATAGTCTCCATTTAAACAGGTTGATGCCAACGCAAATTTTACTTCAGCTTTCTTGGGCCACCCACAGTTCCCAGCATTCACCCAACTGGCTCAAACCTGTTGCACAACACATAGCAATGGCTTCCACTCCACCTTGATGGCAATACGAATCTGATTCTACGATGGAAGTGTGATGGCCTAGTGGCATTATCACTAGACTAGTAACCCAGAAGCTCAGCTAATGTTCTGGGGACCCAGCTTCGAATCCCATGGCAGATGGTGGAACTTGAATTCAATAAAAAAAATCTGGAATTAAGAATCTACTGATGACCGTGAAACCATTGTCGGTTTTTGGAAAAACCCATCTGGTTCACTCATGCCCTTTAGGGAAGGAAATCTGCCGTCCTTACCCCGGTCTGGCCTACATGTGACTCCAGAGCCACAGCAATGTGGTTGACTCTCAAGTGCCCTCTGAACAAGGGCAACTAGGAATGGGCAATAAATGCTGGCCAGCCAGCGACACCCATGTCTCGTGAATGAATAAAAAAAACATGGAATCGTGCAAAGTTAAGCTCTTCCTTTTGATACAACTGGTATAAAGTTTACTGTGGATCTGTGTCACTGAGCTGGCAATGCAGGTGAGTCGCCACAAATACAGGTCAGATGTTACGCAATATTCAGAGAAGTTTCACCTGGGTTGAGAACTGCAGTTGGCACAGAGCAAATGTTCATGTGGCAGATTGGAACTCTGGCAAAAGGCAGGCAAATAACAAGATAGGTCAGAGTATGGATTGAGAATCATAGGATCTCTACAGTGCCGAAGGAGGCCCATTCGGCCCATCGAGCCTACACCGACAACTATCTCACCCAGGCCCTATCTCTATAACCCCACATATTTACCATGCTTATCCTCCTGACACTAAGGTGCAATTTAGCATGGCCAGTTGGAACGAGCTGTCAGAGGTAGTAGTAGAAGCGGTCACAATTTTGTCTTTTAAAAAGCATTTAGACAGTTACGTGGGTAAGATGTGTAGAGGGATATGGGCCAAATGCGGGCAATTGGGACTAACTTAGTGGTTAAAAAGAAAGGGCAGCGTGGACAAGTTGGGCCGAAGAGCCTGTTTCTATGCTGTAAACCTCTATGATTCTATGACAATGCAGGCATATTTTTGGACTGTGGGAGAAAGCGCAAACTCCACATGTACAGTCACCCGAGGCCGGAATCAAACCCGGATCCCTGGTGCTGTGAGGCAGCGGTGCTAACCAGTGTGCCACTGTGCCACACCTTGACAATAGCTGGGTCATCAGGATTCCAACAGAAATAACTCCAGCCAATGAATTAACTGCTGAAATGAAGGAGGAAGGCAGGTGGCACCTTTAAAAACAATTCACCTTTCACAGAAAGCGACAAGACAAAATGCACAATTTCACACTCACCAGAGACGAGACAATGTCAGGATCGAAGGGGAAGTCTGGAAAAGTTGATCCGTATCCTAGGAAGTCATCATTCACTTCACCCTTGTCATTAGATTGAAGTTTTAAAGAGCAATCTACTATGTGGACATCCTGTCGCTAAAACATGTTTAAATTATTCATCTAATGAAAGACAATGGTGATTTAAGCAACTTGTTCCGATAGTCTTCCAGCGCATTCCTTTGTGCTTCAGTCCTTGGTTTCCTTCTATTAAGGCTTCCTCTTTCTCCTTCTCCATGCCCTCCTCTAACTCTATGGACAAAATACCCACTGTCAGAGCCAATTAGGCAGCACTTGCTGAACGATCCTGAGTGCACCACGAGCTACATTAACAACCAATTTTAAAATAATTAATTGAGCTCAGGATGTGTCTCATTTACACTTGGCAAACGTGATGTGTATTTTTAAAAATTCATTTGTGGGGCACGGGCGTCGCTGGCTGGGCCAGCATTTATTGCCCATCCCTAGTTGCCCTTGAGAAGGTGGTGGTGAGCTGCCTTCTTGAATCGCTGCAGTCCACGTGCTGTGGGTTGACCCACAATGCCGTGAGGGAGGGAATTCCAGGATTTAGACCCAGTGACTGCAAAGGAACGGCGATATATTTCCAAGTAAGGATGGTGAGTGGCTTGGAGGGGAACTTGCAGGTGATGGTATTACCATGTATCTGCTGCCCTTGTCCTTCTAGATGGAAGTGGTCATGGGTTTGGAAGGTGCTGTCTAAGATCTTTGGTGAATTGCTGCACAGGGGCCCCTTCTCTGCAAACAAGTTCAATATGTTCAAGTCTTGTGTCTTTTTGAATTACCCACGAGCTTGGAGAGCCTTTGGTTCCCGGTTTGTTTCTCAATGGCAATGCTTCAGCCAATCAGAGTTGACGTACCCACCAATTGGCACCCTTTCCTCCTGTAGTAGAAATTGTCCTGACCATTTGAAATTTGGCATTCTTGTGTTTGTCCTGATGCGTGCAAGATTAAAAGCGTCGAGCAAGAGTCATAGAATCCCTACAGCGCAGAAAGAGGCCATTTGGCCCATCGAGTTTGCACAGACAACAATCCCACCCAGGCCCAACCCCCACATTCCCACATATTTACCCTGCTAGTCCCCCTGACACTAAGGGGAAATTCAGCACGGCCAATCAACCTAATCCGCACATTTTTGGAGTGTGGGAGGAAACCGGAGCGCCCGGATGAAACCTACGCAGACCTGTGGAGAATGTGCAAACTCCACACAGTCACCTGAGGCTAGAATTGAACCGAGGTCTCTGGAGCTGCTTTAAAGTTTATTTATTAGTGTCACAAGTAGGCTTACATTGACACTGCAATGAAGTTATTGTGAAAATCCTCTAGTCGCCACACTCTGGCGCCTGTTCGGGTACACTGAGGGAGAATTTAGCATGGCCAATGCACCTAACCAGCACATCTTTTGGACTGTGGGAAGAAACGGGGGCACCCGGAGGAAACCCATGCAGACACGGGGAGAATGTGCAGACTCCGCACAGACAATGACTCCAGGTGGGAATCAAACCCGGGTCCCTGGTGCTGTGAGGCAGCAGTGCTAACCACTGTGCCACCATGCCGCCATATCCTTTTATTCTGGTCACTGTAGTCAAATACACCTAAAGATTTTTAGGCATTGTTTTATCTTTAGTATTTCTTTTCTGCGTTATTTTCTGTTGGTTAGTTGTCTCCTCACCAAATTACTGTGGAATGCATGATTTTTACAAACAATAACATTTTCAATAGTTTGAACCTCAGTGCAGTCTAATGTTCAGCTTGTTGATCCATGCAGTTCAGAGGTTTAAGAATTCCAAATAATTGTAGCATCTTAGTTAGGAGTACACCTTAGCTTGCCTTCTCTTGAGTGATTTCTGCTAAATATTCCATGGTTTTGATTTTTGGCACCCTGCTATTTGCAAAATAATTTTCCACAGCATCAACAGTAGAATAGAAATTAAAAATTATTCTGCAGTTTTCCTGAGCGCTGCAAATCCATCGTTAAAGGAGGACTGAGGAGAGGAGAAATTTCTTCACCCAGAGGGTGGTGAATGTGTGGAGTTCACTCCCACAGAAAGCAGTTGAAGCCCAAACGTTGTGTGATTTCAAGAAGAAATTAGATATAGCTCTTGGGGTTAAAAGGATCAAGGGATATGGGAGGAAGGGGGGGATCAGGATATTGAATTTGATGATCAGCCATGATCAAGATGAATGGCAGAGCAGGCTTGAAGGGCCGAATGGCCTCCTCCTGCTTCTAGTTTCTATGTTTCTATATTCAGTGCCAAAAATATATGAAAGCTTGAGTATTCTCATTAGCATTTCCATTGGCTTTATATTGACCCAGGATCGGCACGGTAGCACAGTGGTTAGCACTGCTGCTTCACAGCTCCAGGGTCCCGGGTTCAATTCCCGGCTCGGGTCACTGTCTGTGTGGAGTTTGCACATTCGTGTCTGCGTGGGTTTCCTCTGGGTGCTCCGGTTTCCTCCCACAGTCCAAAGATGTGCGGGTTAGGTTGATTGGCCAGGTTAAAAAATTTGCCCCTTAGAGTCCTGGGCTGCGTAGGTTAGAGGGATTAGTGGGTAAATATGTGGAGGTAGGGCCTGGGTGGGATTGTGGTCGGTGTAGACTCGATGGGCCGAATGGCCTCCTTCTGCACTGTAGGGTTTCTATGATCATTGATAGTGCAGAATGAGAGGTCACATTTCAATACTTCGAGAGCTATTCTTTGTATTTCCAAAGGGTAATCGTTTAAAGATTCCACAAATACAGCAATTAACAGCTTGTGCTCTTTTCCCACACAGACAGCGCAACCATCCACAAAGCGCTTGAAGCTTTTACAAGTAAAAGTAATGATTCATCAATCTCATTTCTGATCTATGAAGTTTTTATCTCTGCACCAGTTAACTAATACGATGTTCAACCATTGGGCAGCACAGTGGTTAGCACTGCAGCCTCACAGCGCCAGGGACCTGGGTTCAATTCCCAGCTTGGGTCAATGTCAGTGTGGAGTTTGCACGTTCTCCCCGTGTCTGCGTGGGTTTTCTCCGAGTGCTCCGGTTTCCTCCCACACTCCGAAGATGTGCGGGTTAGGTGGATTGGCCATGCTAAATTGCCTCAAAATGTTCCAAGATGTGTAGGCCAGGGGGATTAGTGGGGTAAATACATGGGGAATAGGTCCTGGGTAAGATGCTCTGTCAGCGAGTCTGTTCAGACTCGGTGGACCGAATGGCCTCCTTCTGCACTGTAGGGGTTCTATGAATTCACAGGCCAGCACTGATCATTCTCACTTTTTGGGTTTTAGATATTCGATTGACACTGACAACTCCTCAGTCTTAAAGCTTTGCACTAATGACAGAGGCTCAATGAATGTAACCCCAGCAACTCAAGGCACATTCAACCTTATTAAATTTCAATTTGATTGAAGTTGCAAAGTTTGTCGTCATGTTCCTCTTATGGATGAACTCCACAGAAGTGGTACAATGAATAGCACTGCAGCCTCACAGCGCCAAGGACCTGGGTTCGATTCCTGGCTTGGGTGACTGTCTGTTCAGAGTCTGCATGCTGTCCCCGTGTCTGCATGGGTTTCCTCCGCGTGCTCCGGTTTCCTCCCACAGTCCGAAAGACGTGCTGGTTAGATTGGCATCGGCCATGCTAAATTCTCCCTCGGTGTACCCAAACAGACGCCGGAGTGTGGCGACTAGGGGAATTTCACAGTAACCTCATTGCAGTGTTAATGTAAACCTACTTGTGACACTAATAAATAAACTTAAACTTAAACTTCTGTGGCACACTTCAGGGTGGGTTCTGTGGGCTGGAAAATGAGGAGATTTAATTGGAATTCTGGAGAATTGTTGATTGCTTATCCGATATGCAATTCTATTCCATAGCACTTATTATACAAAGCTGTTCTTTGTGCTAAAAATGGCGATTCATTGAAAATGAAAAGGTTTTAGAAGAGCTATCAAGTGAATTTTAAAAATACATTAGCGTCAATTCAATAGGCAGAGAATGTGATAATAGTCTGCATTCTCTGCAGTTTCTACACAGTCTCATTCTGAGTCCATGACACTGCGTAAGGTCAGACTCACAAATGATTCACTCCTAATGTTATTATGAGACCTGACTCCGAAACAATGACCTTGTAATGGAAGAAGATTGGTGGTTCCTTTGATGATTGATGCTGAGATTATAACTAGCAGATTCCAAGGAGTGTTTATTCTTCGAGTAATGTTGAGCCTGTCAGGTGCGAACTTGCTTTTTCAACTCATGAGAAACATAATTCCCAATGATACTTTGACAATCTCTGAGCATAAACAAGTCACAAGGCCACACTTCTGACAGAGTTCACATTTAAATTCCTCAGCCTGCTTTTACACATAGGGCGGCGCGGTGGTTAGTACTGCTGCCTCACAGCGCCAGGGACCTGGGTTCAATTCCAGTCTTGGGTCCCCGTGTCTGTGTGGGTCTCCCGTTACCTCCCACAGTCCAAAGATGTGCAGCTTAGGTTGATTGGCCATGATTAAATAGTGTCAGGGGAACTAGTAGGGGGAATATGTGGGGTTACGGGGCAAGGGCCTGGGTGAGATTGTTGTCGGTGCAAGCTCGATGGGCTGAATGGCCTCCTTCTGCATTGCACGAATTTTTAAAAAAGTGACTGTTACATCGTTTTATTCCACATAGTGATCATTTACAATCTTATAAGTCAGTGGATATCACTATTCGGACATTGGTTTTTGATCCAATAGCACACAGATTGATAGGATATTTGCTCATGCTACCTTGATTTCGCTTCAGTTTTTAATACCATGTAGTCATTAGAAAAATGTCAGTCCCACTCTCCTGCTTTGAGTCAGTGATTTCCTTCAAAATAGGGCCCAATGGGCATAAGTCTCCGGGATTTACTCAGAGCCCGTGTTAACGAATCCTGGATCTCCCCAGGACTGTGCACCCTCACTTTTGGATCTCACCGTCTAGATAACTGCTCGTTGATCAGAACATGGCAACATATTGATCCTGAAGGATGTTGCTGATAAGGGGATGTGTGGGTTTCATAAGGAATAACAAAGGGATCGATAGGGACTCAGTGGAGAAGGTGGTAAAATGGTGAGATTCTCTTAAACCGAATGAAAACAAGATGAATGAACCATAGACTTTGGGGTGGCACGGTGGCACAGTGGTTAGCACTGCTGCCTCACAGAACCAGGGACCTGGGTTCAATTCCGGCCTCAGGTCACTGTCTGTGTGGAGTTTGCACATTTTCCCAGTGTGGGTTTCCTCCGGGTGCTCTGATTTCCTTCCACAGTCCAAAGATGTGTAGGTTGGGTTGATTGGCTGTGCTAAATTGCCCTGAGTGTCAGGGGGGTTAGGAGGGTAAATACGTGGTGTGATGATGATAGGGCCTGGGTGGGATTGTTGTCGGTCAGATGGGCCGAATGGCCTCCTTCTGCACTGTAGGGATTCTATGATTCTAAAAAGCCAGTTAGTGATACTGTTCCACGAAGATTCATGATATGGACATTGAAGTAATTACTAACTCTAGCTAGCTATCTAATTATTGCAATAGATAATGGGGCAAATTCTCCTGTTCCGCCCCCCACGGGAATTGTAGCAGGTGAGGGGTGGACCATGGAAAGTTCCAGTGACCTCGGGCGGGATTGTCCGGTTTCAGGGTGAGCACGGTCCGAAAATCCCGTCCAATAAGTTGGATTGGGATGAACAGAATACAGATGTGATGGCATGATTATACTACCTCAGAAAATTAAAATCTTTTTGAGTAGATCCTACAATTATGAAACTCTTCTGTACAGCTGTAGTTGAGAGTGCTATCAATCCTTTTTGGATGTTTCTGCTGGCACTGTTGACTCTTACACGGTGCAGAGATGATTGAACGAGGCAGGAAGGGTATTTGATAAGAAAACTTCAATTGACAAGATCTGCTCTGGAAGAATTTGGTTGAAAGTGCTGAGTGCCACGAACAATGAGAATCACCCCCTTGTCTCAGGCACGGTGGCACAGTGGTTAGCACTGCTGCCTCACAGCACCCGGGACCCAGGTTCGATTCCCAGCTTGGGTCACTGTCTGTGCGGAGTCTGCACATTCTCCCCGTGTCTGCGTGGGTTTCCTCCGGGTGCTCCGGTTTCCCCCCACAATCCAAAGATGAGCAGGTTAGGTGAATTGGTCATGACAAGTCCTCCCTCGGTGTACCCAAACAGGCACCGGAATGTGGCGACTAGGGTATTTTCGCAGCAACTTCATTGCAGTGTTAATGTAAACCTACTTGTGACTAATAAATAATAAATCAAGGTTATGTTGAGGGAAAAGGCTCCAATGCCTCAGATGCAGGACAAATCAATCCCTGAACTGGTTTGTGGTCTTCTCGATAAGAACTTTTAACAGCAGTTTGACAAATGGATGAGATATACACTCAGGGAGGGACTCAATTATTTTAATCTATTGGAATAATTTTACTTTTAATACACTTTTAATTAAAGTTAGACCTCTCTGATAGAGTAATTTTCTTTCCTTTTATTCTTATTATTCTTTTATATATAATTTTTGAAATGAACAAGCCATGCACCTGAAATGAGTTTCCGTATGGACAATAAGCTTAAATTGAATTGCGTTATTTAATTTCACTTTTATAGAATCAGAGAATCATACAGTGCAGAAGAGGCCCACCTGGCTTCAACCTGCCATGCCAACATTGGGCGCCCCTTAA
This sequence comes from Mustelus asterias, assembly GCF_964213995.1. Lineage (NCBI taxonomy): Eukaryota > Metazoa > Chordata > Chondrichthyes > Carcharhiniformes > Triakidae > Mustelus > Mustelus asterias. The sequence goes on from NC_135823.1 coordinate 61,533,977, forward strand.
CCCTTTCTGCACTGGGCCAAGGCCTTTGCACAGCAAATTGGCAAAAGTTGGGTGTGGCAAGGCACCCGGGGAATGCAGCTGTGGGGCACCTCAATGATTCACATCACTGAAGACTTCTCCCTGATACAATGCAGCGGATACAATGCAGCGGAGGGTTCAGGGGGCACCGCTTAACCACTGCAGAATCTATTGTCTGGCTTGGTGATTACTCCAAACATAGAACAAATTTAGGGTACAGGTGAACGCCCATTTGGAAACGTCATCCCAGCCCCAATCACCGGTGCCATTAGACCCAGCACCCCCCGAAACAAAAACTGGAAGTGGGCGGCCATTTCCAAAGATTGGGATCACAGAGCTGCAAATTCTGTTTCTCCGTGCCGACCCGGGAGCAGAGTTCTAGGCCACGGTCAATGTTCAAGTCAAGTTCACTGTTTAAGTTTATTTATTAGTGTCACAAGTCAGCTTACATTAACACTGCAATGAAGTTACTGTGAAAATCCCCTAGTTGCCACACTCTGGCGCCTGTTCGGGTACACTGAAGGAGAATTTAGCATGGTCAATGCGCCTAACCAGCACGTCTTTCGGACTGTGGGAGGAAACTGGAGCACCCTGAGGAAACCCACGCAGACAAGGAGAGAACGCGCAAATGCAACACAGACAGTGACCCAAGCCAGGAAGTGACCCCGGGTCCCTGGCGCTGTGAGGCTGCAGTGCTGACCGCTGTGCCACCGTATAGTTGCATGATAAATACACATTCCGAAAATACAAGCTAAAGTTTTGAGTTCTTAACAGCAAAATAAAAAACTTGCCTGACATCCACCCTGTGTTTTCCATTTAAAGCATGTTTCAATTTTGTGATTTTTCTTCAGACTGGGGAATGTGTCGGTTGGGAAGGTTTGGTGATAATGAGAAATAAAGTATTAAGTATACAGGGAATGGTCTGATATCAACAGCTTTGTTCTTGGAGGCCAGTCAACCTTTTACTAATTCCTTCAGAAAACAGAAAGGGTTGTTTTTTTCAAATCAATTTTCCCAAATGTAAATAGAATAATGGGATTTTTGCCTTGTGAGCTTTTCTTATTAAACTTGAGGAGGTGACCAAGTGTATAGCCAAGGCTAGTGCAGTCATAGAGTCATAGAGGTTTACAGCATGGAAACAGGCCCTTCGGCCCAACTTGTCCATGACACCCTTTTTTTTTAACCGCTAAGCTAATCCCAATTGCCCACATTTGCCCCACATCCCTCTATACCCATCTTACCCATGTAACTGTCTAAATGCTTTTTAAAAGACAAAATTGTACCCGCCTTTACTACCTGCCTCTGGCAGCTTGTTCCAGACACTCACCACCCTCTGTGTGAAAAAATTGCTCCTCTGGGTACTTTTGTATCTCTCCCCTCTCACCTTAAACCTATGCCCTCTAGTTTAAGACTCCCCTACCTTTGGGAAAAGATGTTGACTATCTAGCTGATCTATGCCCCTCATTATTTTATAGACCTCTATAAGATCACCCTTCTATGCTCCAGAGAAAAAAGTTCCAGTCTATCCAGCCTCTCCTTATAACTCAATCCATCAAGTCCCAGTAGCATCCTAGTAAATGTTTTCTGCACTCTTTCTAGTTTAATAATATCCTTTCTATAATAGGGTGACCAGAACTGTACACAGTATTCCAAGTGTGGCCTTACCAATGTCTTGTACAATTTCAACAAGATGTCCCAACTCCTGTATTCAATGTTCTGACCAATTAAACCAAGCATGCCGAATGCCTTCTTCACCACTCTGTCCACCTGTGACTCCACTTTTAAGGAGCTATGAACATGTACCCCTAGATCTCTTTGTTCTGTAACTCTCCCCAATGCTCTACCATTAACTGATTAGGTCCTGCCCTGATTCATTGTGGGACCCTGTGCCACTTGGGCTGTTCTGAGTGGCTCGGGCCCTATTCTTATTCTGTTGAGGTTATCCAGGTATATGCATACAGCCTAGCCAGCAACCACCCTCACGTTCCTTCGAAGGTGAATCCAGGAGCACCCTTCCTTTCGGTCGTTACCGGAGGGCATTAGAGAACCAGATGGGTTTTTCCGACAATCAGCAATGGTTTCATGGTCATTAGTAGATTCTTAATTCCAGATATTTTTTATTGAAGTCAAATTCCACCATCTGCTGTGGAGGCATTCCGAACCCGGGTCCCGAGAACATTAGCTGAGTTTCTGGATTAATGGTCTGACGATAATATCACTAGGCCATCGCCCCCCCCACATTGTTGCGAGTCAACCACATTACTGTGGCTCTGGAGTCACATGTAGGCCAGACCAGGTAAGGATGGCAGATTTCCTTTCCGAAAGGACATTAGTGAACCAGCTGAATTTTCCCGACAATGGTTTCATGGTCATCAGTAGATTCTCAATTCCAGATTTTTATTAAATTCAAACTTCACCATCTGCTGCGGTGGGATTTGAACCTGGGTCCCCAGAGCATTATCCTGCGTCCAAAAGAGAAACTGCTGGAAAATCTCAGCAGGTCTGGGAACATCTGTAAGGAAAGAAAAGAGCTGATGTTTCGAGTCTAGATCACCCTTTGGTTTCAGATTCCAGCATCTGCAGTAATTTGCTTTTATCCATTTTTATAGAAAATGAGTACAGTGCAGAAGGATGCCATTCGGCCCATCGAGTCTGCACCGACCACAATCCCACCCAGGCCCTATCCCCATAACCCCATGCATTTATCCTATCTAGTCCCTCTGACGCTAAGGGGCAATTTAGCATGGCCAATCCACCTAATCCGCACATTTTTGGGCTGTGGGAGGAAACCGGAGCACCCGGAGGAAACCCACGCAGACACGGGGAGAATGTGCAAACTCCACACAGACAGTGACCAAGCTGGGAATTGAACCTGGGTCCCAGGTGCTGTGAGGCAGCAGTGCTAACCACCGCGCTGTCCCCATTACTCTGGGTCTCTGGATTACTAGTCCGGCAACAACACAGACAAAGAACAACAAAGAACAAAGAACAATACAGCACAGGAACAGGCCCTTCGGCCCTCCAAGCCCGCGCCGCTCCCCGGTCCAGGATTGAACCCTGAATCCAGGATCCCCGCCCAATTTTCCAGCCTATCTACATCCTAATATCCTATCCACCGAGCTGTCCCTCACAGCTACGATGCTTTGTTCATCACAACCTATTAACTCACCCCCACCCCCCCATTCCAGACCATGTGATCTCCAGGGAGAGGCGAAAACCCAGAGTGAAAACCCCAGGGCCAATATGGGGAAATAAAATCTGGGAAATTCCTCTCCGACCCCCTGAGGCGATCGAAACGAGTCCAGGAGATCACACTGGCCCTGATCGGAAAATGCTTCCCAACCCTAGTCATTTCCACTTCCACGAACACCATATGAATTCCCTGCCCCCGAGACAGGTTCCCAACTATCCGCAGTCTCGCTCTGTACTGGCACCAGCAAGATGATCATAGAATGAAGCCTTGAAACGAGAAACAAGGAACAATTAGCCCGCGCCGCTCCCTGGTCCAAACTAGACCACTCTTTTGTATCCCTCCATTCCCACTCCGTTCATATAGCTGTCTCGATAAGTCTTAAACGTTCCCAGTGTGTCCGCCTCCACCACCTTGCCCGGCAACACATTCCAGGCCCCCACGACCCTCTGTGTAAAATATGTCCTTCTGATATCTTGACGCTTGACACAAATCTTTAAATCCATGATAAAACGGAGAAATTTGGGAAAATGCTGGGAGTTATTTATCGTAAGGGACACCTGAATTCCATGTGCAGTTCAACAAATTAAATGATTGTTACAGACCAAAATGGGTTACTTTTGCTTCTTTCCTGGTTCATTGCCTCTTGCTCCATTTTTAGTTGAGAAGCGTCTGTGGTGGGTGGTTGTTGAAGGTAAATGTGGGAAGGGTTGTGAACCAAAACGTCTACTTCACAACAGTCACAGTAAATCATCAAACAGGAGCGTTAGAGCTGCCTTTGGAGTCTAAATTTGACGCAAAGTACAGCTTTTATTGAATTCATTTTAAATGGGAGCTAAAGATACAATGTGTTACTACAGCGGCATGTACTGGGTGAAGGTCTGAACAGTACTCATTAGGCTGCTTTTTATAGCTTCTTTTCGAATACGTTCTCAGGGATGTGACAATTATAAATTATACAGCCCCTCTGGAATTTAAATGAGTCACCAACCTGTGCTTGTCAAGGTGTAGGCTGACTAACACAAATCAAAGGGATGCTTGGAGGTGAATGAGGGGAGCTGAGGAGGGATATTGGTAGGACTGTGCCTTTAAGTACGAGCCGGATTGTGATCAGATGAAAGATTGGATGATTGTGCGATCCATACCTTGAAATGGTGTAACGTATGTTTCAACACCGAACTGGTCCATGTTGGTGCTAATGTGACCATGCGATGGGCGGCATGGTGGCACATCGATGGTGATGAAGTGGAAATGGTCGAGTGCTTCAAGTTTCCAGCTGTCTAGATACCAACAAGCTGTCCTGGTCCCCCCCATGCCGACACTATAGTTACGAGAGTCCACCAACGCCTCTACTTTCTCAGGAGGCTAAGGAAATTCAGCATGTCAGCTACAACTCTCACCAACTTTTACAGATGCACCATAGAAAGCATTCTTTCTGGTTGTATCACAGCTTGGTATGGCTCCTGCTCTGCCCAAGACCGCAAGAAACTACAAAGGGTCGTGAACGCAGCCCAGTCCATCATGCAAATCAGTCTCCCATCCATTTACCTGAATTTTGCCGCCTCGCCCGTCCGAGGCTCGTAAGATCCTGCCCAAGGCCAAAGGAAAATGCCGTTCTGCGAGCCTCGCCCGCCCCGATTCTGGGGCGGGCGAGGGGGTAAATTTCCACCCATTGATTCCTGCTGGCTTGGAAAAGCAGCCAGCACAAATAAGGACCCCATGCACCCCAGACATACACTCTTCCACCTTCTTCCATTGGGAAAAAGATACAAAAGTCTGTGATCACGCACCAACCGACACAAGAACAGTTTCTTCCCTGCTACCATCAGACTTTTGAATGGACCTACCATAAATTAAGCTGATTTTTCTCTATACCCTAGTGATGACTGTAAAATTATCTTCTGCACACTCCCCTTTCCTTCTTCCCTATGTACTCTATGAATGGTATGTTTTGTCTGTATAGTGCGCAAGAAACAATACTTTTCACTGTATCCCAATACATGTGACGGTAATAAATCAAATCAAAATCAAATCAAACAGTGGTTAGCACTGCTTCATAGCAACAGGGACCTGGATTCAATTCTGGCTTTCGGTCACTGTCTATGTGGAGTTTGCACATGTGGAGTTTGCGTATTCATCCTGTGTCTGCATGGGTTTCCTCTGAGTGCTCTGGTTTCCTCCCACAGTGCAAAGATGTGTGGGTTAGGTGGATTCGCCATGCTAAATTGTCCCTTAGTGTCCACATATGTGGAGGTTAGGTGGATTGGCCATTCTAAGTTGCCCCTTAGTGTCAAAAGATATGCAGGTTAGGTGGACTGGCCATGGTAAATTGCCCCTTAGTATCCACAGATGTGGAGGTTAGGTGGATTGGCCATGCTAAATTGCCCCTTAGTGTCCAATGATGTATAATTTAGATGGATTAGCCATGGGAAATGCATGGGGTTATGGGGATTGGGAAGAGGGGAGGGCCTGGGTGGGATGCTCTTTCTGAGAGTCAGTACAGACTCGATGGGTTGAATGGCCCTTTCCTGCACTTTAAGGATTCTATGGACTCCTCATCGCCTCGCCTGATTGGCAAATCACTTATTCCTTTCTCGGTCTTGCACTTATCAAGATTTCCTGTGAATCCCACAATTAAAGTTTGGCCGGCGTTCTGGTGAAGGCAGTTAAGAGCTAAATAGTTGAACATTAACCAATTGGCTGGAACAGTGTTAAGTTGACATTGTGCTCCTGGGAAGTGAATTCACTGAGGTAAACATTGGAATGGCCAAGGAGCCACTGAAGTCTATTCATTTGGCCGAGGTCGGCAAAAAGAAACAAGTCCTGGTGTCCTGGGGCTCTCTGATTTATGTCTTCTTGGATTCTAGCTGTGCGACCAGCTGATATTTTAAATATGAATGTGTAAGCTTTCTGCATTGAAAATCAAAGGGTCAGGTAAACAACCAAGCCCAAAGGTATCGTTCACTATTTAGAGGAGATTGTTGACTTGTTATACGATGGAAACGGGTCCCAAAACACTCAGAGACTATCCAGTAGAATGCCAAAGAGATAAAGTGCCAAGCTACATTGAGAAACCAAGTAAAAGGCATACGGAATGACTGAACTAAATTTTGGGGCCTTGCTAAGGTCTTAATGCTGCCTTCTTAAACAAAATAATTGATATGCCAAGCCATAATGTGACATTTATAAGCTTAAACTACATTATATATTGAATAAGGTTCCACAGAAATTGTTACATAAGGAGTTGGCAGGTACAAAGGAAGCAACAGCTGTTCTTTAGCAAAGTGATATCAGGCTGAAGAGATGCTGTGAATGGAGGCGATGGCCTAGTGATATTATCATTAGACTATTAATCCAGAAACTCAGCTAGTGTCCCAGGGACCCGGGTTCGAATCCCGCCACGGCAGATGGTGGAATTTGATTTCAATAAAAAATATCTGGAATTAAGAGTTTACTGCTCACCATGAAACCATTGCCAAGTGTTGGAAAAAAGCAACAGGTTCACTAATGTCCTTTAGGAAAGGAAATCTGCCATCCTTACCTGATCTGGTCTACATGTGACTCCAGATCCACAGCAATGTGGTTGACTCTCAACTGCCCTCTGAAATGGCCTAGCAAGCCACGCAGTTCAAGGACAACTAGGGTTGGGCAACAAATGCTGGCCCAGCCAGCGACACCCATGTCCCATGAATAAATAAAAAACAATTCATCCAGAAACTCAGCTAATGTTCTAGGGACCCAGGGTTCGAATCCTGCCACAGCAGAATTTGAATTCAGTAAAAATATTTGGAATTAAGAATCTACTGATGACCATGAAACCATTGTCGATTATCGGAAAAACCCATCTGGTTCACTAATGTCCTTTAGGGAAGGAAATCTGCCGTCCTTACCCGGTCTGGTGTTCCATGTGATTCCAGAGCCACAGCAATGTGGTTGACTCTCAACTGCCCCCTGTACAAGGGTGGCTGAGATGGGCAATAAATGTTGGCCCAGATAGCGACGCCCATGTCCCACGAATAAAATAATAGAATCACAGGCCCCCTCCTGGTCCTGATCTGCATCAATGAGCAATCATCCCAGACCATGTTTCTCCCTCAGTTCGGTGACCATCACTCAACCCACCCCTGCCCAACCCACCCCTGCTCCTCATTCCTCAAACCTCATCCTTCTGTGCATCCCATAGTACTTTCACCACTCTCTCTCCAATCTGCCTCTGGGTGGTGGCTATGCTTTCAATCATCTTGGCTATGCACTGAAATCTTTGCTAAAACTCTTCTTTGGCCTTTGCCTTTGTGAAGTACCTTGGAGCAGGTTTCCACTATAAATGTGCTGCATTAACCTTTGAGCTTTTGACATGTGGCTACTTATGGTGACGCAATGAAACTGGGGAATAGACAAGGGGCCAGAATTAGAGGAGTGCAGAGACCCTGGAGGATTTGATTTGATTTGATCTATTATTGTCACATGTATCGGGATACAGTGAAAAGTATTGTTTCTTGCGCTCTATACAAGCAAAACATACCATTCATAGAGTACATAGGGTAGAAGGAAAGTAGAGGGTGCAGAATATAATGTTGCAGTTACAGATAGGGTGTAGAGAAAGATCAGCTTAATATAAGATAGGTTAATTCAAAAGCCTGATTGCAGCAGGGAAGAAGCTGTTCTTGAGTCGGTTGATACGTGACCTCAGACCTTTGTATCTTTTTCCCAATGGAAGAAGGTGGAAGAGAGAATGTCCGGGATGTGTGGTGTCCTTGATTATGCTGACTGCTTTGCCGAGGCAGCAGGAAGTGTAGACGGAGTCAATGAAGGGGAGGCTGGTTTGTGTGATGGACTGGCAAGGTCTGGAGGAGATTACAAAGATAGGGAGGGATAGGGACAAGTAGCATTTTGTTTCCTTAGTGCTGAAGAACCAAAGGAAATCCTATACTTTATCCACTTGCAATACATTTCCCAACATTTTAAAAATTTAGCCGAGGGTGGAAGATACAGAAAAAGAAAAGTGCTGGAAAGGTTTAGCAGCTCTGCGTTACCTTGGAGTGAGAAACAGAATGAATGTTCCAGATCGACGATCCTTCTTCAGAATTTATTTAAGTGACTTACTTGGGTTTACTATTTACTTCAACACGTTTATGTTTGACTGAAGTTGTTGATACGGATTGAGATGCTCCTGGTGGGATTCTCCGGCCGTTCATGCCAGCGGGATTCTCCAGTCCCGCTGCAGTGAATGGAGATTTGGCCGAGCGCCAAATTTCCCGTCCTCACGAGCCAATATCTAAACAAAGACAATCAGTTGCTTTACAATGATCACAATTATAATAGAACCCAAAATGCATAGTTTAACAAAGAACTGAACTGTCTCAGTCATAGAGGTTTACAGCATGGAAACAGGCCCTTCGGCCCAACTTGTCCATGCCGCCCAGTATTTCAGTCGTGGGACATTTGATTGCATGAGGTGTACAAAAATCATCCAAAGTACCTGCTGTGGACTATTGAGTCATTACATTAAATATTGATTTGATCCCTGGAATAAGGTGGAGGGAGGGGGAAAGTGAAATGGAATAAAATTAATCTGAAATGATTGGAGCTGCATTTAATGTGGGATTTTGGTCTGTACAGTGCAACAAATTTGGCTGGCAGTAAATTGCTTCCGGTGCCAAAACATTGAATGTTGGTGGCACAATGGTTAGCACTGCTGCCTCCCAGTGCCAGGGACCCGGGTTCAATTCCGGCCTTGGGTCCATGTGGAGTTTGCACATTCTCCCCGTATCAGCATGGGTTTCCTCCGGGTGCTCCGGTTTTCTCCCACATTCCAAAGATGTGCAGGTTAGGTGGATTGGCCATGCTGAATTGCCCACTAGTGTCCCAATTTCTTCGGCCAGAGAGTGGTGAATCTGTGGCACTCTTTGCCGCAGAAGGCTGTGAAGGCCAGGTCACTGAGTGTCTTTAAGACAGAGATGGGTAGGTTCTTGATTAATAAGGGGATCAGGGGTTATGGGGAAAAGGCAGGAGAATGGGGATGAGAAAAATATCAGCCATGATTGAATGGCGGAGCAGACTCGATGGGCCAAGTGGCCTAATTCTGCTCCTATGTCTTATGGTCTTATGGTCAAAGAGATATGGGTTAGGGGGATTAGTGGGATAAATACTTGGGGTTATGGGGTAAGGCTGGATATGTGTCAGTTTGGACTTGATGGGCTGAATGGCCTCCTTCTGCACTGTAGGGATTCTATGGCCGGAATTTTACCGGCACACCCACCTGAGGCTCGTAAGATCGTGCCTGCTCCACCATTCATTTTGATCATGGCTGATCATCGAATTCAATATCCTGATTCCCCCCTTCCCCCCATATCCCTTGATCCCTTTAGCTCCAAGAGCTATATCTAATTTATTCTTGAAATGACACAATGTTTTGGCCTCAACTACATTCTGTGGTAGTGAATTCCACACATTCACCACCCTCTGGGTGGAGAAATTTCTCCTCACCTCAGTTCTAAAAGGTTTACCCCCTATCCTCAAACTATGACCCCTAGTTCTGGACTCCCCCATCATCGGGAACATTCTTTCTGAATCTACTCTGTCTAACCCTGTTAGAATTTTATAAGTTTCTATGAGATCCCCTCTCACTCTTCTAAACTCCAGTGAATATAATCCTAACCGACTTAGTCTCTCCTCAGATAACAGACCTGCCATCCCAGGAATCAGCCTGGTAAACCTTTGCTGCACTCCTTCTATAGCAAGGACATCCTTCCTCAGATAAGAACACCAAAACTGCACACAGTACACCAGATGTGGCCTCACCAACGCCCTATACAATTGCAGCAAAACACCCCATCCCTATATTCAAATCCTCTCACTATGAAGGCCAACATACCATTTGTCTTCTTTACTGCCTGCTGTACCTGCACGCTTACTTTCAGTGACTGATGCACGAGGACACCAAGGTCTCATTGAGTATCCACCTCTCTCAATTTACACCCATTCGAGTAATAATCTGTCTCCCTATTATTGCTACCAAAGAGGATAAACTCACATTTATCCACATTATACTGCATCTGCAGATGCCCACACACACAGCCTGTCCAAATCATGCTGAAGCATCTCTGCATCCTCCTCAGAGCTCACCCTCCCATCCAACTTTGTATCATCTGGAAATTTGGAGATAATATATTCAGTTCCCTCTTCCAAATCATTTGATACATAATGTGAACAGTTGGGGTCCTAGCACAGATCCCTATAGGACCCTACTAATCACTGACTGCCAATCAGAAAATGACCCATTTATGCCAACTCTTTGCTTTCTATCTGCAAACCAGCTTTCTATCCACCCCAAGACATTACCTGCAATCCCATGTGCTTTAATTTGACATAGTAGTCTGTTATGTGAGACGTTGTTGAAAGCCTTCTGAAAGTTTAAATAAACCACATCCACTGGTTCTCCTCGGTCAACTCTACTAGTTACATTCTCAAATAATTCCAATAGATTTGTCAAGCATGATTTCCCTTTTGTAAACCCATGCTGACTTTGTCTGATTATACCACTGCCTTCCAAATGCCGAGTTATGAAATCCTTGATAATGGACTCTGACAACTTCCCCAGTACCAACGTTAACTCACTGGACTATAGTTCCCTGTTTTCTCTCTACCCCCCATTTTGAATAGCGGGCTTACATTGGCTACCCTCCAATCTGCAGGGACTATTCCAGAGTCCAAAGAATTTTGGAAAATAACCACCAATGGATCTACAATGAATCATACCTGAAGTGAAACATCTCATGCTCACCCTAATCAAATTCAAAGTGCAAACCTTATGATCCAGGTGGACTTCATAAAACACTTTGGAGTTTCTGACCTTGAGTTATAACATCAGCCATGATCATAATGAGTGGTGGAGCAGGCTCGAAGGGCCGAATGGCCTACTCCTACTTCTATGTTTCTATGGAGAAATTGAACCTGGAGTTGATGGATCATAGGGAATGGTTGAAATCTGGGTTTAAACGTTACGCTTACAAGCGAAACAAACACTGCTTTTAAAATTATCGATGACGGATGCTACAATGCAACCAATGACACAATAAATTGTCGCTGAACTAAACTAACCTTTCCATGGTTGATGGTGCTGGGAATTAACGTTCTTTTATGAAGATTATGAATTGTAAATAATTCACAAGTATGGTCTCTGCAGGCAGCAATTTGTAAATCATGCGTTCCTTCCAACGCTTTAATTAAAAACCCTGAAAACTATCAGTGGTGAACACTTTGCCTTCAATCGGTTATTAGCTCACAGAATACGAACAAAAGAAAATATTGTGCGGAAGATTGAGAATGGAATTGCTGTGTGGGATTTGCAATCGAAATAGAGGAAAATAAATCCAAATTCACAATTCAGACCTCGTGTGAAGAAGATTGTGTGTGTGTTTTTTTTTTACTTCAAATTCATTCTGCGACGGAGAGGGAAGGAGAGATTCTGGTTTTTAATTCCACTCTCAGTCAGAACCATTATGCGTTCAGTATGATCTGTAGCAAAGCCTGTCACAGAGTATTCTAGGAAAACACTGAGATGGAAAAAAGCTCATTGCTTTGACAGTGGAGGAACTTTCTAGAACCGACCTCCTTTGCCAGCCACTCTCCATCGCGACAATACTTTTGCATGTTTTTCTTTTGTTCGTTCATGGGATGTGGGTGTTGCTGACTGGGCCAGCATTTACTGCCCATCCCTGTGGGTATTATTCTCTACAATTTCTAAGTTTTAAAAAATTATTTCAAGTGATGTGGGTGTCATTTGCCTGCATTTGTTGCCAGTCCCTAATTTCCCCTGAACTGAGTAGCACATCACACAATTTCAGAGGGCAGTTGAGAGTCAACCACATTGCTGTGGGTGTGGAGTCACGTGTAGGCCAGACCGGGTAAGAACGGCAGATTTCCTTCCCTAAAGCAGCCAGATGGGTTTTTACGACAGCCGTTTCATGGTCATCAAAGGGCGGCACGGTGGCACAGTGGTTAGCACTGCTGCCTCACAGCACCAGGGACGATTCTGGCCTCGGGGTCACTGTCTGTGTGGAGTTTGCACGTTCTCCCCGTGTCTGTGTGGGGGTGCTCCGGTTTCCTCCCACAGTCTAAAGATGTGCGGGTTAGGTTGATTGGCCATGCTAAATTGCCCCTTAGCGTCAGGGGGATTAGCAGCGTAAATAAGTGGGGTTATGGGGATAGGTTGTTGTCAGTGCTGACCCGATGGGCCAAATGGTTTCTTTCTGCACTGTAGGGGTTCTATGATCATTAGAGTTTCAATTCCATACTTTTTGTTGAATTCAAATTTCACCAACGCCATGGTGGGATTTGAACCTGGACCCCCAAAGCATTACGTGGGTCTCTGGATTACTAGTCCAGCGACAATACCACTACGCCACTGCCAAGAGCTTGTACTGAGCTGGCACCAGAGGCTCAATGGTAATTTAAGGCCAAGTTCAGTTCAAAGTAAACTTGTAATTCTATAGCTAAAAATATGTACAACTATATTATCATTGGAAACCTCCGACCTCGCCCGCGGCTGGGATTCTCCAGTGCCGCTGCAGTGAATGGAGTTTTGGCTGAGCACCAAATTCTCCATTCTCGCTGGCAGAAGGTATGGATGAGATGGGAGAATCACACCTTCCATCTTCCCTCTCCACCATGAACCTTGGCACACTCGCTGGTCTACAGAAATATTTTGTCCAACTGTACACCGCAAGATAATGGGTTCATTCTAACTCTTTAATACAATAATCAGATGGTGTGTACACAGGAAGTGATGCAACACCACCTGATTTGGGCCCTTGTGCAGCCTTGCGTAAGACCCAGCCAGATCAGTCAGGTGATGCGACCCAACAAAGGACGGAGTGGCGATGGCCTTGTATTATCGCTAGACTATTAATCCAGAAACTCAGCTAATATCCTGGGGACCCGTGTTCAAATCTCACCATGACGTTTGGAATTCCATGGAATTTGAATTCAATAAAAAAAATCTGGAATTAAGAATCTACTGATGCCCATGAAACCATTATCGATTGTTGGGAAAACCCATCTGGTTCACTAATGTCCTTTAGGGAAGGAAATCTGCCATTCGTACCTGGTCTGGCCCACATGTGACTCCTGAGCCACAGCAATATGCTTGACTCTTAACTGCCCTCCAAGGACTAGGGATGAACAATAAATGCTGGCAAGCCTGCGATGCCCATGTCCCACGAATGAATAATAAAAAAAAGTTTCTCTTTTATATATCTCTGTTTAAAGTTTATTTATTAGTGTCATAAAAAGGTTTACATTAACACTGCAATGAAGTCACTGTGAAAATTCCCTAGCCGCCACACTCTGGCGCCTGTTCAGGTGCACTGAGGGAGAATTTAGCACCTAACCAGCACATCTTTCGGAATGTGGGAGGAAACCAGAGCACCCGGAGGAAACCCATGCAGACACAGGGAGAACGTGCAAACTCCATACACGCAGTGACCCAAGCCGGGAATCGAACCCGGGTCCCTGGCACTGAGAGGCAGCTGTGCTCACCACTGTGCTACCGTGCCGCCCCATGGGTCCTATAGTTTCTTTCCAGGGATGTATACGATGCAAACAGAAATCAAAGCAGTGAAGAAACACGGCAAAGTGGGAGGCCAGCAAGACAAGTCTTGCTCTGCACCTGTTGGCGGTCTGTGTGAAAAAACATGATAATGAGTTATTTAAATATATCAATACATTTATAATGATGAGGAACAAAACAAGTTACACAGCCTGCTGCGCTTGTTTTCTGTTTATCTGCACACTGAGCTTAAAACATCACTCACCTTATATTTATCTTGAACGGCCCTGAATAGATGCCCCAAAATAAGTTTGTCATACTGAACAACATAATTATCCTTTGCTTATTCTGCTGAGATGGTAATTGGAGGTTTATACCAGCGGTGTGCAAAGAGGGGAGATGCACTGCACGAAGCCAGCAGGTTTGAGAAACTGCACCCGGAGGAACGATTTCAAGGATTGTCAGCACATTCCGGACCGTTCATGCCCTCGGTGGGGGAAGGTGGATGAGGTACAGCTTGTTGGAGATGCTCAGAGTGGAGATGTTGTCTTGGCTGCTACACTGTTAACTATCTGTACATGGTCTCCTCACGACAGAGATGAGGAGGAATTTCTTCTCTCTGAGGGTAGTGAATTTGTGGAATTCTGTAACACAGAGGGTTGTAAAGGCCGAGTCGTTAAGTATGTTCAAAGTTGAGATAGGCAGATTTCTAATCAGTAATCAGTGTGGCGGCACGGTGCCACAGCGGTTAGCACTGCTGCCTCACAGCGCCAGGGACCTGGGTTCAATTCCTGGCTTGGGTCACTGTCTGTGCGGAGTCTGCACATTCTCCCCGTGTCTGCGTGGGTTTCCTCTGAGATCTCCGGTTTTCTCCCACAGTCCAAAAGACGGGCTGGTTAGATGCATTGGCCATGCTAAATTCTCCCTCGGTGTACCCAAACAGGGGCCGGAGTGTGGCAACTAGGGGATTTTCACAGTAACTTCATTGCAGTGTTAATGTACGCCTACTTGTGACTAATAAATAAACGTTATTAAAAGTCAAACTTTTAACTTTCTATAATGTAGATCAGAGTGTATCCAAGAAGTCAGTGGAAATGCAAATCAAGATGTGTTTGTAACGAATGGCTTTATTGATAGTGTGCTGAGTCCTAACGATACCCCACATGCTGCGTATGTGTATTCCCGAGGGTAGTGACTAGTTGAGCCAAACTCTTGAGTGAGAGTGTTATAAGATTATTGCTTCTTCAGCTAACACAATTGGAAATAAGATGAGAAAATGCACAAGTAGATTCCAACATCAAAATATAATTAAGCAGTATTCAAGCAACAGCAAGTCAATGTCACTTTAACACTTCAGCAGTTTCCTGATGATACTGATGTTTACTTTTATTGATCCCATGAGGAGGATGGGCTGAGGGTGGTTTGAATATCCTCTTGCTGAAGGGTAAGGGCGGAGAGTCCCGATGTGAGCTGATGTCCATGTTTACAGCCGCCCCCTCACCCCCAGCATCACCGGCAAACTGCACTTTGGGGTAAAATGTGGTCCTCCCTGGCTTCGATTTGTGATCTGCCCATGTCCAATGGCTCAGTGGTAAGCAGCATGCAAATCACAGAATGCTACAGTGCAGAAGAGGCCCTTCAGCCCATCGGGTCTGCACTGACGCATGAAAGGCCCTGACCTGCCCACCTAATCCCACTTGCCGGCACTTGTTCCATAGTCTTGAATGTTATGGCGTGCCAAGTACTCATCCAGGTACTTTTTAAAGGATGTGAGGCATCCCGCCTCGAGCACCCTCCCAGGCAGCGCATTCCAGACCATCGCCACCCTCTGGGTAAAAAAGTTTTTCCTCAAATCCCCCCTCAACCTCCCATCCCTCACTTTTAACTTGTGTCCCCTTGTAACTGACCCTTCAACTAAGGGGAACAGCTGCTCCCTATCCAGCCTGTCCATGCCCCTCGTAATCTTGAACACCTCAATCAGGTCGCCCCTCAGTCTTCTCTGCTCCAGAGGAAACAACCCAAGCCTATACAGCCTCTCCTCATAACTTAAATGTTCCATCCCAGGCAGCGTCCTGGTGAATCTCTTCTGCACCCCCTCCAGTGCGTTCACGTCCTTCCTACAATGTGGAGACCAGAACTGCGCACAATACTCCAGCTGTGGCCTCACCAAAGTTCTTTGCGTTTCCATCATGACCTCTCTGCTTTTGTAATCTATACCCCGATTGATAAAGGCAAGTGTGCCAATGCCTTTATCACCATCCTATTAACCTGCCTTTCCGTCTTCAGAGATCTATGGACAAACACGCCAAGGTCCCTTTATTCTTCCGGACTTCCCAGTGTCAGACCTTTCATAGTATACAACCTCGTCAGATTACTCCTTCCAATGTGCATCACCTCACACTTTTCAGGGTTAAATTCCATCTTATCCGCTCATTTGACCATCTCGTCTATATCTTCCTGTAACCCAAGGCACTCAACCTCACTGTTAACCACCCGGCCAATCTTTGTGTCACCGACAAACTTACTAATCCTATCCCCCACATCGTCATCTATGTCATTTATATAAATGATGAACAATAGGGGGTCCAGCACGAATCCCTGTGGTACGCCACTGGTCACTGGCCTCCAGTCACTAAAGCAGCCGTCTGTCACCACCCTCTCTCCTACCGCTAAGCCAATTACGAATCCACCATGTCAGATCCCACCCTGTATCCCATGTACATTCGCCTTCTTAATAAGTCTCCCACGTGGGACTTTGTCAAAGGCGTTGCTGAAATTTATGTAAACTGCATCAACCGCACTACCCTCATCCACACACTTGGTTACATGCTCAAAAAATTCAATCACATTTCTGAGGCTTGACCTCCCTCTGACAAACCATTCTGACTATCCCTGATCAAACCTTGTCCCTCCAAATGGAGATAGATTCTCTTCTTTTCCAGTAATTTTCCAACCACAGACGTGAGACTCACTGGTCTGTAATTCCCTGGCTTGTCTCTACAAACTTTCTTTATTGTGGGACCACATTAGCTGTTCTCCAGTCCTCTGGCACCTCCCCGGTCATGATGTGGAGATGCCGGCGTTGGGCTGGGGTAAACACAGTAAGAGTTTTAACAACACCATGTTGGACTTTAACTTGGTGTTGCTAAAACTCTTACTGTGACCTCCCCGGTGGCCAGGGAGGAATTAAAAATTTGGGTCAGAGCCCCTG
The DNA here is from genome assembly GCF_964213995.1 of Mustelus asterias. NCBI lineage: Eukaryota > Metazoa > Chordata > Chondrichthyes > Carcharhiniformes > Triakidae > Mustelus > Mustelus asterias. The sequence goes on from NC_135823.1 coordinate 61,550,945, forward strand.
CAATTTCCTCCCTTGCCTCCCACAACAGCCCGGGACACAATTCATCTGGACCTGGAGATTTGTCCACTTTTAAGCCCACCAATACCTCCAATGCCTTGTCACTCCCTATGATAATTTTCTCTTGGCCTCACAGTCTCTCTCCCCAAGTTCCATAACTACCTCTTCATTCTCATGGGTGAAGACAGATGTGAAATATTCATTTAACACCCTACCAATGTCCTCTGCCTCCCCCCTTGGTCCCTAATGGGTCCTACTCTTTCCCTGGTTATCCTTTTCCCATTGATATACTTATAGAATATCTTAGGATTTTCCCTACTTTTACCAGCCAGAGCTTTCTCATATCCCCTCTTTGCTCTCCTAATTGATTTCTTAAGCTCCATCCTGCACTTTCTGTACTCCACTAATACCTCCGCAGACTTACTCCCCTATACTTGTTAAAAGCCTCTCTTTTCCTTCTCATTGTATCCTGAGTGTCTCTGGTCATCCACGGTTCTCTGGGTTTGTTACACCTTCCTATTACCCTAGAGGGACTTCCCCAATTCATCCTTGAACACCCCCACTGCTCTTCTGTAGATGTCCCCACAAGTAACTCGTTCCAGATCCTGCCTAATTTTGTTAAAATCTACTCTCCCCCAATCCAAAACCTTTTTTTACAACTTATCAATTTCTTTGTCCATAACAAATTTGAATTGAACCATGTTGTGGTCGCTATTACCAAAATGCTCCCCCACCAACACATCAACCACCTGTCTGGCTTCATTCCCCAGAATTAGGTCCAGCACAGCTCCTTCCCTTGTTGGATCCTCCACATATTGACCTGAGAAGTTTTCCTGTATACATTTTAAAAACTCTACTACATCTAAGCCCTGAACATGATGGCTATCCCAATTAATGTTGGGAAAGTTGAAATCACCTAATATAATTATCCTCTTATTATTTTTACACCCCTCTGCGAATTGCGCATATATTTGCTCTTCAATTCCCTGCTGACTATCTGGTCATCTATAATAAACACCTGGCAATGTAGCTGTCTCTTTTTTATTCCTTAGCTCGACCCACAAAGCTTCATTTGATGCCCCTTCCATTGGAGAGGGAGTTCCAGCATTTTGACCCAGTGGTGGAGGTGGGCAGGAGCAGAGATGCCACGGTTCCCAGGGTGCCAAGATGCCCTCAGGTAGCACCCTTAGGAATTGGAAGCAAGTGGCCAAAGAGGTCTGTTCCCAGCATCTGCCTCCGAGGAACATAGACAGAACCACAATGTTCTCATGATCAGGATCAGTGAATCACCTCCTCCCTGCATTACCACCAGGCTCTCAGGCTGCTTAATGCACCAGACCCCAGCTCCCACCCAGCACCCATATCTCATATCCAGATGTTCCACCGCAGCACACATCCCAATGACAACAGCCTCACATTCATCCCTCACTGCCTTCACACATCTCCAGCTATTCAGTGATGGCAGGCACACCATTCAAAGACAATGCTACACGATCACAGATATGCTTCCCTCCCTCTTGCAGGACACACCACGAGGGAGCAGGGAAGAATCGATGGAGGGGGAGGACATCTACATCTCCTGAATCCAATGGAGAAGATGGTTCTTCGCATCCCAGAGGCCGGCTGGGTTCGGGATTGCCGAATCTGGCATCACTGCGAACATTGAGGACATGTTAGTGCCACTTCTCAACTCCCAGCTCAACCCCACCGTGCTACTGATGTACAAGATGCCAATGGCATGACAACGGCTCTTTTGCTTTCCCAGCCTTCCCTCACACCAACCGCCCTGATTTCTGACTTTCTCCTTCCAGACACCCCAAGAACTGTCACACTGCCCAGCCCCAGCAAACCCAGGAGGAGAAAGAGCAACTGCATGGCACTGCTCAGCACCCCCCCCCGCCCCCCCCCCCCCCCCGCCCACCCCCTGCGTCCATTAACCCGAGATTGCCCAGCCACCAGCTCAGGTCCTGGCATGACAATAAATTCTTCCAATAAAGTGTCGGGTCCTGCAATGTGGTGAGTCGCCAGACACGAGCGTGTTACAACCACGCCAAGGTGAATGGATAGTTCACGTGCCAGCTCAGTGGGAGGGCAAGATCACGGGCTAGTTCTGCTGCTGGGGTCTCAGCTGAGAAATACACCCCGGCAGTATAAAGGGGAGGGCTGATGAGGGGGCACCCTGACATCATTGGCTAACCTGTCGGACAGCCTCATGTCACTGCCAATCATCATGGAGGAATACATCTCCCTGCTGGCAGAGGGCATCAGGCAAAGCTTACCCCAGCAACATTCGATTCCCTGCAAGCTGGAAATCGAATCCGGGTCCCTGGCGCTATGAGGCAGCAGTGCTAAGCACTGTGCCCCCATTTGATTTGATTTATTATTGTCACATGTATTAGTATACAGTGAAAAGTATTGTTTCTTGCGCGCTATACAGACAAAGCATACCGTTCATAGAGAAGGAAAGGAGAGATTGCAGAATGTAGTGTTACAGTCATAGCTAGGGTGTAGAGAAAGATCAACTTAATATAAAATATGTCCATTCAAAAGTCTGATGGCAGCAGGGAAGAAGCTGTTCTTCAGTCGGTTGGTACGTGACTTCAGACTTATGTATCTTTTTCCCGATGGAAGAAGGTGGAAGAGAGAATGTCCAGGGTGGGTGGGGTCCTTGATTATACTGGCTGTTTTTCCGAGGCAGCAGGAAGTGTAGACAGAGTCAATGGATGGGAGGCTGGTTTGCGTGATGGTCTGGGCTACATTCACAATCCTTTGTAGTTTCTTGCGGTCTTGGGCAGAGCAGGAGCCATCCCAAGCTGTGATACAACCAGAAAGAATGCTTTCTATGGTGCATCTGTAAAAGTTGTTAAGCGTCATAGTGGACATGCCAAATTTCCTTAGTCTTCTGATAACGTAGAGGCATTGGTGGACTTTCTTAACTGTGGTACCAGCATGGGGGGACCAGGACAGGTTGTTGGTGATCTGGACACCTAAAAACTTGAAGCTCTCAACCATTTCTACTTTGTCCCCGTTGATGTAGACAGGGGCATGTTCTCCTTTACGCTTCCTGAAGTCGATGACAATCTCCTTCATTTTGTTGACATTGAGGGAGAGATTATTGTTGCCGCACCAGTTCACCAGATTCTCTATCTCATTCCTGTACTCTGTCTCGTCATTGTTTGAGATCCGACCCACTACGGTGGTGTCGTCAGCAAACTTGAAAATCGAGTTGGAGAGGAATTTGGCCACACAGACATAGGTGTATAAGGAGTATAGAAGGGGGCTGAGAACACAGCCTTGTGGGGCACTGATGTTGAGGATGATTGTGGAGGAGGTGTTGTTATCCTTACTGATTGCAGTCTGTGAGTTAGGAAGTTCAGGATCCAGTCGCAGAGGGAGGTGCTGAGGCCCATGCCATGGAGTTTGGAGGTGAGTTTTGTGGGAATAATGGTGTTGAAGGCTGAGCTGTAGTCAATAAATAGGAATCTGACATTGGTGTCTTTGTTATCCAGGTGTTCCAGGATTGAGTGCAGGGCCAGGGGGATGGCATCTGCTGGGGACCTGTTGGGGCGGTAGGTGAACTGTAGTGGATCCAGGCAGTCTGGGAGGCTAGAATTGATTCGTGCCATGACTAACCTTTCGAAGCACTTCATAATGATGGATGTCAGAGCCACCAGCTGATAGTCATTAAGGTACGCTGCTTCGCTTTTCTTTGGTACCGGGATAATGGTCATCTTCTTGAAGCAGATAGGGATCTCAGATTGGTGTAAAGAGAGGTTGAAGATACCTGCAAATATTCCTGCCAGCTGGCCCGCGCAGGATCTGAGTGCACATCCGGGTACCCCATCTGGGCCAGTGGCTTTCCGTGGGTTGGCCTTCGAGAAGGTTGCTCTGATATCTGCAATGGTGACCTCAGATACAGGTTCATCCAGGGCTTCCAGGGTGGAGGGCGTGATCTCGCTGACCTCTTGCTCAAAACGGGCATAGAATGCATCGAGCTCAACAGGGAGGGGTGCGTTGGAGCCGGTGATTTTACATGCCTTCATCCTGTAGCCTGTTAAGTCTTGCAGACCTTGCCATAGTCGGCGGAGGTCTGTGTGGCTAGCCTGGGACTTCAGCTTGGTCTTTTAGCATCTTTGATGGATCTCCTTAGATCATATCTGGCTTTCTTGTATCGGTCAGGGTCGCCTGGCTTGAACGCCTCAGACCTGGACTTCAGCAAGCACTGGATATCCCTGTTCATCCATGGTTTCCGGTTGGGAAGCACACGGATTTGCTTCTTTGGTACACAGTCTTCTACACATTTACTAATGAAGTCGGTTATTGTATTGTCATACTCATTCAGGCTGGTCGCAGAGTTTTTAAATACTGACCAGTCCACTGACCCCGTAGGAGATCATCCGATTCCTCAGACCAACATTGCACAACTTTCTTTGAAATTGCGGTAATTCAGATCAGAACTGGACAATAAGTGTTTGTTTTCTTTCTCGCCTCCCCCTTCGCCCTGTATCACTAACTGACCCCACTTCACCTCACCCTTCCATTTTCCACCAGGGTGTTAACATCAGGGTTACATGCTTCCTTATCTTTTAAATTCTTTTAGTACTCCGCTTTGTCCTTTATTTTGTGACATACTTTTGATATACTTTATTTTACAATGGTACTGGGAGTTCAGTGTGCTATCTTCCTGAGTCTATCCTGACAGCAAAAGCTAGTTGCTAGCTATATTTATATCCAAGTTATATTTATATCCAAGTTATTTATGGCCTAGGCCTTTGAGCCAACTACGTAACCAAAAAGAAAGTCTGTGCATCACTCTGTGACCACTGGGCTGTCTATTTAATCACATACACACATGATTAGTGAATGAATGGTTTATTAAGGTGAGTAACTCGGTACAGGGTGACATAAAGACTACTGTAGTCCATGACTCCAAACTCCTAACTCTGCGCTCAGCTCCAGAATCTGCGCACTCCAGTCCAATTCTCTGAACTAGTCACATGACTCTCCGAGATCCACACTACTACATTCATCAAGGGTTATGTGGATTGTGCAGAAATGTGGAGTTGAGGCAAAAGATCGGCAATGATATTATTGACTGACCAGCAATTTCTGCTGCTCTTACTGCCTGCCATTGATGTATGTTGGAAGGATTTACAGGTTGACACTCAAGGTTTAGGTAAGGTAGATAGTCAACATCCTTTCTCAAAGGTAGGGGAGTCTAAAACTAGAGGGCATAGGTTTAAGGTGAGAGGGGAGAGATACAAAAGGGTCCAGAGGGACAATTTGTTCATACAGAGGGTGGTGAGTGTCTGGAATAAGCTGCCAGAGGTAGTAGTAGAGGTGGGTAAAATTTTGTCTTTTAAAAAGCATTTAGACAGTTACGTGGGTAAGATGGGTATAGAGGGATATGGGCCAAACATGGATAATTGGGACTAGCTTAATGGTATAAACTAGGCAGCATGGACAAGTTAGGCCACAGGGCCTGTTTCCATGCTATAAACCTCTATGATGCTATGCCTCTAAGCTGTTTGGCCACGTTACGAACATACCTTCTTTGGCCATCAACTCCTGGAGTATGACTTGAACTTGGGGCTTCAGAGGCAGGAAGACCACTCACTGCGCCACAAAAGCTCCTAACTTGTGTTCCAATTCCAATTCTCTTCCCACAGCTAGTGGTGCACTACGACAGATTTTTATCTGTTTCCTTAGCTAGTAATTCCCAGAACAGGTCGCTCATCTATTTCCAGGGCCTTATAGCTTGAGGGGCTCCACTCTGCATCAAACATGACTGATTAGGATCTCTCCCGCTCTTCCCGTCAGCCATTGGTGTGTTTAGAAGGATTTTGCAGGTAGGGGCGGCATGGTAGCACAGTGGTTAGCACTGCTGTTTCACAGCTCCAGGGACCTGGGTTCGATTCCCGGCTTGGGTCACTGTCTGTGTGGAGTTTGCACATTCTCCTCGTGTCTGCGTGGGTTTCCTCCGGGTGCTCCGGTTTCCTCCCACAGTCCAAAGATGTGCGGGTTAGGTTGATTGGCCATGCTAAAATTGCCCCTTAGTGTCCTGGGATGTGTAGGTGAGAGGGATTAGCGGGTAAAATATGTGGGGATTGGGCCCGGGTGGGATTGTGGTCGGTGCAGACTTGATGGGCCGAATGGCCTCCTTCTGCACTGTAGGGTTTCTATGATTTCTATGAGGTTGACACTCAAGCTGTTTGGCCGCGTTACAAACGCACCTTCCTTGGCCATCCAGTCCTGGGGTGGGCCTTGAACCCAGAGCTTCTGGCTCAGAGGCAGGGATGTTACCCATGAGACCTAACTCATGGGAAGGCGATGGCCTAGCGGTACTATCGGAAGATTACTAATCTGCTCACAGTCTGGGGACCCGGGTTCGAATCCCACCATGGCAAATAATGGAAATTGGAATTCAATTAAAAAAAATATCTGGAATTAACAATCTACTGGTGACCATGAAACCATTGTTAATTGTCAGGAAAAAAAAAATCCATCTGGTTCACTAATGCACTTTCGGGAAGGAAATCTGCCACCCTTACCTGGTCTGGCCTACATGCGACTCCAGAGCCACAGAAATGTGGTTGACTCTCAACTGCCCTCGGGCAAACAAAGTAAAAGTTATAAAGTTTATTTATTAGTGTCACAAGTTGGCTTATATTAAGGCAATGAAATTACTGTGAAATTCCCCTAATCGCCACACTCCAGCGCCTGTTCGGGTACACTGAGGGTGAATTTAGCATGGCCAATGCACCTAACCAGCACGTCTTTTGCACTGTGGAGGAAACCGGAACACCCGGAGGAAACCCACGCTGACACGGGGAGAACGTGCAAACTCCACACAGAGAGTGACCCAAGTCGGGAATCGAACCCGGGTCCCTGGCGCTGTGAGGCAGCAGTGCTAACCACTGTGCCACCATGCTGCCCATGGGGATGGGTAATAAATGCTGGCCAGCCAGCAATGCTCCTGTCCCATGAATGAATAAAAAAAAGCATTTGTGATCATAAATAAAACAGGAAGTATTACTTGTGATGACTTTACAAAGGCTCTGCTGAAAACTGGTACCTTAAAACTAGGGAGTGCGTCATCAACTGCAGTATAAAGAAACCCTGTACCATTCCTGGAAAATTTGATTCATAGAAAGGAACTTTCAAATTCAAGAGCAGCGCTGTGTAGGGTTTGAGTTGATTCTGACATCTCTTTCAACAAAAGTGAACATAGAACATAGAACAGTACAGCACAGAACAGGCCCTTCGGCCCACGATGTTGTGCCGAGCTTTATCTGAAACCAGATAAAGAATTAAAGAAATTCAGACTTTTAACTCAAAAGGGGATAATGAAAAAGGAAACCGGGCAAGATTTTTAACGAGAGACCCTGGTGATATTGTGTATCAGCCAAAGTCAGAATGACTCCAGTATTTGAGATTCCGTCACTCAGCATGCTGAGCACTGCTTGTTCAGCAGCAGAGTTGTAAAGCCTCTTCCGAACTGGTCCACGGCAATCTCTTATGATCCACATGAGCCTCCTACTATCCTTACTTCATTCATCAGCATTTAACCATAATGGATTCAGTTGGCTCCTCCATCTGCATGGACACGGATGGGAGAATATTTAACAGCTTCCGAATTTTAAAAAATTCATTCATGAGACATGGGCATCGCTGGTTGGCCAGCATTTATTGCCCATCCCTAGTTGCCCAAGGGCAATTGAGAGTCAACCACATTGCTGTGGGCTCTGGAGTCACATGTAGACCAGATCAGGTAAGGACAGCAGATTTCCTTCCCTAAAGGACATTTGTGAACCAGATGGGTTTTTCCGATAATCGACAATGGTTTCATGGTCATCAGTAGATTCTTAATTCCATATTTTTTTTATCGCATTCAAATTCCACCATCTGCTGTGGTGGGATTTGAACCCAGGTCCCCAGAACATTAGTTGAGTTTCTGGATTACTAGTCGAGTGATAACACCACTAGGCCATCGCAAACCACAAATGGTGAAAATAGACATAGATATGGGCAGCACGGTGGCACAGTGGTTAGCACAGCTGCCTCACAGCGCCAGGGACCCAGGTTCAATTCCAGCCTCGGGTCACTGTCTGTGTGGAGTTTGCACATTCTCCCCGTGTCTGCGTGGGTTTCCTCCAGGTGCTCCGGTTTCCTCCCACGCTCCAAGCACGTGCAGATTAAATGGATTGGCCATGCTAAATTGCCCCTTAGTATCAGGGGTAGTAGATAGAGTAAATACTTGGAGTTATGGGGATAGGGTTTGGGTGGGATTGTTCTTGGTGCAGACTTGATGGGCTGAATGGCCTCCTTCTGCTCTGTATGGATTGTATGATTCTATGTGTGCTCTCCCCCCCACCCCCGCCCAGTACAATTGTGGACCATCATCAAATGCAAAGGATTTAAATGCTTCCAAATCTTGTGTACAAATCCTCAGAGGCACACATTCAGGAGTAATTGATTTTGATACTTTGGATGTGAAACTCACAGAATTTTTTAGAGACATGGTCCCCACGGCCGCTGGAATTGTCAGCTTTGTAGGCTTTGTGCATCTAGTTCTGCAGCGACAGAGATAGTATCTGGCAGCGATATTTGCTGTTCCAGAGTCAGCAAATAGAACACAGCAGCATAGCAGTATTGCTGCTGGACAAGTAGTCTTGGCCTTAAACCCACGGCAGCGTGAGTTCAAATCCCAACACAGCAGTTGGAGGAATTTAAATTTGATTTCATTGACCTGATAAAACTGATCTCAATGATAATGATCATAAAATATTGGGTTTGTGTAAAAACCCATCTGGTTCATTAATGTCCTTCAGGGGAGGAAACAAAGAACAAAGAAAATTACAGCACAGGAACAGGCCCTTCGGCCCTCCAAGCCTGCACCGACCATGCTGCCCGACTGAACGAAAACTCCCTACTCTTCTGGGGACCATATCCCTCTATTCCAATCCTATTCATGTATATGTCAGGATGCCCCTTAAAAGTCACTATCATATCTGCTTCCACACCTTCCCTGGCAGCGAGTTCCAGACACCCACCACCCTCTGTGTAAAAGAATTGCCTCATGCATCTCCTTTAAACCTTGCCCCTCGCACCTTAAACCTGTGCCCCTTAGTAATTGACTCTTCCACTCTGGGAAAAAGCTTCTGACTATCCACTCTGTCCATGCCCCTCATAATCTTGTAGACTTCTATCAGATTGCCCCTCGACCTCCGTTGTTACAGTGAGAACAAACCAAGTTTCTCCAACCTCTCCTCATAGCTAATGCCCTCCATACCAGGCAACATCCTGGTAAATCTTTTCTGTACCCTCTCCAAAGCCTCCACATCCTTCTGGTAGTGTGGTGACCAGAAACCTACCGCTCATTTCATGGAACAAAAACAGAAAATGCTGGAAAATCTCAGCAGGTCTGACAGCATCTGTGGGGAGCCAATGTTTCGAGTCCAGAGGACCCTTTGTCAGAGCCATCTAGACTTGAAACATTGGCTCTATTCTCTCTCCACAGATGCTGTCAGACCTGCTGAGATTTTCCAGCATTTTCTGTTTTTGTTTCAGATTCCAGCATCCGCAGTATTTTGCTTTTATCTTTTGTTCCTTTTCTGGGTCTGGTTTGTGGGTAACTTCAGATTCACAGCAATGGGGTTGATTCTTAAACTGCCCTCTGAAATTCTGTAATGAGTATTATTCGGTCATCAGAGTGGCATCATGGTATTATCACTGGACTAGTAATCCAGAGCTTGGGCAATCCAGGCCTGATTGACAGGAGTGCTTTTGGAGTTGGATGAACACAGGGAGTTATAAGGAGGTAAGTAGTCATTTCAGGGTGAGCTAAATTAGTTCTCATTTGGAAAACTAAAAGCTGCACTTTAGTGAATTCCTGCAACAGGAATCAGCTGAGTCAGACCTCAACTGAACTTGGCTGGTTGTTTGTACAGCTAGTTAAAACCCAGTTCCAGGGCCTTGTAAGTTGTGCCTATAAAAACAGAGGCCTTACAGTGCTGCTCTGACTGCACCGTGAGTGCTGCCTGACTGTGAGCAGTGCTTTTGGAGTTGGATGACCACAGGGAGTGAGGTGAAACAGGCAGCAGAGGCTACAAGCGAGAGTGCTGATTGCTAAGTGTTATTTTTTTCTTTTTGCTCTTGGCATTGTAGTTGTTGTACACTATTATAGTGTTTCTGTGTAATTTCTGTGGTTTATAGTTTGAAAAGGGTATACTCGGTAGTAACAAGGAACAGGAAAGAAGGGCCTTAGAAAATTGTATATATCTGAAACAAAACATCTTTCAAAAGTTTAATTTAAAGGGGCGAGGCATGACAGGAGAGCTCCAAGCTGTGGTTTGCTCCTCTTGCTCCATGTGGCAGCCTGGGGTCAGTTCCCCTATCTACGGGAAGTGTCTCCAGCTACAGCTCCTGGAAGCTCGAGTTTCAGAGCTGGAGCAGCGGCTGGAGACACTATGGAGCATCTGTGAGTCAGAGAGTATCATGGATAGCGCGTATAGAGAGTTTGTCACACCGCAGGCTCAGTCTCCGCAGGCAGGAAGAGAATGGGTGACCACCAGACAGAGCAAGAGAGATAGGCAGGCAGTGCAGGAATCTCCTGTGACCTTCCCCTGCAAAACAGATATACCGCTTTGGATACTATTGAGGGGAATGATCTCTCTGGGGAAAGCAGCAGCAGCCAAACTCGTTGCACCACGGTTGGTTCTGCTGCAGAGGGGAGGGGTATAAAGTGTGCCAGTGCAATAGTTATAGGAGATTCAATTGTAAGGGGAATAGACAGGCATTTCTGTGGCCCCAAACGAGACTCCAGGATGGTATGTTGCCTCCCTGGTGCTGGGGTCAAGGATGTCTTGGAGCGGCTGCAGGGCATTCTGAAGGGGGAGGGTGAACAGGCAGTGGTCGTGGTACACATTGGTACAAATGACATAGGTTAAAAAAGGGGATGAGCTCTTAAAAGCAGAATACAGGGAGCCAGAAAGAAAGTTAAGAAATCGGACCTCAAAGGTAGTGATCTCAGGATTACTACCGGTGCCACGTGCTAGTCAGAGTAAAAATGAGAAGATATATCAGATAAATACGTGGCTGAAGAGATGGTGTCAGGGGGAGGGTTTCAGATTCCTGGGGCATTGGGACCGGTTCTGAGGGAGGTGGGACTTGTACACCTTGGACGGGTTACACCTGGGCAGGACTGGGACTGATGTCCTAGGGGGAGTGTTTGCTACAGCGGTTGGGGAGGGTTTAAACTAATATGACAGGGGGATGGGAACCTATGTAAGGAGTCCGAGAAGGAGGGAGCAAGGACAAAATGTGGGGAGAAGGTTCCAACAACATCAAAAATCAGGATAAAGTTAAAAGGAAGGAGAACTCAGGAGATGTTATTAATGGAAGTGTTAGAATTCAAAAAGAAAGTACAAAAACTAGCATGAGGGTACTTTATCTGAATGCTCGTAGCATTCGAAACAAGGTAAATGGGCTGACAGCACAAATCATTGTGAACGAGTGTGATTTGGTGGCCATTACAGAGACATGGTTGCAGGATGGTCACGACTGGGAGTTAAATATCCGGGGTACCAGACTGTTCGGAGGGACGGACAGGAAGGTAAGGGAGGTGGTGTAGCTCTGATATTTAAGGATGATATCAGGGTGGTAGTGAGAGATGATATAGGTTCTATGGAAAAAAAGGTTGAATCCATTTGGGTGGAAATTAGAAATAGGAGAAAAAGTCACTGATAGGTGTGGTCTATAGGCCACCAAATAATGAAATAAACAAAGAAATAACTGATGCATGTAAAAATGGTACAGCAATTATCATGGGAGATTCTAATCTACACATCAATTGGTCAAACCAGGTCGGTCAAGGCAGTCTTGAGGAGGAGTTCATAGAATGTATCCGCGATAGCTTCCTTGAACAGTATGTAATGGAACCGACAAGGGAGCAAGCTATCCTAGATCTGGTCCTGTGTAATGAGACAGGAATAATTAATGATCTTGCAGTTAGGGATCCTCTTGGAAGAAGCGATCACAGTATGGTTGAATTTAAAATACAGATGGAGTGTGAGAAGGTAAAATCCAATACCAGTGTCTTGTGCTTAAACAAAGGAGACTATAAAGGGATGAGGGAGGAGTTGGCTAAGGTAGACTGGGAGCAAAAACTTTATGGTGGGACAATTGAGAAACAGTGGAGGACTTTCAAAGCGATTTTTCACAGTGCTCAGCAAAAGTATATACCAGTGATAAGGAAGAACTGTAGAAAAAGAGATAATCAGCCATGGATATCTAAGGAAATAAAGGAGGGTATCAAATGGAAAAAAAATGCATACAAAGTGGCAAAGATTAGTGGGAACCTCGAGGATTGGGAAATCTTTAAAGGTCAGAAGAAAGCCACGAGAAAAGCTATAAAGAAAAGTAAGATGGATTATGAGAGTAAACTAGCTCAGAATATAAAAACAGATAGCAAAAGTTTCTACAAATATATAAAATGAAAAAAAGTGGCTAAAGTAAACATTTGTCCCTTAGAGGATGAGAAGGGGGATGTGATAACTGGAAATGAGAAAATGGCTGAGGCATTGAACAGGTATTTTGTGTCGGTCTTCACAGTGGAAGACACAAATAACATGCCAAAAATTGATGACAGGAAAGCTATGGCAGGTGAGAACCTAGAAACTATCATTATCACGAAAGAGGTAGTGTTGGACAAGTTAATGGGGCTAAAGGTAGACAAGTCTCCTGGTTCTGATGGAATGCATTCCAGGGTACTAAAAGAGATGGCGGGAGAAATAACAAATGCACTAGTGGTAATTTACCAAAATTCACTGGACTCTGCGGTGGTTCCCGCAGATTGGAAAACAGCAAATGTGACGCCACTGTTTAGAAAAGGAGGTAGACAAAAGGTGGGTAACTATAGGCCGGTTAGCTTAACTTCTGTAGTAGGGAAAATGCTTGAATCTATCATCAAGGAAGAAATAGCAAGACATCTGGATATAAATTGTCCTTTTGGTAAGACGCAGCTTGGATTCATGAAGGGAAGGTCATGTTTGACTAATTTGGTGGAATTCTTTGAGAACATTACATGTACAGTGGACAGTGGGGAACCTGTGGATGTGGTGTATCTGGATTTCCAGAAGGCATTTGACAAGGTGCCGCACCAATGACTGCTACATAAGATAAAGGTGCACGGTGTTACGGGTAATGTATTAGCATGGATAGAGGATTGGGTAACTAACAGAAAGCAAAGTGTGGGGGTAAATGGGTGTTTTTCTGGTTGGCGATCAGTGACTAGTGGTGTGCCTCAGGGATCAGTGTTGGGACCACAATTGTTTATGATTTACATAGATGATTTGGAGTTGGGGACCAAGTGTAGTGTGTCAAAATTCACAGATGAGACTAAGATGGATGATAGAGCAAAGTGTGCAGAGGAGGCTGAAAGTCTGCAAAGGGATATAGATAATCTAAGTGAGTGGGCGAGGGTCTGACAGATGGAGTACAATGTTGGTAAATGTGAGGTCATCCACTTTGGTAGGAATAATAGCAAAATGGACTATTATTTAAATGGTAAAAAATTGCAGCATGCTGCTGTGCAGAGGGGCCTGGGTGTCATTGTGCAAGAATCACAAGGAGTTGCAGGTAATTAAGAAGGCAAATGGAATTTTGTCGTTCATTGCTAGAGGGATGGAGTTTAAAAACAGTGAGGTTATGTTGCAGCTGTATAAGGTGCTGGTGAGGCCACACCTGGAGTACTGTGTACAGTTTTGGTCTCCTTACTTGAGAAAGGATATACTGGCACTGGAGGGGTGCAGAGGAGATTCACTAGGTTGATTCCGGAGTTGATCCTACCCAGGCCCTATCCCTGCAACCCGCAATATACTTTGCGAATTCCTCTAATCTATGCATCCTGGGACACTAAGGGGCAATTTAGCATGGCCAATGCACCTAACCCAGACACCTTTGGAGTGCGGGAGGAAACCAGAGCGCCCAGAGGAAACCCACGCAGACATGGGGAGAACGTGCAGATTCTGCACAGACAGTGACCCAAGTCAGGATTCGAACTCGGGTCCCTGGAGCTGTGAGGCAGCAGTGCTAACCACTGTGCCACCGTGACGCCACACGGATTAGAATGTGGGGGAGTTCAGAGGCTCTCAGCTGTAAGCTTTCTAAAGATAGAGTACCAAAAACTGATTAACTATCCAACTGGTTGAAGTGACGGTGGCTTTAAGAATTGAGCATTAGGCTCCTGCCACTGTCACATTCACACGTAGATAGATATCTGGGAGTTACAAAAGGATGTCTCTGGGGAGGGCATGAGGGTTATGGGCGACTTCAACTTTTCATTGTGACTATTTAATGGCTTGAAGGTTCCAGTAGAGGGGAGTATTAACACAAGAATAGACACTTCCCTGCTGTGTGAACTGCGATGTTTCAGTGTGTCGGTTCCTTTTTTCTATTGTTCTGCTTGAAAAGAAAATCGTGATTTAACTTATATCGCGCAGAGAAATTATTCCACAAGGTCACACTTTGGTGCTTCTCTCTGAATTAAGTACTTTACTTCATTTGAATTCATGAGAAAGTAGAGGTCCCAAGCTGATCATTTTTTAGTATTAAGTACACATCCCCAGTCAATATTGACCTTGGGATGACATTAACTAATACACAGGTATTCCGGTTTGCATTTGGCACAAGAGCTAACAGCATCTTCCTGATATTCATCTTTTGAACTCATAGGAACCCTACAGTGCAGAAGGAGGCCATTCGGTCCATCGAGTCTGCACCAACAACAATCCCACCCAGGCCCTACCCCTGTAGCCCCACATATTTACCCTGCTAATCCCTCTAACATACACACTAAGAGGCAATTTAGCATGGCCAAAGCACCTAACCCGCACATCTTTGGAGCGTGGGAGGAAACCGGAGCACCCGGAGGAAACCCACGCAGACACGGGGAGAATGGGCAGACTCCGCACAGACAGTGACCCAAGCCGGGAATCGAATCCAGGTCACTGGAGCTGTGAGGCAGCAGTGCTAACCACTGTGTCACTGTGCTGCCCAACTTTATCAGGTGGAGAATGATTATTAAATATTCTCATTGCAATTTGAAGAAATATACTGCACAAGCGGACCTTGTTTGACCTTTACCGTGACCTCACATTTTTAATGTTCAAGAGATGTGGACGCATTCAACTTCCTGCCACCTGATCGCGTGCCTGTAATGTGGGCATTCGGAATGGAGGATGTAAGAAAAACCAAGCAGCGTGCCTTAATGACGATCGGCCGGTGGCTCTGACATCCATCATTATGAAGTGCTTTCAAAGGTTAGTCATGGCACGAATCAATTCCAGCCTTCCAGACTACCTGGACCCACTAAAGTTTGCCTACCGCCGCAACAGGTCCACAGCAGACGCCATTTCTCTGGCCCTGCCCTCAACCCTGGAACACCTAGATTGCAAGGACTAATGTCAGACTCCTATTTATTGACTACAGCTCAGCCTTCAACACTATTGTTCCCACGAAACTCATCTCCAAACTCTGGAGCCTGGGCCTCAGCACCTCCCTCTGAGACTGCATCCTGAACTTCCTAACTCATAGACCACACTCAGTAAGGATAGGCAACAACACCTCCTCCACGATCATCCTCAACACCGGTGCCCCACAAGGCTGTGTTCTCCTTATACACCTATGACTGTGTGGCCAAATTCCCCTCCAACTCGATTTTCAAGTTTGCTGACGACACCACCGTAGTGGGTCGGATCTCAAACAATGACGGGACAGAGTACAGGAATGAGATAGAGAATCTGGTGAACTGGTGCGGCAACAATAATCTCTCCCTCAATGTCAACAAAACGAAGGAGATTGTCATCGACTTCAGGAAATGTAAAGAAGAACATGCCCCAGTCTACATCAATGGGGATGAAGTAGGACGGGTCGAGAGCTTCAAGTTTTTAGGTGTCCAGATCACCAACAACCTGTCCTGGTCTTCCGACATTACAGTTAAGAAAACTCACCAACGCCTCTACTTTCTCAGAAGACTAAGGAGATTTGGCATGTCAGCTCCGACTCGCACCAACTTTTACACCATAGAAAGCATCAAAGAAAGCATTCCTTCTGGTTGTATCACAGCTTGGTATGGCTCCTGCTCTGCCCAAGGCCGCAAGGAACTACAAAAGGTCGTGAATGTAGCCCAATCCATCACGCGAACTAGCCTCCCATCCATTGACTTTGTCTACACTTAGCGCTGCCTCGGCAAAGCAGCCAACATAATTAAGGAACCCCACGCACTCCGGACATTCTCTCTTCCACCTTCTTCCTTCGGGAAAAAGATACAAAGTCTGAGGTCACGTACCAACCAACTCAAGAACAGCTTCTTCCCTGCTGCCATCAGACTTTTGAATGGACCTGCCTTGCATTAAGTTGATCTTTCTCTACACCCTAGCTATGACTGTAACACTACATTCTGCACTGTCCCCTTTCCTTCTCTATGAACGGTATGTTTTGTCTGTATAGCGCACAAGAAACAATACTTTTCACTGTATAGCTAATACATGTGACAATAATAAATCAAATCAAATGTTGCCTGGATTGGAAAATCACAGCTATGAGAAAGGATTGGATAGAATCATCGAATACAATCCCTACAGTGCAGAAGGAGGCCATTCAGCCCTTCGAGATTGCACCGACAGCAATCCCACCCAGGCCCTATCCCTGTAAGGGAATTAGGGGATATGGGGAGCAGGCGGGTAAGTGGAACTGATTCGCTTCAGATCAGCCATGATCTTGTTGAATGGCGGGGCAGGCTCGAAGGGCCAGATGGCATACTCCTGCTCCTATTTCTTATGTTCTTATGTTCTTATGTAACCCCACATATCCCCCTGACGCTAAGGGACAAATTTAGCACGGCCAGCTCACCTAACCAACACATCTTTAAACTGTGGGAGGAAACCGGAGCACCCGGAGGAAACCCACACAGACACACGGAGAACTTAGAGACTCTGCACAGACAGTGACCCAAGCCGGGAATTGAACTCAGGTCCCTGGCGCTGTGAGGCAGTAGTGTGCCCCCTTGTTGGACAAGAGTGATGCGAACAGGTGAGCCACGCAAAATAAGAAAGGGCCAGGAAATTTCCGGCTTTCATCTTGGTGTGCCCAAGAGGAGATTTTATTTATTCAAGGGATGTGGGCAGCACTTATTGGCCATCCCTAATTGCCCTTTGAGCAGGTGGTGGTGAGCTGTCTTCTTGAACGACTGCAGTCCATGTGCTGTGGGTTGACCCACAATGCCGTGAGGGAGGGAATTCCAGGATTTTGACCCAGCGACAGTGAAGGGACGGCCGATATATTTCCAAGTCAGGATGGTGAGTGGCTTGGAGGGGAACTTGCAACTGGTGGTGTTCCCATGTGCCTGCTGCCCTTGTCCTTCTAGATGGAAGTGGTCATGGGTTTGGAAAGTGCTGTCTAAGGAATCTTGCTGAGTTCCTGCAGCGCATCTTGTAAATGGTACACACTGTGTCTCAATGGCGAAGGGAGTGAGTATGTGTGAATGGGATGCCAATTAGGTGGATTGCTTTGTCCTGGATGGTGTCAAGCTTCTTGAGTGTTGTTGGAGCTGCACCCATCCAGGTAAGTGGGGAGAATTCCATCACACTCCTGACTCCTATCTCCATAACCCCGCACATTTACTATGGCTAATCCACCTAACCTGCCCACCTTTGGACATTAAGGGGCAATTTAACATGGCCAATCCACCTAACTGACACATCTTTGGAGTGCGGGTGGAAACCGGAGCACCTGGAGGAAACCCATGCAGACACAGGAAGAATGTGCAAACTCCACACAGTTAGTCACCCAAGGTTGGGATCGAACCTGGGTCCCTGGTGCTGTGAGGCAGCTGTGCTAACTACATGTAGCCGCAATGTTTGGTCTCCTTTTCTGAGGAAGGATGTTCTTGCTCTCAAGGGAGTGCAGCGAAGGTTTACCAGGCTGATTCCGGGGATGGCGGGACTGAGGTATGAGGAGAGATTGACTAGGTTAGGATTGTTTTCGCTGGAGTTCAGATGAATGAGGGGGGGATCTCATAGACACTTATAAAGTTCTAACAGGACTAGACAGGGTAGATGCAGGGAGGATGTTCCCGATGGTGGGGGTCCAGAACCAGGGGTCACAGTCTGAGGATTCAGGGTAGACCACTTAGGATGGAGGTGAGGAGACATTTCTTCACCCAAAGAGTGGTGAGCCTGTGGAATTCATTGCCACAGGAAGTAGTTGATGACAAAACATTGAATGTATTCAAGAGGCAGCTGGATATAGCACTTGGGGTGAATGGGATCAAAGGTTATGGGGAGAAAGCAGGATTAGGCTATTGAGTTGGATGATCAGCCATGATGGTAATGAATGGCGGAGCAAGCTCGAAGGGCCAAATGGCCTCCTCCTGCTCCTATCTTCTATGTTTCTACGTTTGTCTCACTGGTCCAGTTCTCTTTCTGGTCAATGGTAAACCGCGGGATGTTTATTGAAGGAGTGCTCCTCTTGCGATCACAATAAAAACTCTGGACTGCGTTTGAACATGAGAAGGCCCTCCCCTGGAGATATCTCCATCAGTCCCACAAAACCCAACCATGTATCCAATCGTAAGCAGCGGCAAATTCTCTTTTTATTGAGGAGATCTCATATCCCGATTCATGAACCAAGTAAGTAATTAGATTAATGCTTCTATTAGAATGAAAGCTATTACCAATATAGAGAGTTTCATGGTTCCTTAACGATTGGCGCTTTGCATCTCTTAGATTACTGGAACCCAAGCCTCCTCCTCAACCCCCCTCCGCATTCACCACAATCATCAAATATTTAATCTGCGCCTTTGACGAATTGAGACTAACATTATGTTTTTTTAAAAGTGCTCACCTTAGGAACAGGCTTGATGGAGTAAAGACATAGTTAGTTTCAGGCCAAGCTGTGAGACGGTAAATGAAAGAAAGGAATTGCAAGCTTTTGTGAACGTGTACATCACTGATTGTAAGACCGTTATTTGCTGCAGTCTGTCGCTAAATGTATTTATTTATTAGTGTCACAAGTAGTCTTACATTAACACTGCAATTAAGCTGCTGTGAAAATCCCCTAGTTGCCACACTCCAGTGCCTGTTCGGGTACATTGAGGGAGAATTTAGCATGGCCAATCCACTTAACCAGCACGTCTTTCGGACTGTGGGAGGAAACTAGGGCACCTGGAGGAAACCCAGGCCGGGGCGGCATGGTGGCACAGTGGTAGGCATTGATGCCTCACAGCGCTAGGGACCCGGGTTCAATTCCAGCCTTGGATGACTGTCTGTGTGGAGTTTCTTCCCATCTTTTGCATGGGTTTCCTCCGGGTGCTCCGGTTTCCTCCCACTGCCCAAAGATGTGCTGGTTAGGTGGATTGGCCATGCTAGATTGACCATTAGTGTTGGGGAGATTAGGGGGGGGTTGAGGGGATAGGGCCTGGGTGGTCAGTGCAGGCTCGCTGGGCCGAATGACCTCCTTCTACATTGTAGGGATTCTATGAGACACAGAGAGAACGTGCAGACTCCCAAGTTGTCCTGTTCCTTTCGTCAATGCAAAACCAAAACAAAATATTATTTAAAAGGACAATTATGTCTGGAAAATTTACAGTCAGACGTACAGTTTGTAACTGGAAAGATCAGGTATCGAGTGCTGTGATAAGATAGAAAGATTTTTAATGATCACAGCCTTTTGGGGTTTAAAGATTAGTGTGACGTTAGTGTACCTTTCAGAAAGTTTTTTAAAAATCATGATCTCTGCGGCTCTCACAGCTTCAGTGTTTTCTTAGCTCACAGTCTCAGCTGATGTCATGTGTTACCGGCTTGACTGGAAATATCCTTTTATTGCTACTTCAATCGCTTAAATGTGGATCATTTATGTTTACTCCAGGATTGGTTTTATGGCCCTGCATTGTTAGGAGGAATGTAATGGGTCCTGACCAGGTCTTTTTCTCTTCCAAGGGAATTCAAGGTTTCTTTCCGTTTGGTTGCAGTTAGAGTTGAGTTTTAGAAGAGGCATCAAGCTGAAAAGAAGTCTCTCTCTTTCTCTCCCTGGTTTTAGAAATTCTGTGGGTTAGCTGAAAGTAAGGTCTTGCCTTTCTGAAGGGGGAGTCAACGGTTGATGGCTTGCTTAGAATCCCAGGTGTTTTGAGAAGCTGTTCTGACTTCAAACTGTTCTGAGTCTATCCAGAGAACTGCAAACTTCATCCAAAGGACCCAAGTCCAATATCACGTGAGCATTAGTCTTTGCTGTGTTGAACCCCCCTGTTTGAAGGGTTTTGTCTCCAGGAAGCTTGTTTTTGATTGGAACACATTAGATATATTTGTTAAGAGTTGTACATTATAGTGGTTGTTCTGCTTCTTGTTTGTAATTGATAAAAGTTGCTAATTATCTTACTATACATGTTAACTATATTCTTAAAAAAGCTTTGTTTGATAAAAGCTCCCTAGTGGGTCATTTGAATCATACCTGAAGAGAAACCTATCAAGCTTATCCTAGCCAAATTTAAGAGGTAAAACGTTTGATCCATAAAACACTTTTCTGACCCGAACCATACAGTTAGACACTAATAACTTGTGTAAGAAGGAAAACATTTTCTCGGTTGGTATTCTGGTGGGTTGGAGATGTCACATGTCACTGAGTTGCTCGTCCTTGTGAGGTAATTAACCGCCTTCTGGCAGTGCTGCCAAGTCACTGTGTCCTGACACTGGGAATTGACTTCCTTAGCCACCTACTCCCAATGCATTCTGGGTGTGCCGCATGGCGGGTTTCTGGTCTCACCACAAATGCTTCCCCCCCCCACCCGCCCCGCACTCCTAAAATTCCCCTCCCCCAGCAGCACTGTACCCTCTCTCCTCCAGTCCACATCCACCACTAAGGCCTCCAGCAGCACATCTGTGACCTTGGAACCCACTCTCTGATCTGGCATTTACTTGTTTCCAATTGCAACAACAGCAATCAATAGCTGCCTCTTGTAACTGTGCCCAGCGCCCGCTCTTCGAGAGGGACAGACTGCCTTTAAGAGCAGAAGGTTGGTTGTGCCAAGTACTATTGGCACACATTTGAATACTGGGACAACCAGCCTCAGATGCTTAATTCTTCCCCAACAATATGATAAATGATGTGGCAGCATCCAGGACCTGGGCGAGAAGTCATGGATTCTGGTGCTTCTCCTAGTTCAGAGCCCCTGATTCCCCTCTACTCTCCTGTAATTATTGAGGGTGTGTGAATGGGAGAGGGGTAAATGATGAGAGTCAGGTGAGGGTAATGTTGCAACACTAAGGAACTATTCTTCAAACAGGGGTTATGGGACCTTTAGTCTCCAATTGAGGCAGCTGGAGAGGGCAAAGGCACCGTGGTTTAGAAGCACCTCTATTAATGAAAAAAGTGCCTTCTTATCCACCCTATCTATGCCCCTCACAATCTTATACACCTCCATCAAATCCCCCCTCAATCTCCGTTGCTCTGATCTTCTGGTCCTGTCAATGTCTATGGTGTTTCGCGTGGCTTGTCCATCCCGCCAACTGGAAACACACCGCGGGGATGGGGGGAGGGGAGAGGGATTGGGTGCATCATTGTCAGCAGGTTTGGAAGATCCTGCCAGCGGGAAGTGGCGGAATATCCCACCCGGAGATAACATTTCGTGTCTATTATGGCTCATCTTCAGAACTTTGACTCAAAACATTAATTCATGGAATCTTACAGTGCAGAAGGAGGCCATTCGGCCCATCAAGCCTGCACTGAACACAATCCCACCCAGGCCCTATCTCTGTAACCCTGCGTATTTGCCCAGCTAGGCTCCTGACACTAAAGGTCAATTTGGCATGGCCAATCCACCTAACCCGCACATCTTTGGACAGTAAGGGGCAATTTGGCATGGCCAATCCACCTAGCCTGCACATCTTTGGAAACTAAGGGGCAATTTAGCATGGCCAATCCACCTAACCTGCACATCTTTGACTGTGGGAGGAAACCGGAGCACCCGGAGGAAGCCCGTGCAGACATGGGGAGAATGTGCAAATTCCACAACAGTCACCCAAGGCTGGAATCGAACCCGAGACCTTGGCGCTATGAGGCAGCAATGCTAACCACTGTGCCACCATGCCGCGCATTCCTCTCTCCACAGATTCTGCCAGACCGACTGAGTTTTTCCAGCATTCTCTGCCTTTATTTCCCAGCTGGTTTGATAGGTTTTGGAGTGATGGCGTGGTAAGGAGCGTTCTTTCATCCTTGTTCAGCGCTGCAGCTCATCCTCGGGATATTCTGTCACGCTGTCCGACTGAAAAATAAGATCCAGGTGAATAAAGAAACATCTCAGATGTCAGTGGTAGGATAGATCAGGGACAGAGTTGCCTTCAGCGGTCCGAGAACTGTCATCCCCTTGAAAAGCTAATCAAAACTGAACATAAGGCGCGTGGTAGGTTTGTCAAAACCCGATCAACTGTGATGGAGTTAGAGGGAGAAACTACATAACCGAGAGCTGCTTGATGGAACAATTGCTTCAAGGTATTCGGCTGTATATTTGGAATGTTGTTGTAAAAGTGTACTCAAACTAATAGCCTGCAAGATCAATAGAAGCGTAACACTGTGTGTCAGAATTATTACGCTGTATAGAACATTGGTCCTATCGCACCATATTTATATTTTGTCACTTTCTGGTGTGAAATGAGAGATTAGACCATAAGATGTAGGAGCAGGAGTAGGCCATTCAGCCCATCGAGTCTGCTCTGCCATTCAATGAGATCATGGCTGATTGTACACGATAATCTTCAACTCCGCTTTCTGCCTTGTCCCCATAAAACATGATTCCTTTACTGATTAAAAATCTCATTTATCATAGAATCCTTACAGTGCAGAAAGAAGCCATTCAACCCATCGAGTCTGCACCGACTCTCTGACACAGCAGCCCAACCAGGCCCTCTCCCCATAACCCCTGCTAATCCACCTGACACTAAGGGGCAATTTAGCCTGGTCAATCCCTCCTAACCCGCACATCTTTGGTTTGTGGGAGGAAACCGGAGTGCCCGGAGGAAATCCATGCAGACACGGAGAAAATGTGCAGACTCCACATACACAGTCACCTGAGGCCAGCATTGAACTTGGTTCTCTGGTGCCGTGAGGCAGCAGCGCTAACCACAGTGCCACCATGCTGTCCATAAATGATTACTTATTAATTCAAGGGATGTGGGCTTCATTGGCTAGGCCAGCCTTTATGCCCATCTGTAATTGCCCTTGAGAAGGTAGCCTTCTTGAAACACCGCATGCTGTGCGATGTAGGTACATCCACACTGCTGTTAGAGAGGGAACTCCAGGAGTTTGACCAGGTGACGGTGAAGGAACATCAGTGATATATTTCCAAGTCAGGATGGTGAATGACTTGGAGGGGAACCTAAGGCAGAAACTTTACTCCTGTTTGACATATGGATTCCTTTTGTGTTTATTGGTAGCACAGTAGCACAGTGGTTAGCACTGCTGCCTCACAGCGCCAGGGACCTGGGTTCAATTCCGGCCTCGGGTCACTGTCTGTGTGGAGTTTGCACATTCTCCCCGTGTCTGCGTGGGTTTCCTCCCGGTGCTCCGGTTTCCTCCCACAGTCCGAAAGACGTGCTGGTTAGGTGCATTGGCCGTGCTAAATTCTCCCTCAGTGTACCCAAACAGGCGCTGGAGTGTGGCGGCTAGGTGATTTTCACAGCAACTTCATCGTAGTGTTAATGTAAACCTACCTGTGACACTGATAAGTAAACTTTAAACTTAAAAGTTATTAAAGTGAGGAAGAATAGTCCAGGATAATTTTCCAACTGTGCATTCAACTTGTGTGAAATCTGCATTTATAATGACACTGGTTAAGGTGTCCTTACCATGGATAAGAATGGGAGTATATAATGTGGACTGCAGAGGTCTTCCTCAGAAGGAAGCCTTGTCCTGGCTTGAGACAATTCCTACCTCTTTAACCCGTGATTATCCCTCTGTCCAGGCACACTGTTTGTACCTGTAAAGACTTGATTACCTTTGAAGACTGATAATTCAACCATTCTTCACATTCCAATCTGTAAGTATCTTGTAATTGTGTCTTTGCCTATATATGCCGTGTTTGTGAACCTACCCCCATTCACCTGATGAAGGAGCAGCGCTCTGAAAGCTTGTGAGTCCAAATAAATCTGTTGAACTTTAACCTGGTGCTGTGAGACTTCTTACTGAGAAGGAATGCAACGAGTTGAGAAAGATTGTGAAACTACCAGGTGAGGACGTGGCGCAACATCAGATACATATTGTAGGCTCCCAAATCTCTACTTTTCCGCAACTCCATGTCTGAAATCCTCCAATTGGATTTTTGCCCTGCCAGAGCACTGAAACCACACTGATTCACATTGCAAATGACTTACATTCGCCCATTACTAAAGGAGCTCAGAGACAGGAAGAGAAGAAATTTGTTTGGTGGCACAGATCCAGAACTTGAATGTTGCTGAAAGGCCAAGTGAACGTCAGAATCAACTTGTGAACCAATCAGCACACTCTTCCCCTGTAATATAAATTGTTGTGATTGTTTGAAATTTGGTATTCTTGTGTTTGTTCTGAAGAGTGCAAGATGAAAAGCTTCTGCAACATGTTTCTCTTTTTAGTGATAGGCAAGTGTGATTTTAAAAAAAATTCATTCATAGGGCATGGGTGTCGCTGGCTGACCAGCATTTATTATCCATCCCTAGTTGCCCTTGGAGGGTCATTGAGAGTCAACCACATTGCTGTGGCTCTGGAGTCACATGAAGGCCAGACCAGGTAAGGATGGCAGATTTCCTTCCCTAAAGGTCAGACTCTAGCCCTGACCTGGGCTGATTATAATAACTCCAAAGTTGGCTATAAAGGAACAGTTCTTTATTGCACAAAATAAAGTAAAGCAAAAACCACAAGCCTGTGGTGAACACAACATGTCCCAACCAGGACAGTGCAATAATGGACCCACTCAGGGGCCTGCTTTATAGAGGGCTCAATATATGATCTCCACCTGGTTAGTTAATTACTAATCCCCAGGTAGCTCCTGTTCAATGAGTCCTACAGCGAGGTCAATTAATGATTCCCCATGCAAGTCACAGGGGTTATCTGACTGACCGATCGGGAACCAAGATGGGGCTTCACTACAACTTGTCTGGGCTTGTCCCAGCAGTTCAATCCTGGAGTCCTGACTGCAAGCATCATCTGTATATAGCTGTTATTGTTAATAAATGTTCTTTGTTCATTATAACTGGTGGAACCAAATTACTGCATCAAGAAATTTGTTTATGCAGTTAGTTCTTAAGATCTCGAATTCGTCACCTGAATGGAAGCTGTTTCAAGAATAGATTTCAACAGGGATTGGATAAATGATGGAAAAACATTGGCAGGGCAATGGGGGAAAATGGGAATGGGATTAGTTGGACCATTCTTTCAAAGCGACAATTCGGGGACAATGTTTCTCCTTCTGTGCTGTAAGATTCGAATGATCCTAAAACTGCAGCAAATTGGGATGTGCGTCAGATCTGATCCGAAGACACAATAGCAACATTTAAGAGGCATCTTGACAGATAAATGAATAGGCTGGGAATAAAGGGATACAGCCCGCTTCAAGTCAAAAGGGGAAGCGATGGCCTTGTGGCATTATCTCTAGACTATTCATCCAGAAACTCAGCTAATGTTCTGGGGACCCGGGGTTCGAATCCCGCCACGGCAGATGGTAGAATTTGAATTCAATATAAAAAAATCTGGAATTAAGAATCTACTGATGAAACCATTGTCAATTGTCGGGAAAAACCCATCTGGTTCATTAATATCCCTTAGGGAAGGAAATCTGCCATCCTTACCCGGTCTGGCCTACAAGTGACTCCAGAGCCACAGCAATGTGGTTGACTTTCAACTGCCCTTTAAGGGGAATAAATGCTGGCCTGCCGGTGACACCGATCTCCTTTGAATGAATAATATAAAGTCTTTAGTTTAGAAGGGCATCATGTGTCAGCGCAGGCTTGGTGGGCTGAAGGGTCTGTGCCTGTTCATCGTTCAAACAATTCATAGTAAGAACCCCTTCCTGTCTATAGACGCTAAGAGTCAATGGCATTGTTGGGTAAAGGGGGCAAGATCGGATCAGCCACCTGTAATTGATGTAGGAAATGTTTAAAAAGTCATTGATTATTTAAACATGTAAGTATTAAAATAAGCCCTATAATAACCGTGACTGCTATTTGTAGTTAAAATGGATGGCATCATTAATGAGACCTTTGACAGCCTTTTGTTTCCTTTATATTTCAGGAACCATTTTGTCTGAGATGTGATGAGCAATTTCAGTGTCAAAGCTAATGATCACGGCCCTTGCTGGGGTAGCTTCGAGAAAATTGACGCATACAGACATTTCCTGTTGAGACAATACATTAACCGATTACAAACCTATAATTTGAACACGTCTATTTTTAACGTCTTTTGAAAAATACAACTGATAATCCTGCTATTGCTTATGTTTTAATGTAGGATGGATTTATAAGAGTCACAGAGTCACTTGTTGTCTTCTCACTTGAGAAGACTAAGTTCCCTCAAACTTTTGCTACGACAATGCCCTGTTTTAGGTAAGGATGAGACAGGTATAGAATTTGAAAGTCATACCGTGAACTGTGACATGGATTTGGGTATCTGAGCTTTCCCAAGGTAGAAATGAAAATTATTCGGGGACATAGATTTAAGGGAGAAGGTGAAAAGTGTAAAGGAGATGTGAGAGGCAGGTTCTACTGGTCCTGCTGTTGTCAACGGGGGTTCCCGTGCATGTCTGCGTCTCTGGGTGCTCCAGCTTCATCCCACAGTCCAAAGATGTGCAGGTTAGGTGGATTGGCCATGCTAAATTGCCCCTTAGTGTCTAAAGATGTGCAGGTTAGGTGGATTGGCCGTGCTAAATTGCCCCTTAGTGTCTAAAGATGTGCAGGTTAGGTGGATTGGCCATGCTAAATTGCCCCTTAGTGTCTAAAGATGTGCAGGTTAGGTGGATTGGCCATGCTAAATTGCCCCTTAGTGTCCAAAAATGCAGGTTAGGTGATTGGCCATGCTAAATTTTCTGTTAGTGTCCAAAGATGTGCAGGTTAGGTGCATTGGCCATGGTAAATTGTCCCTTATTGTCGCAAGGTGTGTAAGCTAGATGGATTGGCCATGGTAAATTGCCCCTTATTGCCCCAAGATATGTAGATGAGGTGGATTTGCCGCGCTAAATTGCCCATTAGTGTCCAAAGATGTGCAGATTAGGTGGATTGGTCATGGTAAATTGCCTCTTAGTGTCAAAAGATGTATAGGTTAGGTGGATTGGTCATGCTAAATTGCCCCTTAGTGTCCAAAGACGTGCAGGTTAGGGGTATTAGCGGGGTACATATGGGAATAGGCAGGAGGTGGACCTGTGTGGGGTGCTCTGTTGAAAAGTTGGTCTGGACTTGATGGGCTGAATTGCCTCATCCTTCACAATAGGGATTTTATGATTTTATGAATGCACCTCTCACCGCTGGGAAACCCGCGGCGGGTTTGCACCGTTGGCGGGAGCAGAAGATCCAGCCTGCGTGAATTACCGGAATGTTCCGGCCAAGAACTTTGTGCTGCAGGACAGAAATAATATAATCGCATTATTTTTGGACCACAATCTCATTGTGAAACTGACACGTAATCTACTCTGTAGACAATGAAGAGGGCTACTGTCAAATATCCTTATGAAGCCACGCACTTTTGCAATAAAAGCCTATGCCCCATCTACAAGGCACAAGTCAGGAGTGTGATGGAATATTCCCCACTTGCCTGGATGGGTGCAGCTCCAACAACACTCAAGAAGCTCGACACCATCCAGGACAAAGCAGCCCGCTTGATTGACACCACATCCACAAACATCCACTCCCTCCACCACCGACGCTCAGTGGCAGCAGTGTGTACCATCTACAAGATGCACTGCAGCAATTCACCAAAGATCCTTAGACAGCACCTTCCAAACCCACAACCACTTCCATCTAGAAGGACAAGGGCAGCAGATACATGGGAACACCACCACCTGCAAGTTCCCCTCCAAGTCTCTCACCATCCTGACTTGGAAACATATCGTCGTTCCTTCGCAGTCGCCGGGTCAAAATCCTGGAATTCCCTCCCGAACGGCATTGTGGGTCAACCCACAGCACATTGACTGCAGCGATTCAAGAAATGGAGATGCCGGTGTTGGTCTGGGGTGGGCACAGTAAGAAGTCTCACAACACCAGGTTAAAGTCCAACAGGTTTATTTGGAATCACGAGCTTTTGGAGCACTGCTCCTTCATCAGGTGAGTCAAGGGACACTCACCTGATGAAGGAGCAGCGCTCCAAAAGCTCGTGATTCCAAATAAACCTGTTGGACTTCAACCTGGTGTTGTGAGGCTTCTTACTGCGCGATTCAAAAAGGTAGCTCACCACCACCTTCTCAAGGGCAACTAGGGATGGGCAATAAATGCTGGCCAGCCAGTGACGCCCGTGTCCCACAAATGAATAATAAATTTTTTAAAAAATTGATGCTTCAGATCTGTCTTAAAAACAGCGTGTCAGAAATGCCCTCATCGCTTTTAGCTTCTGGTGCTCATAATGGAGTCGCAGAACCAACAAATGAGATGGATCATTTTGTTCTCATTTCACTGATTACCACAGAATGGATTCAATGCACAATATCTGCCTCCTTAAAAAAAGAGGAGGGATGGAGGACTAGAGAATGAGTTGCAATCTTGTTCAAGAAGCTGATATGTTGCTAAAAGGGAACGGTTTAATTTAAATTTCGGCAATTTCAAAGTGTGAGAAAAGCAGTTACTTCTACACTGCCTGGTGTTTAGCTCTTGCCGTTGCAGCTTATGTTTTAAATCTCGTCAGTGGTAACTATTGTTTTGTATACTCATGTGACGCTGATGAGTGTAGTGATAAGTACGTGTTTTAACAGCACAGACATGTGGGACACACTCATGTCTCCTATTGATCTAGGAAGGTTTGCTGAAACAAGCAGGTGAGTTGAGATCAGAATTAAATCCCGAGCTGCAGGAAAACACTCATTTCAATTTCCAAAAACTACTGAAACCCAAGTTTTTAATCGATAGTGATTCTACGATTACTGTCCTTATTGACAAGCACTGGCGTGATGGATGAAATTTCAAACACTACAGTGCAGAAGGAGCCCATTCGGCTCATCAAGTTTGCACTGACTCTCCGTTAGAGCATCTTACCCAGGCCTTATCCCCCGTAACCCCACATATTTACCCCAATAATCCCCTGAACCTACACATCTTGGGAAAACTAAGAGGCAATTTAGCATAGCATTGTAACATTCATGCCACACAAATGCCAGGCAATGACCATCACCAATAAGAGACACCCTAACCACCGCCCCTTGACATTCAAAGGTGTTACCATCACTGAATCCCCCACTGTCAACATCCTTAGGGTTACCATTGACCTGAAACTCAACTGGACTCACCACATAAACACAGTGGCTACAAGAGCAGGTCAGAGGCTAGGAATACTGTGGCAACTAACTCAACTCCTGACTTCAGAAAGCCTGTCCACCATCTACAAGGCACAAGTCAGGAATGCGATGGAATACTGCCCACTTGCCCGGATGAGTGCAGCTCCAACAACACTCAAAAAGCTTGACACCATCCAGGACAAAGCAGCCTACTTAATTGGCACCACATCCACAAACATCCACTCCCTCCACCACCAATATTCAGTAGCAGCAGTGTGTACTATCTACAAGATGCACTGCAGCAATTCACCAAAGATCCTTAGACAGCACCTTCCAAACCCACAACCACTTCCATCTAGAAGGACAAGGGCAGCAGATACAGGGGAACACCACCACCTGCAAGTTCCCCTCCAAGCCACTCACCATCCTGACTTGGAAATATATCGTCATTACTTTGCAGTCGCTGGGTTAAATCCTGAATTCCCTCCCTAACGGCATTGTGGGTCAACCCACAGCATGTGGACTGCAACGTGGCAGCTCCACACCACCTTCTCAAGGGCAACTAGGGATGGGCAATAAATGCTGGCCAGCCAGTGGTGCCCATGTCCCACGAATGAATTAAAAAACAGGCAATCCATCTAACCAGCACATCTTTGGACTGTGGGAGGAATCCAGAGCACCCGGAAGAAACACAGGCAGACACGGGGAAAATGTGCAGACCCCGCACAGACAGTGCCCTGAGGCCAGAATTGAACCTGGATCCCTGGCGCCGTGAGTCAGCAGTGCTAATCATTGTGCCACCGTGAATGTATGGAGTGTATTTCAATGTGCAACAATAATTAGCAGTAGACTGGATCAATGAAAGATTCAAGCTGCTTATATCAATGCGATGACCAACTCTTTGGTTACAGATTTCCCCCATATTGTGCAAGACAAACACATTGGTAAGTCACTTGGTAGATCTACTCCTAAACATAATAAGATCTTGGGTTCACATCGTATGTCTCTTGAGACAGTCTCTCCAACTGTGCACCCATATTTCAATCTTTAGCGGACATGTGGATGACCATGTGATGTCCAGTCGTTCAACAGAACCCATCCAAGAACAATAGACACTTCAGGGTGCTTATGAATACAGGAGTTGCAAAGTTTGAGTACAGGAGAAGTGAGGATTGGCTTCCATTGTATTGAAACTTGGTTAGATCGCATCTGAGAGTCCTGTGTGCAGTCTTGGTCCCATAACTTCAGAAAGGATATTATTGCCACAGAGGGAGGGCAATGGAGGCTTCTAGACTTGTTCCAGGACAAGGACTGTCCTATGAAGAGAGATTGGGCAAACTGTGCCTGTATTCTCCAGACTTGCGGAGAATGAGAGGTGATTTCACTGAAATCTACAAAATACTGAATGGAATGGACAGGGTCGATGTTTCCCTCGGTTGGGGAGTCGAGCACCAGGGGGCACAATTTCAAAATGAGGGGGAAGCCATTTAGGACCGAGATGAGGACAAATTTTGTCACACAGAGCGTTATGGAATATTTGGAATTCTGAACCCCAGAAAGGCAGTCATTGAGTTCGTTGAGGGGAGAGATTTCTGAGTAACGTAGAGTTATGGGGATAGTGTGTGTAAAAGGTATTGAAATGTCCGATCAGCCGTGATTGTATTAGATGGCAGCACAGGTTCAATGGGCCGAATGGCCTACTTCTGATGCTATGTTGCTAATAGTCCCACTGATGCAAATTTCTAAATCTGCTGCCACATATTTTTAATTTGGACAGGCCAGCTGGATTGCTTTGGTGGGATATTATTTTCTGGTGACAATGGGTCTTACTGCCGCCTCACAGTGCCAGGGATCCGGGTTCGATTCCAGCCTTGGGGTCACTGTCCGTGTGGAGTTTGCACATTCTCCTGTGTCTGCGTGGGTTTCCTCCGAGTGCTCTGGTTTCTTTCCTCACTCCAGGTTAGGTTGATTGGTCACGCTAGATTGCCCCTTGGTGTCAGGGGGACTAGCAGGGTAAATACGTGGGGTTACCATGATAGGGCCTGGGTGGGATTGTTGTCGGTGTAGTCTCAATGGGCTGAATAGCCTCCTTCTGCACTGTTGGGCAGTCTCCCATCCATTGACTCTGTCTACACTTCCTGCTGCCTCGGCAAAGCAGCCAACATAATTAAGGACCCCACGCAAGGACTCCCCGGACATTCTCTCTTCCACTTTCTTCTGTCAGGAAAACAACATAAAAGTCTGAGGTCACATACCAACCGACTCAAGAACAGCTTCTTCCTTGCTGCTGTCAGACTTTTGAATGGACCTACTTCACATTAAGTTGATCTTTCTCTACACCCTAGCTATGACTGTAACACTACATTCTGCACTCTCTCCTTTCCTTCTCTATGAACAGTATGCTTTGTCCGTATAGCGCGCAAGAAACAATACTTTTCACTGTATGTTAATATATGTGGCAATAATAAATCAAATCGAATCAAAAATCAAAGGGATTCAATGATTCAGACTGAGCAAAACAAGAGTTAGTCCTCTTGCTTCACCTCTGAGATCCTTGACGTTAGAATTAGTTATTTGAGATTGGCATAGCAGATGGGGTGCTGGTTTCATCCTTCCACCAACATAGAGTGAGGGTCAAACTTTGCCCACTGTGCCAATGCCTTCAGATCAGATCTCCACCATCCAGAGGCTTCTCACTGCTACAGCGAGCGAGCGTACTTACTTGTGCCTGGAGGTGGAGGAGGAAGTTTTATAGTGGCTGGGGCACCAAGAAGAATTTCCTCTTCACTAAGAGGGATTCCTACTGTTCCTTTACCTTCTCTCTGTGATGCCTCTCATTACTTCCCGAGTTCAGTACCGCGCGGTTTTTTTTGTTCTGTCTGGTAGCGGACAAAACCCTCATGCGGTGCAGCACTTCCATTTTGTTTTATGGGGAATCATCATTGCACCATCAATGAAGACCATTATCTCCCCGCAGTGAGCTGCCACTGAAGTTCATCTCTTGTACTCGTTTGTCGAGAAGCTCTCATTTCTCACAGCAGTGTCCTGTAGACTCTCAGTTCCTGCGATGAGTCACTATGGTACTTTGATGCCTCACAGCACTACATTGCACGGCTCTTCACAAGTAGTCATTGCAATGCCTTTACATTTGGTAGCAATCTGGAATAATGATGTGTGACTACTCACTGCAACTTACTCGCAACTCCTTGGAATCGACTGTGAAGTAGCAACTTAGCACAATGATTTCTTTACAAAATTCCCGTGTCCTTAAGAGCTTTGCATAAATTCTCCAGCAGTTCGTCACACCGCGTGTGCTTTCTGATGCTCATGAGGCTACTAAATAGATACAGAACTGCCTTTGTCACCGATTCCCCAAACCGTTTCATATTGTTGCCCATGTGTAGACAATACCGTGACTCATTAGACCCGAGTGAGATAGCAACATCATAGAATCACAGAATCACACAGTGCAGCCCATCAAGTCCACAGCGACACGTGAGAAACACTCCCACCTAATCCCATTTATCAGCACTTGGCCCATAGCCCTGAATGTTATGATGTGCCAAGTTCTCATCCAGATACTTTTTAAAGGATGTGAGGCAACCTGCCTCCATCAGCCTTCCAGGCAGCGCATTCCAGGCCATCGCCATCCTCTGGGTGAAAAGGTTTTTCCTCACATCTCCCCATAACCTCCTGCCCCTCACCTTGAATCTATGTACCCTTGTGACTGACGCTTCAACTTAGGGGAACAGCTACTGCCTATCCACTCTGTCCATGTCTCTCATAATCTCTCCACCTCGATCAGGTCGCCCTTCAGTCTTCTCTAGTCCAATGAAAGCAACCCAAGCCTACTCAACCTCTCTTCATAACTTAAATGTTCCATCCCAGGCAACATCCTGGTGAATCTCCCCTGCACACCCTCCAGTGCAATCACATCCTTCCTATAATGTGGCGACCAGAACTGCACGTATGTTGCAACATAAGCAGATAAATAGCTGGTGAAGGCCATTCAGCCATTTGTGTCTATTTCACTATTCAATGAGTGGATATTCATTCCATTTGCAAGCCTTGATCCCACATCTCTTAATACTCTTTATTTTTCATTCGTGGGACATGGGCATTGCTGGCTGGCCAGCATTCATTGCCCATCCATAGTTGCCCTTGAAACTGAGGGGCATTGAGAATCAACCACATTGCTGTGGCTCTGGAGTCACATGTAGGCCAGACTGGGTAAGGACGGCAGATTTCCTTCCCTTTCCATTAGTGAACCAGATGGGCTTTTCCGACAATGGTTTCACGGTCATCAGTAGATTCTTAATTCCAGATATTTTTTATTGAATTCAAATTCCACCATCTGCCATGGCGGGATTCGAACCTGGGTCCCAAGAGCTGAGATTCTGGATTAATAATTGATAATACCATGACGCCATCGCCTCCCCTTATACTTGCACCCTAACAATCTCAATTTTAAAACTTTCCATTGACCGAGCCTCAGAATCTTTTTGGAGGACAACTTCCTGATTTCATGATGACAGTCAGTCATAGTGAGTCACAGCAGCTTTACATTTCGCTAGCGCCTGCTTCAAGAACTCAGGATTCTAACATGGAGCCTGTGTCATGAGAGTGTTTCAGGTAGAAACATAGAAACATAGAAGATAGGAGCAGGAGGAGGCCATTTGGCCCTTCGAGCCTGCTCCACCATTCATCACGATCATGGCTGATTATCCAACTCAATAGCCTAATCCTGCTTTCTCCCCATAACCTTTGATCCCATTCGCCCCAGATGCTATATCCAGTGGCCTCTTGAATACATTCAATGTTTTGGCGTCAACTACTTCCTGTGCTAATGAATTCCACAGGCTCACCACTCTTTCGGTGAAGAAATGCCTCCCCATCTCCATCCTAAATGGTCTCCCCTGAATTCTCAGATATATAACATTATTATGTTGTAGATTATATTTGATTGGCACCCCATCCACAAATGTTCACTCCCTCCACTATAGATGAACATTGGCAGCCGTATGTCCCATTTACATGCTGTACTGTCGCAACTCGCCAAGAATACTTAGATAGCATCTTCCAAACTCATGACCACTACCATCTGGAAGGACAAAGGCAGCGGATACATGGGAACACCACCACCTGGAAGTTCCCCTTCATTCCCAAGTTCCCTCCAAGTCCAAAGATGAGTGGGTTAGGTTGATTGGCCATGCTCAATTGTCCCCTGGTCTCAGGGAGATTAGCAGGGTAAATATGTCGGGTTACAGGGATAGAGCCTGGGTGGAATTGTTGTTGGTGTAGGCTCAATGGGCCAAATAGTCCCTTTCTGCACTGTCGGCTTTCTATGAAATATATCACTGCTTCTACAGTGTCGCTGGGTCAAAACCCTGGAACTCCCTCCTTAACAGCATGGTGGGTGTGCCTACATAACATGAGACTGCAGTGGTTCCCCCTTCTAAAGGGCAATTAATGATGGCAATAAATGTTGGCCTAGCCAATGATGCCCACATCCCTTGAATGAATAAAAATAAATATCCGGTTAATGAATTCATTGAACTGCAGTGTGCAATGAAGCAAACACCTTCCAAACTTCTAGAATTGATCGGCATGGTAGCACAGTGGTTAGCACTGCTGCTTCACAGCTCCAGGGACCTGGGTTCGATTCCCGGCTTGGGTCACTGTCTGTGTGGAGTTTGCACATTCTCCTCGTGTCTGCGTGGGTTTCCTCCGGGTGCTCCGGTTTCCTCCCACAGTCCAAAGATGTGCGGGTTAGGTTGATTGGCCATGCTAAAATTGCCCCTTAGTGTCCTGGGATGCGTAGATTAGAGGGTAAAATATGTAGGGATATGGGGGTAGGGCCTGGGTGGGATTGTGGTCGGGGCAGACTCGATGGGCCGAATGGCCTCCTTCTGCACTGTAGGGTTTCTATGATTCTTCTATGATCAAATCTCTCAGTCCATTAGGCTTGGTGGACAGAAGGTGAAAGATGTTTCTATCTGTCAGATTTTATTGAAATCTATAAAGATCCAAATTTATTGCTAGACCCACCCTTTGTGGCTGACTTGGGAAGCTTTATTATCGTGTCTGCGTGGGTTTCCTCCGGGTGCTCCAGTTTCCTCCCACTAGTCCGAAAGACGTGCTGGTTAGGTGCATTGGCCGTGCTAAATTCTCCCTCAATGTACCCGCACAGACACGGGGAGAATGTGCAGACTCCGCACAGACAGTGACCCAGGACAGGAATCGAACCCGGGTCCCTGGAGCTGTGAGGCAGCAGTGCTAAACACTGTGCCACCGTGCCGCCCCTAATTGGTTCTTATGATATGTACAGTTGCAGGTTTGATGTACTCGGTAAAAATTATATTCCCAAATGGGTAGCCTAATTCTAATTGAAGAGAGGCAAAGTGTGTTACTGGCTATAAATATTCCAGTGAACATAGTTCCCTCTTACATGGGGAAGCAACTAGACGGAAGTGACTCAAATCAACAAGTATCACAAGCTACAGTGTAGAAGTTGAATCCTGATTTTACGATTGCTGTTTTCATTAAAAATGTGGAAAATAAAACAAGGAATGCTGGTGACGTGGACTAAACTACTACCAAGCCTCAGAGTCATTAAAATGAATGAACACATTCAAGCAATTTGCTTAAGTTCCATAAACCGATTATAAAGTTTAAAGTTTGTTTATTAGTGTCACAAGTAGGCTTACATTAACACTGCAGTGAAGTTACTGTGAAAATCCCCCTGTCGCCACACTCCGGCGCCTGTTCGGGTGCACTGAGGGTGAATTTAACACGGCCAATGCACCCTAACCAGCACATCTTTTGGATGTGTTGCCACATTCTCATTTCTCACCCCTGTTTTTGAACAGCACGTTTTGTGCGATGGGATTATTTACCTCAGTGAGCTTTCCTGTTGAGTTCTAGTTTTACAAACTGGTTCATTGTGAAGTTTCCAATTCTCACCAGAAGATTCCCTGATCCTTCCTGCTCAGAATGGATATACCGCCATCATCTTAATCCCCCGGCTGATTGACAGGGATGATTGTTTTCCAGGACAACATGACAGAGCTCTTGTTTTCAACAGCCTGCGTTCTGATTCTTTGTAACTTGCTGCAGGAAATGACCTTATCATTTCTCACAGTACTTTTCCAAGTGGCCATGTTTTCATCAGATTGTCTGTGGATTAGGGAACTCTTTTTTTCCCAACCAAATAAACAAAATCAAATTAACTGAGGGATAACTCAAAAGGGACTGCTCCCTAAAAGGAGGGGAACCGCCCAAAACAAAAAAAAGCGGAAAGGAAACTTAAAACATCAAATTAAAATGTGATTAAAGGGGTCAATAATACACCTCAGTCCCTGCGGTGCCCAGCGGACACGGAAGGCATCAACTGTGCCCTTGGGCACTGCATGCTCCCTTTCCTGGGACACCCAGCCGCGAATGTAGCCGCGGTAGAGAGACAGACAGTCAGGTTGGACGACCCTCTCGATTCCCGCTGACTGGACCTGTAGATGGTCTGTGGATTAGGGAAGGGGTATTGTTAGAATGTAACCAGTGACAACTTTGTATTGGATGTAATGTGACCAATGGGAACAAGATGTAAGGGTCAGCTGACCCAGTAAACCATGGAACCAATTACAGAGTGATGTAATAGTCAGCTGACCAGCTGATTCACTATAAATAAGGAACTATATAGAATTGTGGGGAGCTTGGAGTGGCCCAGGAAGCGGCCCCAAGTTTGGAGTAATGATGTTTCTTTATTAAACCCTTTCTTTGATTTATAAGTTGGAGTAAGTTTTGTTGTATTTTCATTCGCTGCATTTTGAAGAGTTCCCTCTGAAGAAACAGGTATCACTATTTGAAAGTTAAGGATTTAATTTGTAGATCACAGGATCCCTGCAGTGCAGAAGGAGGCCATTCGACCCATCGAGTCTACACCAAACGTAGGGTCTGTTCGTTCCTTTAGAATTGACGTAGGCAAAACTGGTTTGAAGTGAAACCTCTTTTATTGAGCATCATTTAAAATGAAAAACTACCGAAGTGAAAAGAGAGAGCGGAGATGCTGGGGACTGGTTTCATGGCTAGGCCCTGTACAGACTTGATCTAAAACTTGCACAAACTCAACTGAATTGAACAGATAGCTGTTACTGACAATATATGAATTCTGATCTGTGTTATTGATAAAGCCGGGCACACATAGGGCCCTATTTTACCATTTTGATTCTAAGTGCTGGGCAGACTTGAATTATAGGATCATAGAATCCCTACAGTGCAGAAAGAGGCCATTCGGCCCATCGAGTCTGCACCGACCACAATCCCACCCAGGCCCTACCCCCATATCCCTACATATTTTACCCGCTAATCCCTCTAACCTACGCATCCCAGGACACTAAGGGGCAATTTTAGCATGGCCAATCAACCTAACCCGCACATTTTTGGACTGTGGGAGGAAACCGGAGCACTCAGAGGAAACCCACGCAGACACGAGGAGAATGTGCAAACTCCACACAGACAGTGACCCGAGCCGGGAATCGAACCCAGGTCCCTGGAGCTGTGAAGCAGCAGTGCTAACCACTGTGCTGCCGTGCCGCCCCTTGAAGCTGGGAGTGTTTCAGATCTGACTTTTAGACCCGTTCTCAGGCACCCCCGTACACACTCTGCCTGAAAAAATAGCAGTGATTCCGAATCGCGCTGCAGAAGCCTGTGGGTGGGGCTTAACGCGCCCAAAATTCTGCAGCTCCGATCGACGCCTCTAACTGTGCATGCGCAGACAAAAAATGATAAAATGTAGCTCCCCTGCCACGTCGCTCTCGGGTTGGATAATGCCTCCCCCTGGCCCCCACAGACATTGCCCCACCTCCACAACATTACTGACCCCCTTACCCCCCTACCCACCCACCACCCAGACTGATTGGGGGGCCCTCCACCCTTCCCCCCACCGATCACAGGCAGAGTGGCAGCGGACCCCCCTTTCCCCGTCACTGATCACAGGCAGAGTGGCAGCGGACCCCCCTCCCCCTCCCATCGATCTGAAACAGAGAGCCGTC
The DNA here is from genome assembly GCF_964213995.1 of Mustelus asterias. Classification (NCBI taxonomy): domain Eukaryota; kingdom Metazoa; phylum Chordata; class Chondrichthyes; order Carcharhiniformes; family Triakidae; genus Mustelus; species Mustelus asterias. The sequence continues at coordinate 61,589,480 of NC_135823.1, forward strand.
GGACCCACCTCCCCACACCCCTCACCAACCTGAAGCAGAGAACCATTGGATGCTCGGCACTTAGAAATCATAGAATCATAGAAACCCTACAGTGCAGAAGGAGGCCATTCGGTCCATCGAGTCTGCACCGACCACAATCCCACCCAGGCCCTACCCCCACATATTTACCCGCTAATCCACGCATCTCAGAACTCTAAGGGGCAATTTTTAACCTGGCCAATCAACCTAACCCGCACATCTTTGGACCTCCTCAGTAGCTGGAGCACCCAAATCGGACTTTTGCGGAGCATGTCTGTTTCACGCCGATTCTGGATGGGCGAACGCGGTGCTAAAGGGGGAAGTGCCAGTAAGATTGGACGTGCAGCCCATTAAGTCAATATAAATGCACGCAAATGCATTTAAATGGCTGTCGTGCCCATTTTGGGAGCAGTCCTGATCGCGGCCATTTTTGGGCCTTGGTAAAGGGGAAACTGGTGCGGAGACAGGCACGGATCGCGCTACTCGCCTCACGCCCGACTTCACCAAGTTTTCGCACCCGAAAACAGGCGCAGCGCGATGGTAAAATCGAGCCCATAGTCTCCAACTACCATAAACACTTGGCAGCTATGACCATGAAAGCTTCTGTTTATGAAAAACTTTGCTTGCATTGTACTTTCAAAGAATACAGCCAACTTCTAAGCGAACCCCAAAATGTCTGCTGAGTCTAAAATGTGGTCAAGTTACCTTTAAAGCTTAGCATAGCTAGTTACATAGGCAAAAAAACCTTAAAACGAAGTCTTTTAACTGAAACAAACCATACAAAGGATTCCACACCAACTCCCTGACACAGCATCCTACCCAGGCACACCACCCCTTGCCCTATCCCCATAACCCCACACATTTACCATGGTTAATCCGCCTAACCTGCATATCTTTGGACACTAAGGGTGGGATTATCGGGCCGCGCTCGTCCCCATGACTAGAACATCCTGCCCGAGGTCAACCGAACTTTGCATAGTCCGCCCCCCTTGCTTCGATTCCTGTGGTAGGCGGGATGGGAAAATTCCACCTTAAGGGGAAAATTAGCATGGCCAATCTACCTAACATCTTTCGAGTGTGGGAGGAAACTGGAGTACCCAGAGGAAACCCACGCAGACACAGGGAGAACGCGCAAACTCCACACAGAAGTCACCCAAGACTGGAATCGAACCCGGGTCCCTGGCACTGGGAGGCAGCAGTGCTAACCACTGTGCCACCGTGCGGCCCCAGTCTGCATTTTCGGTTCGGTCGCACTGAATAAAATGAGGAACATCACTTCAAGGAGATTTCCCACCTCATGAATGTGTTGGGAATGTTGGTTTTCGGAAAGCTAGTGCATTTATTTGGTCTGAGAATAAAGCAGATAACAGGAGGCTGTATTTTGCTTTGAGGACCAGATGATGCATTTGATTCTTACTCAGGAGGTTGTGAATTCAAGTCCCACTTTGTCATTTGAGCCCAGGCTGAGACCTTAGTGCGGCATTGAAAGAATGGTGGAGGTGCTATCCTGCAGTTGGGATCGTCACCCTCTCAGCTGGGTGTAAAAATCTTGTGCCATTACATAAAAAAGGCAGGGGGAGTTGTCCCCAGTCTTATGCCAATATTTATCCATCAACCAACATAACTAAAAACAGATAATCTGCTCATGAACTCATTGCCCATGATGGGAGCTTGGTGTGTGCAAATTCATTGTCATGTTTCCTACATTCCAACAGTTGCTAAACTTTTAAATTCTTCATTGGTTATAAAACTCTTTGAAACACAGGCTGGCACGGTGACACAGTGGTTAGCATGGCTGCCTCACAATGCCAGGGACCCGTGTTCGATTCTGGCCTTGGGTGACTGTCTGTGTGGAGTTTGCATGTTCTCCCATGTCTGCGTGTGTTTTCTCCGGGTGCTCCGGTTTCCTCCCACAGTCCAAAGATGTGCAGGTTAGGTGGATTGGCAATGGTAAATTTCCTCTTCGTGTCACAGGATGTGTCGGTTAGGCAAGATTGCCTTGCTAAATTACCACTTAGTGTCCAAAGATCGAAGGATAGATGGATTAGCTGTTCTAAATTGGTCCTTAGTGTCCCAAGGTATATAGGTTAGGAGAATTAGTGGGGTAAATACGTGAGGTCGGAGGGTGGGTCTTAGTAGAAGAGTCAATGCGGACTCGATGGGCCAAATGGCCGCCTTCTGCACTGTAGGGAATCAATGATTATGAAAGGCCAAATTATCCTTTCATTATTTTGTGTTTGTAAGTTATTCTTTTTGACATTTTTCATTGATTTTATAGGCGCCTCATTACTGACTTGGAAATATATCGCCGTTCCTTCGCAGTCGCTGAGTCAAAATCCTGGAATTCCCTCCCTAACGGCATTGTGGGTCAACCCACAGCACGTGGACTGCAGCGATTCAAGAAGGCAGCTCACCACCACCTTCTCAAGGGCAACTAGGGATGGGCAATGAATGCTGGCCCAGCCAGCGATGCCCATGTCCCACAAATGAATTAAAAAATAATTATCTTACTTTGTATGAGCTTGGGTTCAAAAGGAAGGACAATCATAGAATCCCTTTAGAGCAGAAGGAGGCCATTCAATGGAGGGCCCATTGAATTTGCACCGACCCCAATCCCACCCAGGCCCTATTCCTGTAACCCCACATATTTAACCTGCTAATCCACCTGACACTAGGGTCAATTTAGCATAGCCAATCAACCTAACCTGCACATCTTTGGACTGTGGGAAGAAACCGGAGCACCCGGAGGAAACCCACGCAGATACGGGGAGAATGTGCAAACTCCACACAGACAGTGACCCGAGCCGGGAATCGAACCCGAGTCCCTGGCGCTGTGAGGCAGCAGTGCTAACCACTATGCCACCATGCTGCCCTGGTAAGTAAGTGCTAATTCTCCACTGTTCTTTATTACTTTGCTCTTCTTCGATTTGTACTGGCAACTACTAGAACTTTCCGTGAGGATCTGGTTGACATGAAGGCCCTGATTTACTGGCATGGCCGCCCTGAAATTGGGGCGGGCGAGGCTCGCAGAATGGCATCCCCCGTTGGCCTCGGGCACCATCTTACGAGCCTTGGGCAGCCGTGCCGGTAAAATCAGGGCTGAAGGGATTCTCATCACAAAAACGTGATCCAAATGATGGGAGAAAACTGTTAAAATTTGGTTTTGACAAAATTCAGTGAGGTACTGAAATCTTTCAAAAATCATCGAATCATTGACTCTCTACAGTGCAGAAGGAGACCATTCGGCCCATCGTTCAGCTACTCCACCCCCCAAAAACATAGACTAATTAACGTTTTTTGTCTGAGCTTAACAATCTGTCGACTCAAAAAAGATTGAAGCAAATAGTGACAGTGTCAAGTATTGTGAGCTGAAAGGTGAAGGGGTTGTTTTTTCACAGGCTTGCTGTCCTGGGTAATCTCTGTACCAGATCAATTTCTGTTTCATACAGCATAGATCCTCGCCTATTGCTTTGAACAGATCTGGAGGGAGACTGAGTTGAAGCAGTTACGCTTGAATAGGAATCGAATGATGGTGTTTTCTCATGAAATAAACCCTGCGAATGACCCTCAGTTGTTCGTGTCACATTCAAAAAAGAGAATAGAATAAAATGTGCCAGGTTACAGACAGTCACAGAATCCCTACAGTGCTGAGAGAGGCCATTCGGCCCATTGAGCCTGCACCATCAACAATCCCACTCAGGCCCTATTCCTGTAACCCCACATTTTTACCCTAGCTCATCCTCCTACACTCAGGGGCAATTTACCATGGCCAAATAACCTAACCTGCACATCTTTGGAGTGTGGGAGGAAACCGGAGCACCCAGAGGAAACCCACATAGACACGGGGAGAACGTGCAAACTCCACACAAACAGTGACCCGAGGCCGGAATTGAACCCGGGTCCCTGGCGCTGTGAGGCCATGATGTGGAGATGCCGGTGTTGGACTGGGGTAGGCACAGTCAGAAGTCTCAGAACACCAGGTTAAAGTCCAACAGGTTTATTTGGCAACACAAGCTTTCAGAGTCTTGCTCCTTCATCAGGTGAATGAGGACTTGTGTTCACCAACAGGGCATATACAGACACAAACTCAATTTACAAGATAATGGTTGGGAATGCGAGTCTTTACAGGTAATCAAGTCTTAAAGGTACAGACAAAGTGAATGGAGAGAGGGTTAAGCACAGGTTAAAGAGGTGTGGTGTGTAAAGAGGTGAGGTAGCAGTGCTAACCACTGTGTCACCGTGCCACCCACTAGTCAAGCAACACTAATAAAATCAAATAGGGGATAAATAAAGATAAGTGCTGTTGATGTGGCTTGCTGCCGATGAGGTTTGCTGTATTGTAAGAGGTACAAACCGTGCCTGTGCGATGTGCTGTGAATTAAATTCCATTGTTGCTTCACTGCATAAACACAATGGCACTTCAGACCTGCCAAATGATCCATTTCTAAGTGCTTGTTATAGAATCCCTACAGAAGGCCTTGTAGAAGGAGGCCATTCAGCCCATCGAGCCTGCACTGACCACAACCCCACCCAGGCCCTATCCCCGTAACCCCATGCATTTATCCTAATTAATCCCCCTGACACTAAGGGGCAATTTAGCATGGTCAATCCACCCAACCCGCACATTTTTGGGCTGTGGGAGGAAACCGGAATACCCGGAGGAAACCCACAGAGATACGGGAAGAACGCGCAAACTCCACACAGGCAGTCACCCAAGCCGGGAATCGAACCCGGGTCCCTGGCGCTGTGAGGCAGCAGTGCTAACCACTGTGTCACCGTGCCGCCCCAAGAAGCCGGGATCGGAAGTCCCAACAGAAATGAGGAGCTCCAGGGTGGTGCAGGAAAGCAGGAATAGAGTGGCAGACCATAGGTGATCTCCACTCCTTGGAAGATTGGGAGCAGTTTGTGGAGAGACCGGGAAAGAAACCGGCAGGAGGATTGGAGGATTGGTCCCAGGACGTTGAAAGAATTAGATATTTCTTCCGGGCAAACAGGATAGAAGGGGACAACTAACAAAAAGTCATCCTCCTGACCGCTTGTAGGGCCCCAACTTTCAGCATCATAAAAAGTTTAATCTATCCGGCAGTCCCAAATTCAAAATCTTTTGACGAATTGGTAGATATGTGGATGATTTCAGCCAGGCTGATGAGGCTGGCTTGCTCAAGTATGAACTACCTGATGAGTCCTTGTTAATTTGAGTTAGTTTATTTGGTTGGTGTGGAAAGAGATACCTGATGAGTTCTAATTGATGGTTAAATCAGGGAGCCTCACGCTCCCTATTTAAAGCAGGTGTGTCAGACTCCCTGCCTGCATTCAGCAGGGAGCAACTGGAGAGCTGGCTGTGTACAGATGTATGGTGTAAATAAAGTAACTTGGTGACGGGACTTTCGCTTCCGTGGCATTGTTACAATATGATATCGGACCACTACAACCCTAAACCGTCTGTTATATTGCAGCGCTACAGGTTTAACACAACAATTAGACTACTGTGACCCAGGCCCTTTGGCCATTTCCCACCTGCTCCACAAGCGCCCCAATTCCCTCTGCTTCCTGATAAGTCTGTGCCTACCTTGCAACATCCTCCAGCTCCACAGTCACTCTCTTGAGATGAAGTGGTCTTGTTTCACCATGATACCCTTAATGAAATGTTCCGAGAAGTTTTATTTGATTGATTTTAACAGCTTTAGATTAAATTGCTTTGCTCCCATATTTCATTTCACTAGGCAACAGATCTAGATATTCTATTGACATATTCAATACCAAGTTTAACAATTATAAGCACTGCATCTATATAATAAAAGTACCTTCATCTTAAATGCTGCAAATCCACTAAGGGAGATGAGGCAAAATGATTGCATTACATCACAATACAGTTTGCACGTTCTCCTCATGTCTGGATTGCCAATTCACTATTAACCAACTTGTATGGCACGGTGGCACAGTGGTGGATGGCATGATGGCACAGTGGTTAGCACTGTTGCCTCACAACGCCAGGGACCCGGGTTCGAATCTGGCCTTGGGTGACTGTATGGATTTTGCATGTTCTCCCCATGTCTGTGTGGGTTTCCTCCGGGTGCTCTGGTTTCCCCCCACACTTAGATGGATTGGCCATGCTAAACTGGCCCTTAGTGTCCAAAGATGTGTAGGTTATGTAGGTTGGCCATAGCAAAATGCATGTGTTTACGGGGATAGAACAGTGGCGGCGGGGGGCGGTGTGTGTGTGGGCCTGGGTAAGATGCTCTTTCAGAGTCAGTGCAGGCACTATGGGCCGAATGGCCGTCTTCTACACTGTCGGGATTCTATGGTTCATTTGATGGAAAAGACCAGCGTTTATACAGCATAAAAACAGAAAATCTCAGCAGGTCTGACAGCATCTGTGGAGAGAGAATAGAGCCAATGTTTCAAATCTAGATGACCCTTCGTTCCCTCTGACGAAGGGTCATCCAGACTCGAAACATTGACTCTATTCTCTCTCCACAGGTGCTGTCAGACCTGCTGAGATTTTCCAGCATTTTCTGTTTCTGTTTCAGATTCCATCATCTACATTATTTTGCCTTTAGCATTTATATGGCGCCTTTCACAACTGTAGGGTCCTTGATATCCACATGACAGGAGAAATTGTTCTAAGATCTTAGCAGAATGATGGCACTCTGACAAGTAGTAGAGTACTTGCTCAGTACTGCACTGGAGAAATCTTTTGTGCTCATGTCTCAGGGAATCATAGAATACCTGCAGTACATTAGGAAACCATTCGGCCATTGAGTCTACAGTGACCACAATCCCACCCAAACCCTATCCTCGTAGCCCCATGCATTTACCCTAGCTAGTCCCCCTGACACTAAATGGCAATTTAGCATAGCCAATCCACCTAACTCAACAGAGCAGGACTCAAACTTACAACCTTCTGACTTTGAGAACTGGAGCTAACACTGTCAGTGCAAATAACCAAATATAAGGTACTTTGTGGAGGGACGGACTTAGCACCTTGAGCAGCACTTTCCAAACGGTCTATAAGCAGTCTCAGCATCTCTCAGGACTGTCATGTGGTACACTGCTGCAGTGAATGTACTATATTGCAGCAATGGGGTGCTCCAGCCTCATTTGGGAGTGGTATTGTCACTAGACTATTAATCTAGAAACTCAGCTAATGTTCTGAGGTTCCCGGGTTCGAATCCCGCCATGGCAAAGGGTGGAAATTTGAATTCAATAAATAATATCTGGAATTAAGAATCTACTGATGACCACAAAACCATTGCCGATTGTCGGAAAAACCCATCTGGTTCACTAATGTCCTTTAGGGAAGGAAATCTGCCATCCTTACCCAGTCTGGCCTACATGTGATTCCAGAGCCATAGCAATGCGGTTGACTCTTAATTGCCCTCAGGCAACTAGGGATGGGCAATAAATGCTGGCCAACCAGCGATGCCCATGTCCCAAGAATGAATAAAAAATAAGGTTAAGAGGAGATTGATGGAGGTGTTGAGGATCACGTAGAAAATAAAGAGAAACTGTTTGCAGTGGTGATCACAGATCATTGGATCGAAGATCTTTGACAAAAGAACCAGAGGCAGAATGAGGAGGAATTTTTATGCGGCATGATAGCACAGTGGTTAGCACTGCTGCCTCACAGCGCCAGGGATCAGGTTCGATTCCCAGCTTGGGTCACTGTCTGTGTGGAGTCTGCACGTTTTCCCCGTGTCTGTGTGGGTTTCCTCTGGGTGCTCCGGTTTCCTCCCACAGTCCAAAGATACACGGGTTCATAGGAATCATAGAAACCCTGCAGTGCAGAAGGAAGCTATTTGGCCCATCGAGTCTGCACCGATAACAATCCCACCCCAGGTCCTATCCCCATAACCCACACATTTACCCCGCTAATCCCCCTAACCTACGCATCCCAGGACACTAAGGGGCAACTTACCACGGCCAATCAACCTAACCCGCTGTCGAAATCTTGACTTCCGAGTTTGACTTTAATACAAACACACATTAACACAAGATACTTAATCGACAGATTGCCTTTATTTAGTTGCTAGCAAGGGGGTCAGTTCTCGACACAATGGGCCAGTGACACCACTCCACTGGACAAAGAAAATCATCCTGGTTTATACAATTCTGCAGCTCACAGTCAGTTGGACACAATCCAATCAAAAGTGTTACAAATGACATACTTTATATATTGATCCAGCCGAAAAAATACTGCAGCACCCTGATCTATGAGATCACGATACCTCATGGGTACCCCAACATATCATCCCTAAGCCCGTCCTCCAGTCTCTTAGTCAGACATCAAGTCTCTATTTTTGATAGCAGCCTCACAAAGCATCTTCACTAAAACAGTCTCACATGGGCATCCTTTAATTGATAAAGGGGGCCTACAAAAGCCATTAGTATTTTATGGCCTTGACAGTGAAGTTAACTGAATCTCTAAGGGATGTGGTCAACTCATCTTGCCATCAGGATATTTCCCAATTATAGCCCTGATAAGTTTTGTTTATTGCCAACATAATGAAACACATGTATATATTACTTATCAATTCAATGACTGAGCTTTTTATCACTGCCTACAGTTTCAAGGGGTATCATCATGTTACCATTAATTCTTGTCAGTTCCCACTAAGTCCGCTATCATAACTCTTTCATTAGCTAAGAAACTAATATCTTTCTGACTCTGTTTTGATTAGAA